>NC_091463.1:29982462-30287298 GCF_027789765.1 Dendropsophus ebraccatus
ATGCTCCAGGTTCGCTCATCTCTAATAATAACCCAATAAATAATCAACAAAGTTTTAATCCACATCAATTCCTTATTTATTCACAACAACTCATAGTTCCATAAAAAAAACATATACACAATATTACAAACAGAAGGAGTAAGGGCACATATTACATACATGCATAATCAGTTCAAAGGCATTACTGTGGCATGTCTAACACCAATATTCATAGCAGCAACTGTATATTGCACACAACTAGAAATAGCAGCAGCTATGTATTGCAAAAAAAAGTAATCACAACTAAAGTATACTTTAACACTATAATTTATATATGGCAGTGAGCACTATATAACCTATATAACCAGAATGGTGGTTCTTCCCCAGATCCTGTTTTTCTTTTCTGCCTCTCCAGTGTGGATAAGTAATAACTGGCTAAAAAGATTGGAAGTACTATTGGGTAGCCTGATCTGGGGGAGGAAACGAGTTAGAATAAAATATAACATCTTTAGTGTTTAAAGCTAGCGAGGAGGGTTTTCCTTACCTAATCTCAGGTTATACGTTCTTTCAAGCCACTTAGCTCTGATTGCACGTGGTACACTCGATCTCGTTTTATCCCGTTGAATCGGGAGCACTGGGGGTTGCTAACACTAATTGCATGATATCACATTTAATGCATAAAGTATGGGAAGTGGTAAAGGATAGATTTGGGGTACGTGGGCATTTAGATTGCACTCCCCTATGGGACAATATAAAATTGCCAGAATTAGAGAAATTGGTCAATAAGCAGTTTTGGATCACTAGGGGCTTGGTGCACGTAGCACAGTTGTTTAAGAATGGAACTATTAGAGAATTCGACTTGTGTGAAGAATTCTCTCTAGGGCATAAACACAAATGTTTTTACTTTCAGCTAAGACATGCTGCAAGGAGCACTGTAGACACGGAGATGTGGGTTGCTACTCGTAATAAAGTGATGGTAACTTTACAAAATATGGGCACCATGAAGAAAGGGATTTCTTTTATATATAGATATTGGGCTTGAGTGACACTCGGGGTGAAAGCTAGAGAAAGGTGGGAAAGGGATTGGGGACCTGGAATATGAGTATCAGGGAAAACTCTAAATGTATGGTTAATGTATGGTTTATGGTTAAGGTTACAAACCCACTTGCCGGATCTGCAGCGAGTCTCCTTGCTGCGTTTTTGCAGCGAGACTCGCTGCAGATCCTGGCCCTATACTTTCAATAGCAGAGAAACTCGCAGCAGGGATGTACATCCCTGCTGCGATTTTGTCTGCAGTCCGCCCCATTAACCCCCCGGCCGCCGGACATTATACATTACCGGGTCCCCGTTCCTGCTTGCTTCGGCGCTTCGGTGTCTTCACGGCCCACCCGGCCAATCAGTGCGCTGCGGCGGGGCAGCGCACTGATTGGCCGGGCGGAACGTGCCGGGAGCCGCTGAAGCAAGCAGGAGCCGGGATCAGGTAATGTATATCCTGCAGCCCCGATCGCCCTCAGCCCCCGGCCGCACGATCGCCCCCAGCCCCGCAGCCCCTGGCCGCACGATCGCCCCCAGCCCCGCAGCCCCCGGCCGCACGATCGCCACCAGCCCCGCAGCCCCCGACCTCACGATCGCCCGCAGCCCCCGGCCGCACGATCGCCCGCAGCCCCGCAGCCCCCGACCTCACGATCGCCCCCAGCATCGCAGCCCCCGGCCGCACGATCGCCCCCAGCGGGCGATCGTGCAGCCGGGGGCTGCGGGCGATCATGTGGCCGCGGGCTGGGGGGCTGCGGGCGATCGTGCGGCCGGGGGCTGCGATGCTGGGGGCGATCGTGAGGTCAGGGGCTGCGGGGCTGGTGGCGATCGTGCAGCCGGGGGCTGGGGGCTGCGGGCGATCATGCGGCCGGGGGCTGCGGGCGATTGTGCGGCC
Organism: Dendropsophus ebraccatus; assembly: GCF_027789765.1. Classification (NCBI taxonomy): domain Eukaryota; kingdom Metazoa; phylum Chordata; class Amphibia; order Anura; family Hylidae; genus Dendropsophus; species Dendropsophus ebraccatus. Next base: position 29,984,369 of record NC_091463.1, read on the forward strand.
GGGGGCTGCGGGGCGATCGGGGCTGCAGGATATACATTACCTGATCCCGGCTCCTGCTTGCTTCGGCGGCTCCCGGCACGTTCCGCCCGGCCAATCAGTGCGCTGCCCCGCCGCAGCACACTGATTGGCCAGGCGGGCCGTGAAGACATCGGGAGCCCCGAAGCAAGCAGGAACGGGGACCCGGTAATGTATAATGTCCGGCGGCTGGGGGGTTAATGGGGCGGGCTGCAGACAAAATCGCAGCAGGGATGTACATCCCTGCTGCGATTTTCTCTGCTATTGAAAGTATAGGGCCAGGATTTGCAGCGAGTCTCGCTGCAAAAACGCAGCAAGGAGACTCGCTGCAGATCCGGCAAGTGGGTTTGTAACCTTAATGTACTTCGGATGTGTTAGCATTGTGGGGACACACTGTATTTACTACTGACCTTCTTTGGTTGGATAGCTCTTTGTGATGGCAAATGAACGGTACTCAGTTTGTACATGTTTTATGTTCAAGGTGGGTAATTTCTTTTTTTATTGTAATTATGATGTTCTCTGATATGGAAAATTGAAAAATTGTTTAGTAAAGATATATATATATAAAAAAAAAACAGGCTAAACAACACCACTTCTTCCCAGGGACTTGTATAATCACAATATACATATGCTAAAGTGCTACAAGGGTCTATGCTTGTCAGGCTACACCCTCACATGTTAGGCATCTCTAAGGAAATCCTTGGGAGATATTACACTCACTCATCTTTAGATCATCCAGGGAGCCCATAGGAGATAGCGGCGGTCTGCTGCCACCGTTCCTATTACACGGAGCAACAACAGCAGATTGTTGCTATCTGTTATACATGTTGAAAGACAATGACAGACAACGATCAGTTGACAGCGTTCATGTCGGCTGATTGTTGCCTTCTATAATGGCCCGTTTACACGGAGCAATAATTCGCCCAATCAAACGATTAACGATTTTGAACGATATATTGTTCGAAAAAAATCTTTATTGCGATCATTTTAAGATCGCTTGAGACAAAGCAATCTGCTAATTTTCAGCGAAAGACCAATAGCGATTTGAGAACATGTTGAAAGATCCCATTGAACGATTTCTCGCTCCTCGCTTGATTGTTCGCGGTGTTTACACGAGGCGATTATTGCTGAAATGCGATCGTTATCGTGGAAATTTGAACGATAATTGTTCTGTGTAAGCGCACCATTAGACAAAGTGATTATCAGCTGTAATGGCGGATAATCGGCCAAATTCTGTTGATAATCGCTTTGAGTAATAGGACCTTTAGACAATGAGTCCTATTACACGGAGGGATTTTTAACGACTAACGATAAACGATTGCAAATGATATTGTTTATGGTTAACCTAAAATTGTTCACCATATTACACAGAATCGTTATTGCGCTCGTTACTATGATTGATTACTTCTTTTTATCCCAGCAAAACAATGTACAATGTTCAATTAGACTGAACGATTAGTAAAAAAATGCGGAACTTGAGCGAATGAACGTGGAATTACAGCGAATGATTAGCGAACGATTAACAATAATTTTAGGTTCAGATCTAAATCAACAATTAACGACATGCGAACGATTTTTCGATCATTGCCTGCAATTACACAGAACGATCGTTTATCGTTTAAATTCGAACGATATAACGATTTTTTGCACGATAATCGTCTTATATAATAAGGCCCTAAGTCCTGGCAGGGTTTTATTAACAGGCTGAGTGAACCACAAGTTATAGGGATGGCCTCTGGTGACTTCTTTCTGCCCCATCAGCCTTGATAGAGAGATCTTTTTTTGTTTGAGTATAGGAAGAGATCTATCAATTAAGACTGGTGGGGTTAGGACCGCCCTGATGACTTGTAGTTCAAGCTGCATGAAAGTGATGACAAGTCTCCTTTATTGACGAGTGATTTTTAATGAAGGTGAGCGATGCTGAATTTTTTCTACGAAGAGAATGAGTATAATGCTGCGTTTACACGTAACGATTATTGGCCCGATCGTACGATTAGCAATGTCGGATTTACGATTTTTTTTTATAACGATCAGAGTTTAGATGGTACGATATATCGTTCGAAAATTCGCACTGCGACCGTTTTGCGATCGTTTAAGCCTATCTCACACATTGGTTAAATCGGCGAACGACTGTTCACACGGAACGATTTGCGAATTTTTTGCGTACGATGAACGACGATTTGCTGACCTGATGAAAGATCACGATGTACGATTTATCGTGCGTCGTTCGATCGTTCGCTGCGTTTACACGTACGATTATCGTTCCAATTCGACCGTTATCGCGCAAGTTCGCACGATAATCGTTACGTGTAAACGCAGCATAAGACCTTGTAGTTAAAACCAGCTGAGCATCTCTAATATGCGGAGCCCTATTCTAGCGCCAGTGAATAGTCTCCTGGGAAAAGTAGGTAATCGGTTTAAAATCACATTGTATACAGTATACATATACAGATGGAAAACTTAGGATTATTGTCGCACAGCTTGAGAACCGCATTGTGCAGTTTAAAAAAAGCAAACTTGTCTAGAAACAAAAAGAGCCGTCTATGGAGACTGACCTCAGCTGAAGATATTGAGCTCTGCATCATTTCATCCACACAGGTGGAAGCAGAAAATTGCCAAATAATACTACTTTTAATAGCAACTTTAATCTGACACACAGTTTGGTACTTGTGCTATCAAAGCAGATATTACGTCTCAGCATAGTTCTGTACATTAAGCTACATTACACAAACAGTAAGACTGCACACATGCTGACAAGTTCATGTCAAATACATTTATGACCAGAGACCTGCAGGAGTGTAATACAGTAAACTCTTTTATTAAAGAACTAGTTCAGCAAAAGAGGTTTTCTTTCAAATGTACCGGTGCCAGAAAGTTATACAGATTCGTAATTTACTTCTATTAAAAATATTCCCATACTTATCAGCTTCTGTATGTCCTGCAGGAAGTGGTGTATTCTTTCCAGTCTGACACAGTGCTCTCTGCTGCCACCTCTGTCCATGTCAGGAACTGTCCACAGCAGCAGCAAATCCCCATAGAAAACCTCTCCTGCTCTGGACAGTTCCTGACATGGACAGAGGTGGCAGCAGAGAGCACTGTGTCAGACTGAAAAGAATACTCTACTTCCTGTAGGGCACACAGCAGCTGATAAGTACTGGAAGGCTTAAGATTTTTTTTAATAGAAATTAATTGCAAATCAGTTGATTTGAACGAAAAAATTATTTAGATGAACTGCCCCTTTAAGCTGCAAAAACCACTTCAGATACAAGACTTAGTGGAATGAGTCCCCTGTGGCAGGCTGGGCTAGATACTTCCACAGCTTAGTTAGGGATCACTGCTCATACATGCTCTGGCTATGTTCACACAACGTAAAAAATAGAGAAAAGGCGGCCACTTTTGCTGTTTAAAAAAAGTCTGTTATTGCAGCGATTTAACTGACTGAAATGCAATGCATTGAAGTCAATGGAAAGACAGATGTCCAATGCACACACTGTATTGAATAACGGACAGTATTGCCGCGAACGTCAAAATAATGATTATGACAATTATTTTCAGACGCCTTTTTTTACTAGTTGTTCACACACAGTTTTTCTTTTTTCACCGTCATTTCTCCGTTTTTACTATTAAATTCAAAGGACTTTTCAATTAAGCCGCACTTTAGCCGACTTCTCCTTTAATTGCAAGGTGGTAACAACAGATTTCTTGCACAATAAATCCAATTTTCAGAAGATCAACACAATGCACAATCTTGACAAATAACACTATTTGGCTAGTATCTAGGTACACCCTAATGTCCTTCTTGTGGTCTAAGGGTTCTACAACTTATGTTTCTATATTTGTTTAGCCATGAGGCAAGGGTTAAATTATACAGTCCCTCCGAAAGGGCACAGACTGCTTCTACTTTTGACAGAATAACCCTGTTACTTGTATTTCCTTAAAGGGGTATTCCAGTCAAACATAACTTCTTATATAATTCATGTAACAAACCACAGTCACTGAGCAGTCACTGAGTCAGATGCAGACATACTTGCTTTATTGATGATCAGCTACATTGGGGTAGGGTGGACAGGTGTAACAGCAGGATGCATCCTTTCAGGAGTGCGCGCCACGTTGTTACACCTCCCTCCCTTTCATTGCACAGATGTGCACGTAAATATATTTGCAAATGCTGGTTTTGGGGATGTTTTATTTGCATCGGGTCCATCTGCGCCGACTGCGCCCGAGGGGTGGGGATGGGGCTTAAAGGTGAACTGTGGCTCGCCTGAAGAATGTCAGTGAAATCTGTGCCGGCGTACAGTAGGTTTGACTTTGAGCGCATGGAGGGGCTCCGGTGGCACAGGATTTATGTAGAGGCTTTGTGACCCAACATAAAACCTGTCAGCCTCTGCACCGCACCACTCTGAAAATGCTAGACAACGTCACAAAACAAAGCAAACAGGCAGTTGTAAAATAAAAGTGAGAAATAAGATGCATACAATTACTTGAAGTCTCTTCTGCTTCCTTAAAGACAGAATAGGATACAACCCTTAGACTTGGATCTGACCCCTGCATACTTTTATACCGTGTGTCCTTGGCTCAGGCTTTCGGAGCTGCTTCATTAGGTAAATGAGATGTTGGTGAATGGACAGTGGGATGACAAGGGGAAAGACCATGAATATTAAATAGTGCATTGTCCTTTTAGTCACCTTACTATGAATCCAGAATGTGGGGATGGCCATTGAAGTGTCTACAGACCAGGCCTAGGGGTTAAAGGGGTTATCCAGCGCTACAAAAACATGGCCACTTTTGACCCACTCTTGTCTCCGGTTCAGGTGTGGTTTGTAATTAAGCCCCATTTACGCCAATGGAAGCTGAGTTTTAAACCCCACCCAATCTGAAGACAAAAGTGGTGCAAAAGTGGCCATGTTTTCGTAGCACTGGATAACCCTTTTAAATGAGCCACTCCTGAGTCTGATGTTACAGATCGGCGTCTGAATTGCCACAATGGGACTGATGGATTATAAATAGCGAGCGAGCTGCTTAATATTCTAGGTAGTAGAGAAAGGCTGATGCCGAAACGCGTTCCACTGTATCATGTTGGTGATTTGTGAATAAATTTTCTATATTTGCAAAGAGTCGGTGAGTGCCGAACCCTTACGTTTTTTTGAGAACTATTGGCCGTTCACGAGCACCACATAGGCAGCGTGCCGACTTCTGGATTTTTTTTTTGTAGTTGTTAAATGTGACACTACTCCTCCAGTGATAGCCCCTAACGTCTGGTCACTGCTATAAACCATGATCCAAGACATACAGGACGGATAATAAAAATTCCTGGTCCCCTTAGCTATTTCCAAAGGTTTATTGTCCATAATTGCTGTTAAAAATGACAACTGTATTACCGTTTTATTACACATAGTCCTTACATTGATGACCTCCCAATGACTGTGACATCAATATGTCAAGAGGCTCTCTCTCTATAGCTGGCCATACATATTAAATAGCTGTCAGCCGAATTCATACAGGAGCACTCTTGCGTTGAAGAGCATGCATGTGTTTTCAATACAGAGAAGGGGTTAACCGCTGCCAAACTTTTCTCACCATACAGGCATCACACAGAAGCTGCTAGAAAACCTGTGGAAGGAGCCACCAAGTACATCCCTCTGTTACCAAAGGGCAGGGCAAGCACGTTAGGGCCTGGCGCTGGCTAGAGAAAAGAGGTTGTCTCTGCCAGCAGTCCTGCTGTGCAGATTGTTAAGCCTGGCTCTGCCTGTACATAAGTAAAGTCTATGCTTGGTTCTATTCCATCTCTCCGCCAGAGCTCAATCTCCAGTATAATCTGGGGTACTTTTCAGAGGGAGAGGATAAACTAGGATCATCCGTGCAACCACCATTTATGTTTTTTGGTGAAACAGTGTCATCATGCAGCCTCAACCTGTATTCCAGAGTGTCCTGCTTGGGTCATACATTGTGAATGAAGTACTACAATGCCCAAAGTCTATTTCCAGTCCACATTAAGGGGACATCTCTTAACCTCTTATCTGCCTCTGGAAGGGAGTGAATTTTTTAAAAGCCAGAAGGGATAAGCAAGGAACAAGTTTTCTCGTGCAACCACTGGTCTCCTAGTGGGCATCCAGCCAGAGCCAGTGCGATGTAACCTCCACTCCACGTAAACCTTTTACCGCCCTACACCCTGAAATAGTGCCAAACCTTGAGTAACTTAGGTCTTTCTAGGATACCTCATTACGGAGACAGTCCCTCCTTCAGTGAAGTACTGCTTGGTCTGTGTTCCAAAACTTCACTAGAAGAGCACTTCTAGTGATATCCATCCCTAGAGACTTTAATCTGTTCTTACCTTACCAGGAGACCAAAACAAGACAGTAACCTGGTGACCCCTCATGCCTTCCTTCATGGCCACAGTACACAATCATATAAAAAGAGTGCAGCCCATGTATAATTATTACAGTGCTAATAATACCAAGCATGATTGTGTTTTCAGAATGGTACTATCGCATCAATCTTACCAATGTGTTTCTGCATGACCAACATTGTCACATCCCATATTAGCCCTATTGTCTAACGTGTTCCAAAGTGTTCTGCATGAGCCAAATAGAAACTGCTTAAACATGTACATACTATTACATGATTTTATTTGTGCCACTTTTGTTATGTTGTCTGAAGAGAAGAGCTGTCCAAGATCTCATAAAAGAGCTCATGTTGTTTCATGCTCAACGAAGCATATAATGTGAGCTGGTTCCTATTTGAAACAATGTATTATAGTCTGCACTGTCGAAGCAAAAGCTTTGCTGCCTTAGAGAACATAATCCTAAAGAGTTGTCCAGCAATTAGCTATTTTCTAAAAAAAATTGTACAGAAGTAAAATGTTATGTACTCACCACCATAATTGTGAGACAGGGCCAAACTGGGACAAAAAAATCAGCCTAGACCTAGAACGTTGACATAGAATGTAGGCTTAAAATGTGTAGAATGTTGGTGTAATGACTAGTCAGGTACAAGAGCAGAGACACAGACAAGTGAGCCCTGAACTGACCCTGTCCAGTGCCCCTACCTACTTACCGCAATCTGCCCTAGATGACAGCGGGTAACTTGGAGACGTTCCCTACACTGAGTAGGTGAAACACAACACAAAACAAGACAAACAAAACACAATAAAGAAAGGTCAGCAATCCGGGTCATACACTGTCAGGTAGCAGAGGTACAGAGTCACAAGGCAAAAGCAAGGTCAGAACACAAGCAGAAGATCAGGGCAAGCAGCAAACAAGGAAGGTCTAGGAACAAGCCAAAAGGTCAGAAACAGGAGACAATACAAACCAGGGAGCTGAGACACTGTGTGGATACACACCAAAATACCCAGCAACTCCTGTAGACACAGACTGTGTTATATGAGGAACCAGGAATCTGGTTCAGGACAGGATTGGCCCAGCCCCTAATCTCCAACCAGAGACACCTGAAACACATATACACACACACACACACACACACACACACACACACACACTGGGAGCAAACCTGCCTGTCACAGAATGCAAGCCAAACCAAGGTTAACCCTGCAATTGCCAGAGAACACAACAGAGGCAACCTGAGCAGAGAAATAGGTCAGTGTACAGATTACCATCAGTGGCGTCTTGTCCGCGCGCCCTGAGCACAGGAGACCGCTGCTGATGCAAAGTCAGGTAAGTTGCTAACAGTTGGCTTAAAATCATGGATTAGAACGTTGACGTAACATTCTAAGCCTACATTTTATGTCATCATTCTGACATAGAGTGTTGTCATAGAATGTTGACTGTTGAAAAATTTAGGCTTAGAATGTTGACATAGAATTTCGGCTAAGCATATTGACATAGAATGAAGTTTTAGAATGTTGTCATTGAATGTTGGCTTATAATGCTGACATGTAACAGTGCATAGAATGTAGGTTTAGAATGTAATGTCAACATTCTATGCGACAATTGTATGTCAATATTCTAAACTTACATTCTATGTTAACATTCTATCATAGCATGTTAAAATGGTTATGTCAGCCGTCTGTCATAGAATGTTGACATAACATTCTAAACCTACATTTTGTCAACATTCCAAAACTACATAAACATGTTCATGCAAACATTCTGACATAACATAATGATGTCATACAGGGTTGAGCTAGAATTTAGGCTTAGAATATTTAACATAGAATCTAGATTTAGAATATTGACATAGGATGTAGGCTTAGAATGTTGACATAGAATAGTGGCATAGAATGTAGGTTTAGAATATTAACATAGTATGTCAAGAACAATACTTGATTCCCTGATTGGGAGGAGAAGAGCAGCCCACAGAGGACACAGGCCCATCTGGTATTTGCCAAAACTGCCAGATGGCCAGTCTGGCCCTGTCATGAAGATTAGGCTAAGTGTTCTGAGAAACATAATGCTATTGTGGGAAGTTAACGTGTCTTAGAATAAACAATGGTGGCATATCACTAGAAGAAAGCGGCACTGTTGCTAAACAAGTATCATGTTTCTTGTGGGCTTTTTCTGGTTGGCCATACGGTAAGCCCCTGACTGTAATGGGCCGATCAAACTGCGCTTGGAAAAGCCAAATGATTCTGTCAGGAGATAGTATGGACCTTTCCTACTGCTGATGACACTTTATTCTACCAAATAGTGAGGGTTGCATTAATTGGACCCCCACAATCCTTCAAAGGAGTTTCCCTTAAAGGACACTCATTACAAGAGATGAGCGAACCTCAAGTACGCTTGATGTTGGCTGCCTGGAAAACATGGATACAGCCATTGGCTGTAACCATTCAACCATTATTAATGAAGCGAAGTGCTAGTGTTAGCTCGGCAATAGGGTTATCAGCTGGCTGACGAGCTAACTAAGCAATCCACTTTGTTAAAGGAGAAGTCTGGCAATTTTTAAAATCGTGCAGCTGGACAGAGCGGGGGAAGCTTGATCAGGAGTACAAACTTACCTCTCCCCTTCCCCTCGGTGAGCGGCGGGACCAGCCTTGGGACTTTTTGGGCATTTTGTGATGACGTCAAAGGGGAAAATGCCTGTCCTGGCTGCTCAGCCAATCAATGATTGGAGAGGCATCTCACCCCAGGCACTGACTGGCCGGGCGGCCAGTCCATCAGCCAGATTGTGGCATGTCAGCACCAGAGATCCTGCCCTGCCGGCTGCCAGGTTTAAAAATTGTCCGGACTTCTCCTTTAATACTGTAAATTTTCTCATTTCTATTTATAATATTTAATTTGAAAAAAATATCAACAACTAGCCAGTAAACGGTTAAAATGAAAAGATTTGTTCCCAAGGTAATATTCTATCATTAACCCCAAGAAATATTATTCCACTTTTTCTGACAGCTTTGCTTAATTGGCATTTTGATAGCTTTAACTTACAAGTCAATTAACATATTTATGAGCTGCCCGGCAATATAGTGAGAATCAATCTTATGTTTTTGCTTCATAGTGTAGAAAATACCCAGGTACATTCTGGATGATTATTAGCTGAAAAAGCAGAAGACAGTGAAATATACCTCATTGAAATAACCCATCGCTATAAGCTCAATGCAGAATCTCAAGCAGAATTGATTGACATAGAACTGTGAATCCAACCTCATTATTGTAGCATCATGAAGCTTTGAGCATAAGAAGATTTTACTAGGGTCGACTTCACCAGGTTCTCCTTCACTGGGATTGGGTTTGGGTCTCAGTTTTTTTTTAGATACATCTAAAAGTAATGCATGGCAGCACTGTAAAGAGCAAAATACCATTAAAGAGAGTAGTCAAGTCACTTGACCATGGTTGGGGTTATTGACCATGGTGCAACAAGATGCAGAAACACAAATAAGGAAATCTGCACACCACGTTACTGAACTTATCTTTACCCTATAATGGGCTGGATGTACAGTATACTAATAGTGTTTCAAATGGTAATAATTAAAGGGATTATCCCAAGATTACAACTTATTAGTGGGGATCTGGATACTTACTAATAAAAAAAAATGTCTATACGACATGGAGAGAGAAAAAAGCTGCTGCACCTCACACCTATGGCTGACACTAATGCCACTTGGCTACATCTAAAAACCAATGCCAGGATGTGGGTATATAATTTTATCAAACCATATTGCCTCATGTACCACGTGCAGGTCTCCCCTGGATCACGAGTCCCCACACTAACTCAACGCTGTGTCAGTCAGCGACCGCAAACCCTGCAAAGTGAGCGCAAGCAGGAAAGCGAGGCCATAGAATGACCCTGCAACCCCACCGTCACAGGACCAAACCCCAAGGGCCCTCCCAAACCCAGCAGGCGGAAAAAGCTGCCACCAAGCAACACAAGTGTGAATATGGTCTTACTACTCACCATTGCTCCTGCAGGTAGAATGGGAAGAATAGGAGGTACTTGCCATGTGTGCACAGGTGCTTCCTGCTGATTGGGGTCACATGGGTCTTAAAAGGAGGAGTGCTAGCATTTAGAAAAGGGAGAAAAGCAAAATACGACATGGAGAGAGAAAAGAGCTGCTGCACCTTACACCTATGGCTGACACTAACGCCTCACTGCTACATTTAAAAACCAACGCCAGGATGTTGGTATATAATTTGATTAAACCATATTGCCTCATGTACCACATGCAGGTCTTCCTGCACACCAATGCGTTGGCAACAGTAATACATAACTACTAGATATACTCTGTGGTTAAAGAAAAAAGGTGTAGGTAAATACATTGGGATACTGAGAGTATAACAGTACATTTAGCTATCTTAGGATATGTTTCTCCTAGTCTAAGTACTTCTATGGCCGAAAACCTTACAGGGCATGTAGGGATGAGTAAACTTAGAGTAAGTTCGGGTTTGTCTGAATCCAAACTCTGTGCCTTTGACTTCCGGTGGCCGAGAAGATGACTGTCATAGACTGTATCCATGTTTTTTTAGGATTCCCTAGGGCTGCATCTAACTTCTCCAGCCACTGGGAGTCAAGTGCTGAGCGTCTGGGTTCACATGAACCAGAACTTACTGTAAGTTCACTTACAGTATATCATTTGAATGCTACAAATTTCTTCTCCAAAAGTCTCTTTTTGTTTTTCCGACAAAATTAAAGGGACGTGTAGAAGTGTACAAGTACAGGATATGTTTCACCTTGCAATATATCTACTAATTAAATCAATCATCTAAGGCTAGGTTCACACTACGTTTTCAGCATCCGTTTAACGGATCAGTTTTTTTTAACGTCCAGAAAAATAGGGTCAGCAACGTTTTTTGGTCCGTTTTGATCCGCCAAAAAAAAAAACGGATCCGTTTTTTTTTATAATGGAAGTCAATGGAAAAATGGATGCACACAAATGAATCCGTTTTTTGCAATCCGTTTTTCATGCGTTTTTTTCCAAAAACGGATGCGATAAACGGATGCTGAAAACGCAGTGTGAACCTAGCCTAACTATGAAATATATCTTACTCATGTTTTTATTTTTAATGTGTGTGTGAATATACACAGATGTTCATATAGAATAGTGTTTGAAACAGTGACTTATATCCAGTGACTCACAGGTGACATATTCACTGATCAGAGGCATTCACTTTTTTTCTTTTCTTTTTCATCTGGCAAAGCCGCAACTTTTCTCTTCAGAATCTGCTAGAGAAACATTTCCGGTTCCTTGTTCCATCCCATATACTAAGCAGGTCCCTTCTGTGCTCCCATATAGTAGTTAGGCCTCCCTGTAGTAGTTGTACCTCCCCGTGCAGGTAAACCCCCAGTAGTTAGTTTCCCCCATGTAGCAACCCCCCATCCCCCAGTTGTTAGTATGCCTCTAGTAGTTAGCCAAGGCCGGCCTTAAGGTAGATGGTGCCTGTGCGAAACTTTTTTTCGGCGCCCTCCACCCCAGGGCCTCTGCTGATGCTATTGGTGTGTGTATATATATATATATATATATATATATATATATATATATATATATATATATATATATAGTATATATATATATATATAGAGAGAGAGAGAGAGAGAGAGAGACCAATATTACCAATAATACCAGTATATAGAAGGAAATATTATTACCATACATATCACCGCCATACCTGTTACTGACCAAATCCTGTATACTGAGACCTGTATTACCACCACACATCAACCAACCATCCAGTATATCCAGCATACCCAAACCAATTAAACACAGTACCAGATTACAAGTTACAAATACATAGTGACTAACACCTTCGCTGCTACTGAATAATACCACCACTTACTGACTAATGCCACCGCTGCTACTGAATAACACCCACTGTACACAGATCAATATAACCTCATACATTCATATAGAAGAAGACCCAGCTCTACACAGGTTGTATACACCATAAAATATACAGTGCAGTTACATCAAGTGACTCACAGGGGATGTCTTCTCTGATCGGAGTTCTTCTCTTTCCATTTTCTTCTCCATCTGCCCTGGGCCATCATAAGAACTTCTCCGAGCCACGAATCCACAGAATCTGCCAGAGAAACATATTAGGCTCCTCACTCTGGCACCATCCTCATCTCTCTACAAACTGAACATCTGTATTGGCCCCTTTGTGCCCTTGTTTAGTGGGTAGTACCCCTATAGTATATGGTCCCCCTCTGTGTAGCCCTCCCTTATAGATGGCCCCCTCTGTGTATTCCCCCTTATAAATGGCCCCTGTGTTGTCCATCCCCTTATAGATGTCCCTCCATATTGTCACCCTTATAGATGACTCCCCTGTGTTGTCCATCTTATGTTGTCCCCCTTATAGATGGCCCCCTGTGTTGTCTTTCCTACGTTGTTCCCCTTATAGATTACCCCCTTGTATCTGTCCCCCTTATAGATGGCCCCCCTGTGTTGTCCATCTTATGTTGTCCCCCTTATAGATGTTCCCCTTATAAAAGGCCCCCTTATGCTGCCCGTTATAGATTGCCTCTTACAGATGCCCACTTATGCTCCCCCTTATAGATTTCCCCCTTATACATGTCCCCTCATGCTGCCCCTTATAGATTGCCTCTTACAGATGTCCCCGTATGCTGCCCCCTTATACATGTCCCCCTTATGCTGCCCCTTAGATTGCCCCCCCTTATACATGTCCCCCTCATGATGCTCCCTTTATACATGTCCCCCTTATGCTGCTCCCTTATAGATGGCCCCCCTTATACATGTCCCCCTCATGCTGCCCCCTAATAGATGACCCCCTTATGCCCCCCCCTTTGTGCAGATAAGAAAAAAACAAAAATAACCTCACCTATAACTTCGCTCCCACGCCGCGGCTCTCATCTTCTGCAGTGTCGCCCCCCAGCCGATGCGCGCTCCCTGAGGATTCCCCGGCAGTGCACACACCAATGAGCTCAGTGTGCGCCAGGGTCGGTACTTCTGGCATAGAGAGCGCCTCTAACAAGCGCCCCCTGTGCTGGAAGTACAGGCCGGCTCACGCTGAGGTCACTGGTGCGTGCTCTGCTGGGGAATCCCCAAGGAGCATGCATCAGCGGTAGGCCTACTGTCTTATCAATCTTGTGACCGCAGCTTGCAGTACAGTACACCTATGGGGAATGGTGGCAGGAGTGCCCGAAAGGAACCACTGAAGGAGTAGGGCGCCGGGTGGCCAGCTAGGGGAGCGCTCGGGCAGAAAGACAGCTGCACAGCTGTCTCTCTGCCTGAGCGCCCCCCCCCCAGCTGGCCGGGAGTGATGGGCCCTGTACAAGCGCACAGGTCGCACACCCCAAAGGCCGGCCCTGTGTTAGCCCCCCAGAAAAGAGAACCCGCCAAGTAGGTAGTCCCTGTGGTGGTTGTCCCCCAAGCAAATAATATAGCCAATGTAGGTAGCCAAGCAAATAATATAGCCAATGTAGGTAGCCACTGTGTAGGTAATACACCAGTAGGCATCCCCTCTGTTCCAGATGGCAGCCACCCCGTCCTTCATGTAGGCATCTCCTGGTAGTTAGGCATCCCCCTACAGGTAATCACCCTGGTAGTCTGCAACCCTTGTGATAAAAAAAACAAAAAACAAACGTGCTCACCTGTCTAGCAGCGCTGCCGTCCTCCAGCATCTGTCTCCTCTCCTCGCTCTGCGACCTCTGGACTCCATCCCATTCTTCCATTTTGTGTGTTTATATGAGAGTTCAGGTCATTACAATGTTGATCTACTAGTTGCACTTTTTTGATTTTGTAAGGCGGGATAATTGTTTTCATATTTGCACATTGTAACTTCCATAAAGATTGTCTTTTTGTAAATGATCATTGGTGAGCCATTATTGTCTTTTTCTATTGGTTTTCAGGTTATTTTTGTAACCCTGCACTTTACTTAACTATTTGAGGTTGTGCATGTTCGGCTATTTATTGGCGCAGGAGTGGTGTCACTGGTGCACCGAAGTGCTGGGTGAGGGAGCGGCCTTTTGTGGCTGCAGGCAGAATGCTGTCTGCTGCCTAAAGAATAGATTTGCAGGGTGGGGTGCCAAGAGCTCCTCACTGTGTCAATGACGTTGCATCATTACACTGTGAGCGCACCTTACGAGTGGTCACAGTTCAATAGCCCGGCGCAGCACGTGGGTGCTGATTTTGACCCTGTCACCCCCCTCCCCAACAGCAGGGGGGCCGTCTGAGGCCACAACTTCAAATTCAGTGCCGCAGCGCACTGATTGGCTGACTGTCGGGAGGCTCCGAAGCAAGCAGGAGCCTGGAGCAGGTGATGTATGCTCCAGAGCTGCCCCCGGCCCGGAGCATACATTACCTGCTCAGCGCCGCGGCTGTGTGAAGCTCCCGGCTCCCCTCGCTCAGATCCGGTACGGCACCCTTAAAGTTGTTTTTTAGGACAATAACTGCATCACCTGCCGAACGGACCCCAGGACTGATCTTGGATTAAAAGCAGCTATCCAACGGTACAAGCGGTTTGGGGGATCAGTTGGGGGTACACAAATCATGCAACGGAGGAGAACTACACTCTACAGTAGTGGCAAAATGTAAAAATCCAGGGTGGGAAGCAGGTGGTGGGAACATTATACAGAAGCTATACTTACCTATTTCTGTGCAATGCCATCGCTCCCCGTCCTGTGACATCATGACCCGGCTCAGAAATGCTCACTCAACCAGTTAGTGACTGAGGCTAGACACCTCTGAAGAAACTGACTGGCTGAGCGGCTAGTTCCTGCCGGGTCGTGACAAACGGGATACTGGAGGCTAAAAGTGAGCTGGTGGCGCTGTGGCTGCGGGGGCATGTGGATGGGTAAGTTCAGCTTAGTTAATATGTTCGAAAACATGGAGGGGGGTAGAACTATAGACTCTAATGGTAACGAGTATCGCAGTGGATTTGATGCTATATGCGCAGTGTGAAATCCGCTGCAAACTCCTTATGTGTAACTTCACCCTTAGCTTATGTTCACACTAAGTGAAAAACAGCAGCCATTGTATTACATGTTAATCTGGCATTATTGTCCGGATGAACATTCCTTTGAAATCATTGCGATCTGGCCGCCGTATGGGTGTAACTGAGAAACAATTAACCATTGATTCTCAGTCACACTACGGGCTGCAAGACTGTGTGAGAACCGTTCCAATATTTCCAGCCGCTGTTTGGAAAAAAAAGCTGGAAAAAATTGACAGGTCAATTATTTGTACGGCCGTATATAACAACGGCCGTTGTTTCAATTGATTTCAATGCTGTTCATTGTTTTAATCGGCAAGAACAAGAGCATTTTTTTTTATTTTAAAAAGTAGTAAATAATCTAAAACGTACTAACAGAAATGCCAGTAAAAAATAAAAGCGTTATGGGTGTTAGAAGGTGAAATAGAAAAAAAAAATTAAACAAAAAATCCTAACTCACTGGGTCAGGAAAGAAAGGGTTACATGCGAGCCTGAGCAGCGATCTCTAAGAGATGGGGAACCTTTATCCCTCTAGCTGTTGCAAAACTACAATTCCCATCATGCCTGGGCAGCCAAAGCTTTTGTCCAGACGTGATGGGAATTGTAGTTTTGCAACAACAGTAAGCACAAGGGGAATAAAGTTATGAAAGTAAATTGAAATTTTTTTAAAAAAACTGCTGCATATAGCAACCAATCACAGTGCTGCTTTCATTACCTAAATCACTGTGGAAAACTAAAAGCTGCGCTGTGATTGGCTGTCATGGACAAGAGAAACTGTTAATATTTCTGACCCGCTTTGTGGAAGCCTCAGCCATAAAGCAGCTTCCTACCGTGCCCTGTCCGCCTCACAGCCACCAGCACTCGGCAGCCTCCAGCTCAGTCACATGACAGGGAAACGTCATCTCTGTGCCCGGTCACGTGACGCTGACGTCATCAAACGGACTCCGCTGATGTTTTGTAAAAACAGACTGTGGAACCGGGAGACACTTTACCGGAACGGGTTGCGCTGAGTCAGGTGAGGGCAGCGGCGCCAGTGATAGCGGCCCGGGGAAGGAGGGGCGTGCTGTGGGAACTGAAGGCCGATTAACCCCTTGTGTACCCTCCATCCTGCCAGTCACAGCTCATCATAGTGTGGCTGGGATGTAAACAGTGTGGAGGCGATACATCCTGTATGGGCCGGGCTGTGTGACCTGCAGGCCTCTTATCTGCCTCTTGTCTGCTTTCTTTGGTGCTGCTGAGGCTTGGGATTGACCGTACGAATAGTACTAGATATCAGTGAGTGATGATGTTCTGCAGCAGATGAGGTGTGCAGTATGAGGTTCTGCAGCAGCTGAGGTTTGTTCTATGACTTTCAGCAGCCAAGGTGTGTCTTTTGAGGTTTTGCAGCAGCTGAGGTGTGTAGTATGAGGTTCTGCAGCAGTTGAGGTGTAGTATAGGGTTCTGCAGCAGCTGAGGTATGTAGTATGAGCTTCTGCAGCAGCTGAGGTGTCTAGTATGAGGTTCTGCAGAAGCTGAGGTGTAGTATAGGGTTCTGCAGCAGCTGGGGTGTGTAGTATGAGGTTCTGCAGCAGCTGAGGTGTGTAGTATGAGGTTCTGCAGCAGTTGAGGTGTAGTATAGGGTTCTGCAGCAGCTGAGGTATGTAGTATGAGCTTCGGCAGCAGCTGAGGTGTCTAGTATGAGGTTCTGCAGAAGCTGAGGTGTAGTATAGGGTTCTGCAGCAGCTGGGGTGTGTAGTATGAGGTTCTGCAGCAGCTGAGGTGTGTAGTATGAGGTTCTGCAGCAGCTGAGGTGTAGTATAGGGTTCTGCAGCAGCTGAGGTGTGTAGTATGATGTTCTGCGGCAGCTGAGGTGTGTAGTATGAGGTTCTGCAGCAGCTGAGGTGTGTAGTATGATGTTCTGCAGCAGCTGAGGTTTGTTCTATGACTTTCAGCAGCCAAGGTGTGTCTTTTGAGGTTTTGCAGCAGCTGAGATGTGTAGTATGAGGTTTTGCAGCAGCTGAGGTGTGTAGTATGAGGTTCTGCAGCAGCTGAGGTGTGTAGTATGAGGTTTTGCAGCAGCTGAGGTGTGTAGTATGAGGTTCTGCAGCAGCTGAGGTGTGCAGTATGAGGTTTTGCAGCAGCTGAGGTGTGTATTATGAGGTTCTGCAGCAGCTAAGATGTGTAATATGAGGTTCTGCAGCAGCTGAGGTGTGTAATATGAGGTTCTGCAGCAGCTGAGGTGTGTAGTATGAGGTTCTGCAGCAGCTGAGGTGTGTAGTATGAGGTTCTGCAGCAGCTGAGGTGTGTAGTATGAGGTTCTGCAGCAGCTGAGGTGTGTAGTATGAGGTTCTGCAGCAGCTGAGGTGTAGTATAGGGTTTTGCAGCAGCTGAGGTGTGTATTATGAGGTTCTGCAGCAGCTGAGGTGTTCAGTATGAGGGGCTGCAGCAGCTGAGGTGTGTAATATGAGGTTCTGCAGCAGCTGAGGTGTTCAGTATGAGGGTCTGCAGCAGCTGAGGTGTGTAATATGAGGTTCTGCAGCAGCTGAGGTGTGTAATATGAGGTTCTGCAGCAGCTGAGGTGTAGTATGAGGTTTTGCAGCAGCTGAGGTGTGTATTATGAGGTTCTGCAGCAGCTAAGATGTGTAATATGAGGTTCTGCAGAAGCTGAGGTGTGTAGTATGAGGTTTTGCAGCAGCTCATGAGTCCGTTGTGAGGTTTTGCAGCAGCTCAGGGGTGTGTAGTATGAGGTTCTACAGCAGCTGAGGTTTGTTGTATGAGGTTCTGCAGCAGTTGGTGTGTAGTATGAGGTTCTGCAGCAGCTCAGGGGTGTGCTATGAGGTTCTTCAGCAGCTGATGTATGTAATATGAGGTTCTGCAGCAGTTGAGGTGCGTAGTATGAGGTTCTGCAGCAGCTCATGAGTCTGTTGTGAGGTTTTACAGCAGCTGAGATGTGTAGTATGAGGTTCCACAGAAGCTGAGGTGTGTATTACGAGGTTCTGCAGCAGCTATGGGGTGTTTTATGAGGTTCTTTAGCAGCAGAGGTGTGTCTTATGAGGTTCCGCAGCAGCTGGGGTGTGTAGTATGAGGTTCTGCAACAGCTCAAGGCTTTGTTATGAGGTTCTGCAGCAGCTGCGGTGTTTAGAATGAGGTTCTGCAGCAGCTCAGGGGTGTGTTATGAGGTTCTGCAGCAGCTGTGGGTTACTGTATTGTTATAGCAGGGATCACAGGTCTGTATACAGGACTGTACACTGCCATGGCTTGAACAGAGGAAAGGACCGCATTAAAAGGGGTATTCCAGTACCCAATAACTGCCAATAAATCCTCTGTATACAGGATAGGGCATAAGTTTCTGATTGTAGCGATCCAATCCCTGGAATCTCCTGAATGTGACTCCCCTTGCTGAACGGAGCGGTGATCTGCTACTCCATTCGTTCCCTATAGAGCTGCTGGATAAAACCAAGTACAATATTAAGACCCCCAGCGATAAAACACCTGTGCCCCATCCTATGCACCTGGGATAAGTTATTGGCTGTTGGAATACCCCATAAGGGTACAAACCCACGCAGCAGATACGCAACAAATACACAGCAGATTTGATGGTTTAGATTTGATGCTGTGTTCAGTTATTTAGATTTAATCTGCTGCGTATTTGATGCGTATTTGCTGCGTATCGCAGCAGTAAATACGCTGCGTATACGGTGTGTGGGTTTATACCCTAAGGGTAGGTCCAAACTAGTAAAACAGGCCGAATTCCGCAGCGCAGCCCCGCCTGCCTTCGTGTGTCAATGGGATGCCTTGCGCGCCTCCGCTCTTTGCTGATGTCCACTTGATATGTCTTGAATTGACTTGATATGTCAATTCTTTGAGTGGAGAACGGAGGCGCGCAAAGCATCCCATTGACATGCTGAGGCAGGCGGGATTGGAATTTCCCCTGTTTTAGTCAGTGTGAACTCACCCTCAGGCTATGTTCACATAGCGTATGAGATCGGCCGTTCCGGGAGCCGGACGGATAACGGAACGGCCGGTCTCTAAAAAGATCATCCCGGCCGGTACTGCACTACCAGCCGGAAGATCTTTTCGGCCGCAGTGTTCTGATGCGGGCGCATCCATGCGCACCTGCATCAGAACTCTCCATAGCACACTATGAAGTGAGCGGCCGGAGTTGCACGTTCCACAGTGTGCACTGACAAGTGTTTCTGCGGCCGCTATTCAATGAATAGCGGGCACAGAAAACTGACATGTCAGTTGTTTGCGGTGCCCCGAGAGACCCCGGCCGGAGCGTATACAATGGGGGACATTTATTAAGTCCCAGCGTTTTCTGCGCCGGACTGTAAAATGTCTTCGCTGCTCCGAGACTACGGAGGTTTATGTAGAGGTGCACTGTCTCTACATAAATCCTGTGCGTACGGCAGGAAACCTACGCCTGCTCAGAGCTGAAGTAGTTTCCTGACTACTCTTCTGCTAAACAAATGCTGAATAGAGCGGACTCTGAGTCCACACC
The DNA here is from genome assembly GCF_027789765.1 of Dendropsophus ebraccatus. Lineage (NCBI taxonomy): Eukaryota > Metazoa > Chordata > Amphibia > Anura > Hylidae > Dendropsophus > Dendropsophus ebraccatus. Next base: position 30,004,202 of record NC_091463.1, read on the forward strand.
CCTGTTCCGTCCCCTCCACACCCCCTCCCCGCCCCCCTAGCATATACCGGGCAGAAAGGTGCCACATGTGAATAATTTTTTCGCATAACGGCCATGTGGCCCCTTTCCCCCCAAAAATACGCTTTTTTACTTTGGTACATGTCCCCCTATGTGTATACGCTCCGGCCGGGATCCCATAAAAGGAAAGGTAAAGTATATCTTAGTAATAATCACGGCCGTTGTACAACGGCCATGATTTTACGTAAATATACGTTATGTGAACATAGCCTTAATGTTAAGGCTTCCTTCAATGAGTTTTAAAAGGGTGGCATAAAGCAAAACTAGTAAAATCAGATGAGTACCATATATATATATATATATATATATATATATATATATATATATATATATATATACACACACACTCACCGGCCACTTTATTAGGTACACCTGTCCAACTGCACGTTACCGCTTAATTTCTAATCAGCCAATCACATGGCGGCAACTGCATTTAGGCATGTAGACATGGTCAAGACAATCTCCTGCAGTTCAAACCGAGCATCAGTATGGGGAAGAAAGGTGATCTGAGTGCCTTTGAACGTGACATGGTTGTTGGTGCCAGAAGGGCTGGTCTGAGTATTTCAGAAACTGCTGATCTACTAGGATTTTCACGCACAACCATCTCTAGGGTTTACAGAGAATGGTCCGAAAAAGAAAAAACATCCAGTGAGCAGCAGTTCTGTGGGCGGAAATGCCTTGTTGATGCCAGAGGTCAGAGGAGAATGGGCAGACTGGTTCGAGCTGATAGAAAGGCAACAGTGACTCAAATAGCCAACCGTTACAACCAAGGTAGGCAGAAGAGCATCTCTGAATGCACAGTACCTCCAACTTTGAGGCAGATGGGCTACAGCAGCAGAAGACCACACCGGGTGCCACTCCTTTCAGCTAAGAACAGGAAACTAAGGCTACAATTTGCACAAGCTCATCGTAATTGGACAGTAGAAGATTGGAAAAACGTTGCCTGGTCTGATGAGTCTCGATTTCTGCTGCGACATTCGGATAGTAGGGTCAGAATTTGGCGTCAACAACATGAAAGCATTGATCCATCCTGCCTTGTATCAACTGTTCAGGCTGGTGGTGGTGGTGTCATGGTGTGGGGAATATTTTCTTGGCACTTGTTGGGCCCCTTGGTACCAATTGAGCATCGTTGCAACGCCACAGCCTACCTGAGTATTGTTGCTGGCCATGTCCATCCCTTTATGACCACAATGTACCCAACATCTGATGGCTACTTTCAGCAGGATAATGCGCCATGTCCTAAAGCTAGAATCATCTCAGACTGGTTTCTTGAACATGACAATGAGTTCACTGTACTCAAATGGCCTCCACAGTCACCAGATCTCAATCCAATAGAGCATCTTTGGGATGTGGTGGAACGGGAGATTGGCATCATGGATGTGCAGCCGACAAATCTGCGACAACTGTGTGATGCCATCATGTCAGTATGGACCAAAATCTCTGAGGAATGCTTCCAGCACCTTGTTGTATCTATGCCACGAAGAATTGAGGCAGTTCTGAAGGCAAAAGGGGGTCCAACCCGTTACTAGCATGGTGTACCTAATAAAGTGGCCGGTGAGTGTGTGTATATATATATATATATTATACGTAAAGGAGTACAAATGTGCTTTACATTCCTGTTTCTCTCCCCCATGGATCTCATCACTTTCGTTTTTACTCTCTGAAATGTGACCCTGCAGCAGTGCACACGCTTCCCACAATCCCCCTTGCTTGCAGGGTCAGTGGTGACCAACTGCCAGTACTTCCTGTAGATTGCATTTGTCCTGAGCATGCCTGACCATCTTAGTGGGTTGTAACCAAGGGGAACAGGTTATTAAAATAGAGCAGGTTACATGGGGGATTAGTAAGTCTGTATCTCAGTGCATTGTGGGACATGCTTGTGCATTTGAATGTGTTTAATTTCACACGTTGACATGCATGACATAACCCCTTTAACTCCAAAATCCAAGTATGGAGCTGCAAACACAGTCAGAGCAATCACAAGGGGATTAAAATGAAAATGTTGTGACCTCTCTGTCAGTAGCTGCAGTTCAACACATGCTGTGTAGCTGACAAATGCTCTTTAGGGTATAAACCCACACAGCGTATACGCAGCAAAAACGCAGCAAATACGCAGCAGATGTGAAGGTGAAGATTTGATGCTGTGTTCAGTTATTTAGATCTAATCTGCTGCGTATTTGCTGCGTATCGCAGTAGTAAATACGCTGCATATACGGTGTGTGGGTTTGTACCCTTAGAGTACGCTCACTGGTACGGAGTTTGCGGCAGATCTCTAGATGCAAATTTTGCAGCAAAATCCGCTGCAATTCTCGGCACTGTTATGACCTATTCTCGCAGCGGATTCCGCTGCGATAATGTAGCCATTGCCTATGTAACTAATGAGCTGACGGGTGTTAAACAAGATAATGCTTTACCTGCCTGCTGCCCACCTGCTTCTCCTGGTCACTGATGGCCCGCTCAGGGGGAGATAGAGCAAGAAGAAAAAGCTATACTCTTACCTTTGCTCACTCCTGAACATCTTAAAATCTTGGCTGGTGTGATCTGGCTTGCACAGTGAGTGGGGCACTTACCAGCTGTGGATAGGTGACGTGTCTTAACCCGTTGAGGACCAAGCCCAAAATGACCCAGTGGACCGCGCAAATTTTGATCTTTGCGCTTTCGTTTTTCCCTCCCCCCCTTCTAAGAGCTCTAGCACTCTCAGTTTTCTATCTACAGGCCATGTAATGGCTTATTTGTTACAGGAATAGTTGTACTGTGTAATGGCGTCTTTCATTTTACCATAACAAGTATGATGGAATCCCAAATATATTATTTATGAAGATATAAATAGGTGAAATCGTGAAAAAGAATGCAATATGGTAACGTTTGGGGGGTTCCTGTGTCTACGTAATGCACTATATGGTAAAAGCGACATGATACCATTATTCTATAGGTCAGCCCGAACACAACCATATGCAGGTTACACAGATTCTCTAATGTTATATAGTTTTTTTTTATGAAATCCTTTTTTTTGGCAATTAAATATTAATAAAAGAGGCCTATTGTGACGCTTATAACGGTTTTATTTTTTCACCTACGGGGCTGTATGGGGTGTCATTTTTTCCGCCATGATCTCTAGTTTTTATTAATACCATATTTGTGAAGATCGGACGTTTTGATCACTTTTATTTTATTTTTTTTTATATATAATGTAACATAAAATCTGTAATCCGCGCACTTTTTTCCCTCTTTTCGTGTACACCGTTCACCGTTAGCAATCACGCTTCTTATATTTTAATAGATCGGACAATTACGCACGCTACGGTATATTATATGTTTATTTTTATATGTTTTATTTATATAATGGGTAATGGGGGTGATTTAGACTTTTATTGGGGGAGGGGTTTGGGGGCAGTGTGTTGGTGTTTTTAAATTTTTATTTTTTTTTATACATTTTAGGTCCCTTTGGGGACATACAATACTTTTATTTTACACACTGATCACTGCTATGCCATAGGCATAGCATGGATCAGTGTTATCGACGCTCTGCTCATTGAGTTTGCCTGTGCAGACTCAGAGAACAGAGCGCCGATCAGACCGCAAGGAGGCGGGTGAGAGACCTCCGGCGGTCCGTTTTACCGATCGGGATCCCCGCAGTCACACTGCGGGGGTCCCGATCGGTAAGTGACAGGGGACTCCCACCTGCTATGAAGCGCGCTCCGCTCCGGAGCACGCTTCATAGCTCAGGACGTACCGGTACGCCCAGGGTGGTCTGGGGACAGACTTCCAGGACGTACAGGTACGTCCCAGATTGCCTAGGGGTTAAAGGGGTTATCCAGTGCTACAAAAACATGGCCACTTTCTTCCAGAGACAGCCCCACTCTTGTCTCCAGCTCGCACGGGGTTTTGCTGCTCAGTTTTTATTAAAGTGAATGGAGCTTAATTGTAAACCACACCTGAACTGGAGACAAGAGTCCTGTTGTCTCTGAAAGAAAGTGGCCATGTTTTTGTAGCTCTGGACAACCCCTTTAAGGCCCTATTACACTGAAGGATTATCGAACACAACGATCAGCCGACATGAACGATGTCGGCTGATCGTTGTAGTCGTTTGCCTTTCAACATGTTGAAAGACAAACGACTCATATAGCAGCGATCTGCTGCCGTCGCTCCGTGGACAGCGCTTGTTTGCTCCTCACAGTCGCCCCGTGTAATAGGGGCTTTACCCCTTTAATTACATCATAGGGCAGGGATGCGGAACCTTCGGCACTCCAGCTGTTGCTAAACTACAATTTCCAGTATGCCCGGACAACCAAAGACATGGCTTTGGCTGTCCAGGTATGATGGGAATTGTAGTTTTTACAAAACTGTAATTATATTAACAACATTTCTTTCGGTTATCTATTTTATTAGTGTAACAGATGGTCTATGGATAGGAGACAATACTATTAGCCTAAAAAGCCTCTGGGGGGTAAGAGACAGGAGAGAATAATATCTGCACTTCAATCGCTATGAGGCAGGGAGGTAGTATTATCTGTGTCTACATCATTCACTGTAGGACACAGGGAGGCACAACTTTCTGTATCTATATCATTGACTGTGAGAGACAAGGAGGCAGCACTATCTGTGTCTACATCATTCACTGTAAGACGCAGGGAGGCAGTGCTTTCTGTATCTACATCATTGACTGTGAGACAGGGAAGCAATACCATCTATCTATAGATAATGTTTCCATGGAATGGAGCCATAAGAGACAGAGAGGCAGTACTATCTGTGTCTATTTGCTGTAAGAGACAGGGAGGCAGTACTATCTGGGGGGCATTTATTAAGTCCGGCGGTTTTTACGCCGGACTTAAAAATGCCCCCGCGGCTCCGGCGCTACGGAGATTTATGTAGAGGCGGACTGCCTCTACATAAATCCCATGCGCACTGCCGAAAACCTACGCCAGCTGAGGACTGGCGTATATTTGGGTGGAACGGATGGTAAATCGCGCCCACTACACGCCCCCTTTCCGCCCCCTGGCGTACTCGGCGGAAAGTGCCGATTTGCGAATATTTTATTCGCAAATCGGCCATTTGCGTATAAAAAAATACGCAAATCGTCACTTTCTGCTGAAAATCAGCCGTTCGCAGGGCGATACATGTGGCCCTCTGTGTCTATTTGCTGTAAGAGACAGGGAGGCAGTACTATCTGTAGCTACATCATTTACTGTTGTAGACTGGGAGACAGTATGATCTGTACATACAACCTTTATAGGTAAGCAGTACTATCTGTGGTGTGCCTTCCTTGTTTTCAGACAATGACAGACAATTAGGGCCTGTTCACTCTACGTAATCGGCACCATAATTCCGCTCGGAACCCCCGCCCGTGGACTTTGCTCCAAATCCCACCTGCTATCTCTTTCAATGGTTGGCCTCACGCGCCTCCGCTCAAGGAATTGACATGTCAATTCTTTGAGTGAAGAAGCGTAGAGAGCGGAGGCGTGCAAGGCCACCCATTGAAAGAGATAGCAGGCAGGATTCTATAGAAAACAACCCAAAAAGCTCCTAGTAGATTTTTCGGCATGTTGGTTACCTGGCCATTGTGTCTGGGATTGTCTAGCCCTTCTGTAAATGCTGTATATAGATGTCATACATGGACATGGCTGCAGTGATAGCAGCGGCTGCAGTATCTGCTCTATGCGCTATCTATCTTTTAGTTGGTGCGAGAGTGAAGGTAGTTGTACTTCTGGTTTCTTTAGTGCAGTTCAGTTTACTGTCAACAAGGGCGGAGGTGTCATAGTTCTGACTGCTGTAGAGCCCTATGGTGTCTGCCAGAATGTGACAGGAAGCCAGCATTACACTGCTGAATATGTGAAATACCTGATATGGTGCTCTTTTTGATCTATGGTAACATTACTAAAGGACACATTCAGATGATACAAATTATACAGGTTGTCTAGGATGACCTTCATGACCAAGCAATTATTTTTTTTTTTTTTTATTATTGCCGCCTTCGAAGTGCCATAACCCTGTCATTTGTTAGTCAACATACCTATATGAGGGCTTTTTTATGGGACAAATTGTACTTTCTATTGAGACCATCTTTAGGTACATATGACTTTCTGATTGCTTTATTTCCTTTTTTTCAGAAGCAAAGTAATAAAACACATCTAATCTGGTGTAGTTTTATTCATGTTTACTTTGCTGTTCACCATGTGGGGAAAACAATGAAATAATATTATAGTTAGTTAAATGCAATCTTCCGGTTGCTAATATAATACCCTGTACTACTGGTATGTTAATATAATATAATATAATGTGACCTAACTGACCTTGCTGGAAGCGAAACAAAGAAGGCACAAATATATGGCATACATTGGGCCCCTGCTGCTATAGAAAATAATCTGCATCCCACCAGTTTCATCACCCTGGTTCTGATGAGGTGGCGTAAGTCCACAAACCACTTAAATGCCACAATGACAATTTGACCACAGCATCTAAGTAGTTAAACTACAAGGATCCAAGGGTTTACTGCTCTTTATAGACTAGGGGCCCTGCTGTCATGCAACACCCAATAACCTGTGATATTCTGCACAGGAGATCAGTGCCAGGCTACTTTTACCCACTGACCAAAGACGTATTGTGGCTATTAAGGGATTAAAGCGAAGTACCATCATGATTATGAAAATGAATTTTTTTTTTCCCCCCAGTACCTTATTGGTGTCAGCTCGGGAATCCCGGTAGCGTGGTCATCTTTTCAAAACGCCACCTGGTACCAGAACTCTGCGCCTGGACAACCCCTTTAATGACATAGTCTGTGGATATGCTACAAAACTTTAGTTGGAATAACCCTACAAGTACGCCCAACACTAGCAGGGGGCAGGATCTGAGCCAGCTCCATACCCAGCCGCGGTATCTAGATCTGTGGTGAACCTATGTACCCCCAGCTGTTGCAAAACTACAATTCCCATTGTACCTGGGAAGTCCATATTTTTGGTTATCCAGGTATGATGGGAATTGTAGTTTTTTAACAGCTGGAATGCTGAAGGTTCCTCATCCTTGATCTAGGTAGTTAGAAGCTACGTCCCTGTCATTTCTAGGGGCTGATGGGCCCTGTGGGGAGCAGTTTGTTTTAATGGGAGCCGAGGGCCTACTGAAGGGTTTTATAGCTGCTGATTGATAAGACTCCAATTACAGTACCTGAGCAGCTTGACAGTTCATTGCCATTTCTTACTGTTGAACTGAAGTGATCAAGTGAGCCCACTATGGGACTAAAAATGTTGTGAATTTTTTTTTTACAGTTACAGTGGTCAGAATATAGCCATGCAAAAACAATGCATCCATCTTTTTCAGGTAACGGGATACAAAAGCAGAGCGATCAGGTTTGGGCTCGGCCGAATTTTCACTCATCCCTAATTGTGATCCACACTATAAAGGTAGCATGTCAGCTTTAACTGCATATAAACTGTCCATCCTCAAAAAAAAAAAAAAAAAAAGCACATGGTCAATCTAGATACATGCTCTAGTATAGTCTGGTTTTGTTCATTTTTATGGCTTGTGGAACCTGAGTAGAGAAAAAAAAAACCCTTAACCACTAAATCAAAAAGTGTTTTTTATGGGGTTAATATAATCAATTATAGTAGAGCCGATTGATGGTTTTGATTCACCCAGCCAATGAATGAATGAGGCAGGACAGCAGAGCGGCCAATGATTGGCTGAACGGGCTGTTGCAAGTTCGTCTTGGAAGTGGTGAGGTAAGAATAACATGTTTTTTTATTAAATTCTGTGAAAGGGGAGCAATGTCTAAAAAGTTTTACATACCCGGAGTACGCCTTTTAGGACTAGTATGCAAACAGATTTTTCATTATTTTAAGTAAAATAAGAATTGTAAAACAAAACTTAGGCTGGGTTCACACTGCGATTTTGCTGTCCGTTTAACTTTTTTTTTGTGTATGCTAAAAAAAAATGCTGCGTTTTAATCCCCTTTTTTTTTTTTTTTTTTAACGCATCCGTATTTTTATTCATTTTTTTTTTTTTTTTTTTTTTTTCATTTGACAGATTTTTTAAATGGACGGCAAAAACGCACTGTGAACGCAGCCTCCTTTTTTTTTTTTTTTTTAATAAGATTTTTACGCACAGTTTCCATAGAACAGAATAGATGCAAAGCACCAATGTAGCTGATAAATCCCCTCTCCTAAACATCTGCTTTTTTTTTTTCCTCTCTCTGGAAGGTGTTAGGAATTCAGAGTGTGTCTTTACCTACCTTTTGGCCATGAAAGAGTTAAGCCATTCCTGTCTAAAACACTCAGTCATCTACCAGGCTGAGAAATGCCAAGGTCTTTTTGACATCTGCTCTCCGATTGATACCGCAGGCTTTGCGGGTAACAGCTGAAAAGGCCCCACAGGTGCCATATAAAGAGGTGACCATGTTGTCATATTTCATTGCGGCATCCTTCTGCAACGCCATAATTACCTAATTAGGTTGTTAATTAGGAAATTAGCATTTTGCCGTATTGATAGAAGGCGGCATGCAAGCTGGGCGCGTTTGTCTACTTTAATTTAGGATTTGTGTGTCTATCATACGTTCGCACTAACTTGAGCCATGGGAAAGGAAATGCAACGTGGACTGGATGGTGAATGAATGAGATGGCATTTGTATGAATTAGGCTTCATGGGACGGTATTGGCCAGTGGAACTTTTTTCCCTTATGTTGAAGTTCGTAGTTTTGTAGTCTGATATTATATGTTTTAACCCCTTATCGCCTACCCACTGTCTTTTGATTGTGTTCAGTACAGGTCCTCGATCTACAAAAATATCTTTTCAGGTTAGTGTTCCACTTTTTGATCTCCTAAGAATGGGATGTTACCACCCTGTCCTCTTCTTAGGGACGGCCTCCTGCATTATGACTGAGGCAGAGAAGCCTCCTGTCCAAGCCATTTAACAATGTGATCACTGTGGGTCGCAGCTAAATAATGCATTATTAAAGGGAACTATTTCCTTTAATGGGGTCACTGATTTTTCTGACCTGATCAGATTTCTTCTATACCCAACATTGGAGACATTGAAAGTACCTCCGGGTGCTCTTAGGCCTCATTGGTCCAGATTTACTAATACTGTCTAATAGACAGTGCAAACATGACCTAAACCAGTGTGACCCAATTCTGGTCCTGAAGACCCCCCAACAGGTCATGTTTTGAGGATCTCCCTAGTATTTTACAGGTAATATAATTATAGTCAATGCATCAGGTACTACCACGTGTGTTTTGTATGTGCAGCTTAAGTGCTGGACTTTCTATGAAGTTCTCAGAACTCAGGATATCAATCGAGTAGCAGGGAGGAGGATGGGACAGGTTGACTACAGCCGGCTGTGGTTCCAAGCCCCGTACCTATGCGCCAGGAGTGGGAATTAATTTTTTTTTTTTTAAATGCGCCAACAGAAGACTATAAGGAGTTTAAAGGGGAAGGCCCTACCTTTTCTGCTCTCAGATGCACCATTTCCTCTGTCTGCCCGTTTGTGCTGATACTTCCACAGTAGAGAGGATGGTGAGAGCATGCTGCAGGCAGTGACCAATAGCTGCCCGATATTACGCATGTGATATCGGGCAGCTTTCGGACAATCACACCTCCTCGAAATGTCCACAGCTTCCACAATATGCCCCCCCAGTATCAGTGCAGACAGAGGAAAGTGGAGCTTTCCTGCTCTCTGGATATCCCCCAAGGAAATGGACCAGTCCCATGTAAGGATGCAACCAATTTATATTTCTCAGTTTTAATTTTTACCTCCCAAGAACCAGAACTTTTTATTTTTCCATTGACAGACCCATATGAGGGCTTGTTTTTTGTGGGACCAATTTTACTTATTAATTGCATCCTTCATTTTACGATAAAATGTACAGAGAACTTACAATATATTTGGGGGGAGTTTGCATTTATGCCATAGGCTGTGTTCTTGTCTTCCAGGACTACTTAGGACTGCAGCCACCGCTAATCAATTGTTGCACACTCTGGTTTAGAGAAATCTGGGCATGCTTGAGATTTGCTTGACTCTAATACCAATGGATTTCCTTTGTATTATAGTGAAATGTCAAACTGGTGCCATCCTATTACAGCCTGCCTATGGCAGCGTTTAACAGGAGATCTGTCATGGCAGCCATTATATTAAAGGGTTGTCTCATTTCAGACAGTGGTAGGAAATATCTTGGATTGTGATTCCAGCCACTACAGTCAATAGAAGTCTATGCCACCATTGTCTAGAATGAGATGGCCCCTTCAAGTATTGTAAGCACATAAGTGATTCTACGCTATGTAGTAAACTGTATACTTTCTGTATTAATCGTTTGTTGTATCTGCCTTATAGGAATCTGCGGTTATGGATTACTGGATACGTCTGTAAGGAACCCGTGCAGCACGGGAGGAGACAATGGCTTTCCTGGACAATCCTTTGATTATCTTGGCCCATATCCGCCAGTCACATGTTACTAGCGATGACACGGGGATGTGTGAGATGGTTCTCATTGACCATGATGTGGACTTGGAGAAACTTTACCCATCATCAGTATCTGGGGAGAATATCACACAGACACAAGGGAATGGAGAAACCCAGGGATACATATACTCTCAATCTGTGGACATAACTTCTAGCTGGGATTTTGGTATAAGAAGGAGATCTAACACAGGTAAAAAGTCTTAATTATTTATATGTTGTGTTAAAGAGAAAGAATAGTGTAACCTGCTGATATATCCCTATAGCGCACAGGGGAACTTAGGATAAGGGAATGTTTTTTTTACCTTTATTCTGGACACCGTTTCTGCAATATTAGCAGTTTATTCCCTAATGAGGAATTTTGACACTCTGTGTGCAGGACTACAGCAGCTCCCTTTGTACCTCTTAGAGCTAAAATCAGATTCCCCTCCTCCAGGCTCCTTTGTGTTAAAGGAGAAGTCCGGCGAAAATTTTTATTAAAGTATTGTATTGCCCCCCAAAAGTTATACAAATCACCAATATACACTTATTTCGGGAAATGCACATAAAGTGTTTTTTCCCTGCACTTACTACTGCATCAAGGCTTCACTTCCTGGATAAAATGGTGATGTCACGACCCAACTCCCAGAGCTGTGCGGGCTGTGGCTGCTGGAGAGGATGACGGCAGAGGGATGCTCAGTGTCCCTCCAGTGCCCTGTGTCCCTCAGTGTCCCCCTGCCGTCATCCTCTCCAGCAGCCACAGCCCTCACAGCTCTGGGAATTGGGTCGTGACATCACCATTTTATCCAGGAAGTGAAGCCTTGATGCAGTAGTAAGTGCAGGGAAAAAAGCACTTTATGTGCATTTCCTGTAATAAGTGTATATTGTTGATTTGTATAACTTTTTGGGGGCAATACAATACTTTGATAAAAACTTTCACTTGACTTCTCCTTTAAGTCTGTCCATAAGATGGCCGACATGGATTACTGTGCCCCACCCCCAATGTTTACCACTGAGCTTGTATATGTCTATAGAGGACACTGGGGTTCAGGGCATGATCACATGCTCCTCCATGTCAGCCATCTTATGGACAGACTCACCACACAGCAGGAAAACCCAGCCTGGAGGAGGGGAGCCTGATTTTAGCTCTATGAGGTACATTGGGAACTGGTATAGTATATACAGTGAGTACACTTACTTATACTGTACACAAAAGTAAAAAAAAATATACTGTAAAAAAAAGTACAGCAATTTGGCTTTCTCTGTACAGAACATGGCAGTAACTGTTCATATTTGTAACCACATGACCACAAGAGAAATTAAAGGGGTTATCCAAGATTAGATAAAGCACAATTGCTTTTTTTTCTTTAAAAACAGCACCACCTTTGTTCTCAGGTTGTGTGAGGTATTGCAGTTGAGCTCCATTCACTTCAGTGGAACTGAACTGCAAAACCCCCACCCAAAAGATATGCTGTTTCTGGAAGAAAGTAGCCATGTTTTTCCCCGCCTTGACAACTTCAAAGGTGTTTTCTCATTAAAGACATTGCTGGCACATCCTAGCTATGTGTCTCCAATGACTTTGGCTTATTGCTACCAAAGAAGCAGCTACTAAAGGGGGTCTTCAGAATTAAAAAAAAAAAAAATGCAGTCAAAAATCCATTGGTATGTGTAAAAAAATGTTTTTACTATGTACGGTATTTTTTATAATTTATCCTTGCTCATTTAGTCTTGTGGGTGATGCATAGCCTCTGTCACTTTACTACAGTAAAAACCCATCCTACTAGCGGGTTAGAACTAATAAAGGGTATTTAGTAAGATCTTTTGATATGGGCTTATTGAAAGCATTGGGTTGTCTGTATGATGCATGTACAGACATGACTGACAGCCGGATACTGAGCCCCAAACAGATTCGGGGGGGGGGGGGGGGCATACATAATTCTGTCTCGGTATATTTATTTTGTGCTGATGTACATCCCTGCTGCGAGTTTCTCTGCTATTGAAAGTATAGGGCCAGGATCTGCAGCGAGTCTCGCTGCAAAAACGCAGCAAGGAGACTCGCTGCAGATCCGGCAAGTGGGTTTGTAACCTTAATGAAGTTAACTTCATTTAAAAATAAATAAATAACTCGCAGTGTGAAATCCACTGGAAATGCGTACATGTAAATGCACTCTAAGGCTATGTTGACACTACGTTAAACGACGTAAAGCAACAACGGCCGTACTTTATGCAGCGTGGAACATTGCCTCTTCCTCTATGGGATCCCTGACTGTCATTTTTTTGCGCCCGCAATTCAGTGAAAACCCTGTCAGTTCACACAATGAAGCGAGCAGCTCCGGCCGCTTGCTTCATTGTGTACTATGGGGAGTTCTGATGCGGGCGCACGCTTATGCGCCAGCATCAGAACACTGCGGCCATAAAAATCATCCGGCCGGTACTTAAGTACGGGCCGGGATGATCTTAGCAGAGACCGGCCGTTCCTTGACCCGGCCGGGTCGTGGAACGGCCGGACTCTTACAAAGTGTGAACATAGCCTAAGGCAGCGTTTCACACTGTGTACAACACCGGCCGTTCTGTGACCCTGCCAGATCACAGAACGGCCAGAGTTACTGAAGATCTTCCCGGCCGGTACTACAGTATCGGCTGGATGATCTTCATTTCTGGTGAATTGTGTGCACTGACAGGTTCTGTGCAGCCGCTATTCAATGAATAGCGGCCGCAGAAAACTGACATGTCAGTTTTTCGTGCGGCCAGATGAAATCCCGGCTGGAGCACATACTATGTTTATACGCTCCGGACGGGATTCCTTTCATTTACATACAACGTATGTTTTGTATAAATCACAGTCATTGTTGCAAATTGCAACAACGGCCATGATTTATGCAAAACATACGTTGTGTCAACATGGCCTAAAAAGTAATTTTATTACTGTGTGCACATAGACCCAGATGTAGTAAAACTTTATGTACAAACGTAGTGCAGACAGTCTTCAAATGTGGAAGATTTTTATGGGTTAAAGTGTCACTGTTTTGAAAAACTTTTGACAAGTCCTAGAGACATGTTCAAAGTTTTGATTGGTCTGGTTCTGAGTGTTTAGACCAGTAGCAATCAGGAGAAGACTGTGCGAAGCGATCTTTTCACTTCCTGCTTGTCCTCATGATCTGTACGGGTCTGAATACTCAACACTTCAAGGCTGTGTTCACACACAGTACTCTGTATTGTATTCACTCAGTATTTTTTCAACCAAAACCAGGAGTGCTTTGGTTTAAGAGTTGATTTGGATTACAAGCACAGTCCCCTCCTCCTTCTCCCTTCCGAGATGGCTGATGTAAATATGGCCCTACCTGCAACTTTGTAATGCCAGGAGGGATAATCACAGTGAGTTCATCAGCAGCTTGACCACAGTTTACCCTCCCAGCATTACAAAGAAGCTACAAAGTTGCAGATAGGGACTCGGAAGGAAAGGGAAGGAGGGGGAAGGGAGAGAAAAGCTCACACATGATTTTTTGTGTCTTCAGCACAGAGCGGCAGCTCAGAACTGGGGGAAGGAGACTGAATAGAAAATATTAAGTATCAAAGGAATTGTTAGTCTCAGCATGGGCAGCAACGTATGAAAAGTTATGTTTGGGGGAAATACCACTTTAAGGGCTTTAAGGTTGTCTTTTTTTGGTGTGAAGGTAAAAAAAATAGTTGGGCTTGTTTTTTGTTGGATGAGTTGTTTTTCCTCAATAACACTATTTTGTGGTACACATAACTTCTAACTTTTTTGGGAAGGAATGACCAATGGTCTTTATGATTCTAAGATATTATGATTACAGCAATACACAATATATATACAGTGGTACCTTGGTTTAAGAGTAACTTGGATTAAGAGTGTTTTGCAAGAAGAGCTCACAGTCTTTCAAAATTGTAACTTGGTTTAAGAGCATTGCTTTGGTTTAAGAGCTCCCTGTACTGGGCGGGAGGGGGAATGTGGGAGGGGCATGGTCTGCATAGCGGGGTCTACAGCCCTGTACTCTGACCCGGGAAGTCTCCCTCATCTTCCAAATCATAGCAGATCCACTTCAGGCTGGGGCTTACATCAGGGGACAGGACTGTGGGGGTAATCTCTTCATAGCTGTAACCCCTCTCTTCCCGGACAGAGAGTGCTGCATTTATGGGCCCACATCTGTCCTGCTCATTCCTTCATATTCCCTGCAGTCTCTGCCAGCCCTTGTGTTTCCCATCCTCTCCATTCCTGCTATAATGTGCCTGCACTCAGACTCACTTCTCTATTCTAGTCTGTTGTACTACGCTATTGCATTATGGGGATCTGCAGTTCCATCCTGTATCTACAAACTGCTGCTGTGTTATCAGGTTTATGCAGTTACTATACATTATACACCACATGCTGATTGCTATACTGTACAGTAACTTATAATAAATAGAGATGAGCGAACCTGGAGCATGCTCAAGTCGATCCGAACCCGAACTTTCGGCATTTGATTAGCGGTGGCTGCTGAACTTGGATAAAGCCCTAAGGCTATGTGGAAATCATGGATATAGTCATTGGCTGTATCCATGTTTTCCAGACAACCTTAGAGCTTTATCCAAGTTCAGCAGCCCCAGCTAATCAAATGCCGAATGTTCGAGTTCGGATCAACTCGAACCCGAACCCGGTTCGCTCATCTATAATAATATCACATATTCAGCTGTTTATCATTGTTTGTTTCATTTGTTTTACATGTTATTCAGAATAAAAAAAAAAATCATTATTTTTGGGGTGTGGAACCAATTGTCTGCATATCAGTGATTTTTAATGGGAAAATTTGCTTTGGGTTAAGAGTTGATTTGGATTATAAGCTGTGGCATGGTGGGACTGTAAGGCCCCCTTCACACGTCCGGAAAATCTGTCCGGATTTCCTATCAGGAAATCCGGACGGATTTCCGGACTCATAGACTAACATTAGACACGGACACCCTTCCGGATTTTTCCGGAAGGGTGTCCGTTCCGGAAAATAGGACCGGATTTTTTAGATCCTGTCCTATTTTCGTCCGGAAATCCGGCACGGACGCCCCCATAGAAGTCTATGGGAGCGCCGGAATCACGGGCATTTTCCTGATGTATATCAGGAAAGTGCCCGCGATTCCGGACTGGTAGAGAGCCAGCCCCGGCCGCCGTCCGATCACCCGCACACCTCCATCCCCCCCGCACCGCACCCTCTGCCCGGCACTACAGGGCTGGCCGGCCAGAGTGCGGTGCAGATCCCCCCCGCCGCCTAACCCCCAGTACCCGCTAGTCGCCGCCGCCCCCCCGCCGCCGCCGGGAACTCACCACCGGGCCGCTCGCCGGTTGCTCCGCACCTCCCCCCCCCCCCCCCGGGAACTCACCACCGGGCCGCTCGCCGGATGCTCCGCACCTCCCCCCCCCTCCCCCCCCCCCGGGAACTCACCACCGGGCCGCTCGCCGGATGCTCCACACCTCCGACCGCCGCCCGGACCTCAGCACTGCACTCTGACCCGGACCCCAACCTCGCGGCCCCGACAGAGCAGGATCCAGGACAGGTGAGATTACCCCTTAGGACTACTACTCCCACCATGCTGTGCTGGCATGTCATGATGGGAGTTGTAGTTCTGCAGCCTGTGGCCATCCAGGTTGCAGAAGTACAACTCCCATCATGGCTCTGCTGGCATGCCATGATGGGAGTTGTAGTTCTGCAGCCTGTGGCCATCCAGGTTGCAGAAGTACAACTCCCATCATGGCTCTGCTGGCAGGCCATGATGGGAGTTGTAGTTCTGCAGCCTGTGGCCATCCAGGTTGCAGAAGTACAATTCCCATCATGGCTCTGCTGGCAGGCCATGATGGGAGTTGTAGTTCTGCAGTCTGTGGCCATCAAGGTTGCAGAAGTACAACTCCCATCATGCCTTGCTGACAGGGCATGATGGGAGTTGTAGTTCTGCAGTCTGTGGCCATCCAGGTTGCAGACGTACAACTCCCATCATGCCTTGCTGACAGGTCATGATGGGAGTTGTACTTCTGCAACCTGGATGGCCACAGGCTGCAGAGGTACAACTCCCATCATGTACTGCAACCTGGGTGACCACAGACTGCAGAAGTACAACTTCCATCATGACCTGTCAGCCAAGCATGATGGGAGTTGTAATTCTGCAAGCTGTGACCATCCAGTTTGCAGAAATACATGTCCTATTTTTTTTTTTTCTCATCAGGAAATCCTGAAGGTTTTTCCTGATGGTTTCCTGATGGTAAAAACGGATTACTGTCAGGAAATCCTGATACTATCCTGATGACATTTAAGGCCTCCTGATCAGGATTTCCTGACAGTAAAAACTGACACGGACGTGTGAAGGGGGCCTAAGAGGCAGTTCTATGCCTCTGGAGTGGGAATTGGAGTTCTGGTGGAGCTCCTGTTCCAGATACTCCACTCCAGCCCTAGAGCTAATGAGGCTCTGAAACCACCTGGTGGATCTATTAGAGACTCCAGAGCTGCCCAGGTGATGGCTCTCAGGTGAAGACTCCCAGTGTGGGAGAACACAGGCAGTGCTAGGCCTGTGGGAGCTGCAGACAAGAAGTCTGGGTAAGACCAGTGGAGCTGGTGATATTGAGCATTAGGCTCATAAGTGACAGCTAGGGAAGCTGTGGTGTTAGTCAGTGGCTAGACGGCCTAGGTTTTATTTTATTGGCAGTGTTGCCTATGTCTTGTGTTTTTTGAACGGATAAATAAAGCTGACTGAGGTCAGTATAAAGCATACAGCACTGACTGGACTGCAATTTGTGATGTGCCAACCGTCTCAGGCCCAGGAGAAGGCGATCCCAGCAAGTGAGTAACCCCCAGATTGTCACATATGGTGGAGGATTGCTGTGGGCAAGAAAATGGCACATGAAGTTTGTGGCTGGATTTAAAGGGCCAGAAGCCTTATAAGAGGCTGTGTCTCTGTGGAGCAAGAGAGACATACAGAGACTGTGTTTCTGCTGGTTTTAAAGGGCCGGAAGCCTTATGAGAGATTGTGTCCCTGTGGAGAGAGACATACAGAGACTGTGTTGCTGTGGAGAGAGACCTACAGAGACTGTCTTGTCTGGATAAGGCCAGTATTGCTTATGTTTGAAGCTGGTGTTTCTGCTGCATAAAGAATATAGTTGCCATGGGTCTAGCAGAGGACTATGTCAGACGTATATGGGACATACAGCGCCGTGAAGACATGGCCAAACAGATGGGTCATAACCTTGAGCAGTTTGAAGCAGAGCGGGAGGCTGTTGAGGCCCAACTGCAAAGGACATTGGATAAGCGAGCGTCTGTACAAAGTGCATGTACTGCTACACAGAGCTGGTGTCCAAATACCCGCACTGCAGGGGGCTACTAACCAGAAAGCACAGGGGTCCAAGCCAAGTGGTTGCTGTACCAAGGTCCCAGGTGCATCCTGGTCTGATTCCCCAGATAAAAAGCGTGAGGGTGCCGTCCCGAAAGCCAACCAGCCAGAGCCAGGCTTGAGCTGTATGAGAATGGACTGTTGTGTAATTGGATGTGCTTTTGCCCAGTGCCCAAGTGTTAAAAAGTCACTTTTGCAGAGGCGCCATGATGTTGTTGCTAGGAGCAACCAACCACACCAGCAAGTGGCCGTCACTGAGCAGAGGGAGCCATGTTGGAGGTGCATGGGAGAGGGGGTCTGTGCATCTTATTGTCCTCTGGTCAGGAGATCAGAGAAATTTAAACCAAAAACCTGTGAATTGCTGGTGGGTGGAATCCCACTGCTGGTTGACCTGGATTGTCGCCAGGAGGTGTCCAGGGTCCACCCGGATATTATACTGTTTGTGAAGAGTCGACCAGAGCCGTATGGTAAGACTATTCTAATTGACTTTAAAACCTGTTATGGGACAGTAAATCATGTGCTGGAGGTCTGCGCGGAGCTTCAGGTGGAGTTCATACTTGGCAGAGACTTTCCTTATTTCTGGCAGTTGTGGGAGGGAGAGTCCCCAGTAAAGTGTACTGTACTACTGCCTAAGGGGGAGGAGCCAGGAGAACCATATCCAAAAGTCCCAGAGTTACCAGTGGGTGGAGCCTCACTGTCTTACTGTGTGAACTGTGACCAAAATAAGTCCAAATGTTCAGCAATGCTACCAAGTGAGGAGAAGAATCCTGTGGCTGACAAGACCATCCTGATGTCTGATGAGATTATTGCACAGTCTGAACATGGACTTGAAAAGTCAGATGAAATTAATGATAATGTATTGCATGCAATGTGTATTGAAAATGTCACCCAGCAGTTATGTGATAGCAGTAAGGTCACCCCGCAGTTATGTGATAGCAGTAAGGTCATGTCAGATTTGCTGCCTAACATGCATTTAACCCATAACTATGTCCCACAACCTAAGCAGGTAAATGATGGGTGTGCTACAGCGTTAGTTCCAATGAATGCAGAGTGTGAACTAACCTCTAAAGCAGAAAAAGCAGCAGAGGGGATTTGCTCTAGTGTGCCCCTAAAGGTCATGATGTGTAATGACGAGAAGATTGCATGTGATGAATGTGCTGTGCTGCCCCTAGAGGTCATGGTGTATAATGACCAGAGGATTGCATGTGATGAAGGTGCAGTGCTGCCCCTAGAGGTCATGGTATGTAAGGACCAGAGTATTGCATGGGATGCATGTGCTGTGGTTGAAAGCAATACAGAGAGTTTGGTGGCCTTTACTGAGTCAAGTGAGGCCAATGTGGTTGCTAGTGACAACCAGATATCTGCTGCAGATAACAAGGAGGGTGAGAAGACTGTTGACAAGCGTATCGGTTTGTATAATACCAGGAGAGTCACCTACAAAGTCAAACAGCATGTGAGAAGTGACTGTGGCAGTAAGCGGTATGTATGCTGGGTTTGTGGGGTGCGTTTTTCCCAGCGTGGTGCAGTGAGAATGCATGAGATGCGGAAACATAGTGAAAATGTGTTGTGTATTCTCACACCTGCACTGCGTCCTTACAGTGAGCAAGTCAAGAAGTTCTGCTATAATAAGGTTTTCCATCACCGCTGTGCTAGCCTGCTGTCCAACAAGTATCACAGAAAGAAAAGGGTAAAAAGTGACCAGTGTGAACATGGTTGTAGACAGAAATGTTGCATGAAGATAGCCAGGTGTGCTTGGCCTGGTAGGAAGCCGTATGCATGTGGCTTGACTGAGAGCGCCCCCTATGTTTATGACAGTAAGCCCGGTGTGGATGACTGTGTTACACGGCAGAGCCAGATAGACCTGAGTGGTGGCCACACAGTAGGCGCATCCAGTGATGTTAGTGATGGTCACACAGTAGTAGAACAGTCGCCACTTATGGTTATAGAGTCCCTTCTTTGTCAGGTCCCAGAAGCTGTTCCTGTGGCTAATGTGAACACGCCTCAAGTAGCAAGTGATGAGATGGTGGCCAGAGAAGGTCCGACTGAAGAGCTTGTGTTGGCTCACACATTACCTCTTACAGGGAGTCTGGAAGTTGCTGAGGCTCATATAAATGGTGAAGAGGTAACTTTGGAGGAACTGAGTCCTCAAAACACAGATGTGCATGAAGGAGCTGGTGTGAAAACTGTCACTTTGGAGACTGAAAGTGGCTGCAGTCTGTATGTTGCCCTGTCTGGAGTGAGAGGTACTGAGACCTATCAGGCAAGGTCTGAGCTGAGTGTCACTCATACAGTCCCATCCAATGTAGCTGGAAGTGAGAGGTTTCATGTTGCCGAGGGTAACAACCTGGATGTTACCAATAAGGGAAACCAAATTGTGAATGAGAATAAGGACTGTGTGCCTGCTGAGAATAAGGACTGTGTGCATGATGAGACTGGTTCTCAGTACAGCCGTCCGATGCATGTCTCCACTTATGGACGTGGTCATGAAAGAAATGAACGGCAAAGTGAGAAAGTGGGGTACGGTGGTTCTGTGTTATGGAAAATGCGGGGAAAACAAAAACCTCATGAAAAGTGTGATGTGTGTCCCCAGAAAAAGAAAATGAGGCATGAATGGTGTCACATCTTACCCCAATGTAGGACCTTTGACCCAGGAGGGGGTGTTAATAAAGTGACAAGTCCTATGGCCTTTGTCAGGGGGGGAGGATATGTGGCATGGTGGGACTGTAAGAGGCAGTTCTATGCCTCTGGAGTGGGAATTGGAGTTCTGGTGGAGCTCCTGTTCCAGATACTCCACTCCAGCCCTAGAGCTAATGAGGCTCTGAAACCACCTGGTGGATCTATTAGAGACTCCAGAGCTGCCCAGGTGATGGCTCTCAGGTGAAGACTCCCAGTGTGGGAGAACACAGGCAGTGCTAGGCCTGTGGGAGCTGCAGACAAGAAGTCTGGGTAAGACCAGTGGAGCTGGTGATATTGAGCATTAGGCTCATAAGTGACAGCTAGGGAAGCTGTGGTGTTAGTCAGTGGCTAGACGGCCTAGGTTTTATTTTATTGGCAGTGTTGCCTATGTCTTGTGTTTTTTGAACGGATAAATAAAGCTGACTGAGGTCAGTATAAAGCATACAGCACTGACTGGACTGCAATTTGTGATGTGCCAACCGTCTCAGGCCCAGGAGAAGGCGATCCCAGCAAGTGAGTAACCCCCAGATTGTCACAAAGCACAGTCCCAGAACAAATTATGTATTTGCCCTGTTACAGGGTCTTTAGCAGATTTGTACACTTAAATAGACCCTAATTGTACATTTCATGGTTAAAAAAAAAAAAATTCTTCTTGTAATAGCTGTTTTATTTTTCTGTCAGTTATATAAAGGCTTGTTTTTTGTTGGTTCAGTTGTATTTTATAATAGTCATAACCATTATTAATGTGCACTGCATTTTTTTTTATTCTGATGTGGCTTTTTACATTTGCAGCTGTTGCAAAACTACAATTCCCATCCTGTCGGTTTTGGCCATCCAGATAGGATGGGAATTGTAGTTTTGCAACAGCTTGAGGGTAGCGAGTTGGACACTTGTGGTATATTATCCTATGAATCTAAACCCTATTTATGGGAGAATAATAAATTACCTGCGTCACCCCCCCCCCCCCCCCCCTTTGCGACAGAAAGTATTTTAGATATCAACACCGTCCATCCATGGTTTGTTTCCCGGATTGTTCCTTTAAATTCCAAGCAATGCATCATTATTCCGTTCTGCATCTTTAAGGGAAGGAGAAAAAAAAAGAAAAAGAAAAACATATAAAATAAAAATATTTCTTCCTTGGTATCTGGCTTCCCCTACACATTTGACTAATGTTGCCGGGGATACAAATCACCTCCTTTATTACCTATAAACCGTTCCGTCCTACCATAGAAAAACGCTGCTAATTTATATAGCCCTGACATTTTATAATTTTTCCTGATTTTCAGATAAAGGATTTTACATTTAAAACTTTAATAGTTGAGCCCGAGTTCATTTATCTTTAATTTTTGAAACGGGGGCACGTAATTCATATCAGTAATTTTATGCACACTCGGTAACATTCACGGGACTTCATTTGTACATTAAAATTCCTTTAAGACCGTTATTAATGATTTATATAACGAACTGTCCTATTAATCACCCAAGTTTTCACATTTTACGATTCCCTTCTATGTTAATACTATCTTTATGGTCTGTATTAATGTTTTATGTCCCCTAATTTCAATTATAAATCAAGAACATTTTCCTGTTTTTGTTGGTATTTTCTGAACTTTGTGTCAGCCTTAAAAATTTTATGCCTTCTCTTTTGCCTTTCCGAAATGCACCCCCACCCATCCTCTTCCTCCCCCCTCCGTCCCCTCTTCACCGTATTTCTATACATGCATTATGAAATATTCATGAAATTGGAATTAATTGTGATCTCTCCTCCCGGGAAAGTTTCATTGACAAAGTAATTTTTGTCTATTTTTTTTTTTCTTTTTTCCTCATTCTGCTTTTCAGCCCAGAAATTAGAACGTCTTCGGAAAGAGAGGCAGAACCAGATCAAATGCAAGAATGTGCAGTGGAAGGATCGGAACACCAGTCATTCAGGTAACACGTCCTTCTGACAGCTAGGAACATGTGTAGAAAGAATGTGATTCATAACAGATTCATTGCAGATTTTGTGCCGGGATCTGTGCACAGAAAATCCACCCGATAATTCAGTAGCAGCAGGGTAAATGTGATTTGCATCACTGGAAATTTTATAAGCAAAAAACTTGACCTGCGGCGCAGACTTTTCACTCTATTTACATTTAGGATCATTCACAGATTATTTGGAGAATTTCCACATTAAAGGGATATTCCCATCTCAGCTCATCAAGTTTGCAAATATTTGCAAATACAATCATTTAGCCAACTTGACTCCCCCTGATAGGCTGCTCTTTCCCTCCTAATGTTGACAGCTCGTTGGCTAAGTTACCGACCACCACTCTGTTCTAAAAGCAGTGTGGATGTATGTATGTGTGTGTGTGTGTGTGTGTATATATATATATATATATATATATATATATATATATATATATATATATATATATATATATAAAAGCTTTATAGAGCGATAGCATATATATATACTGTATAATATATATATACATTATGCACTATATATGCACTATGGGACGAGGTCTTAAATTAAGCCTCGCCCCCAATTACCACACCTGATTCATTTATGCTTGTGAGGCCACGCTTCCCCCCTGCCTTGCGATGCCCGCCTACCCATTAAGTGTGCAGGGGTTATGGCAGGTGTATGCCAAGGAGAAGGTAAGTATCTGCGTATTCTCTGTAGCGTACGTCACTGGTGGGGGTTTCATAAAACTTCCCCTATATCTCCATACATTTACATTATAGCTATATGAACTAAAGCCATATATAGATCAATCAGATCACTGCTTTTAGAGCGGAGTAGTGGTCAATAACCTAGACAACGAGCTGTCAGCAATGGTGGGGAAACGTCAGCATATTAGAGGAAGGAGACAAGTTTGCTAAATTAATGTATTTGCAAAAAATATTTAACTTGAGGAGCTTTACAAGTATAACTAATTATGATGTGAATACCCCTTTAACTTTAATGGATGTCAAAATCTGTTACGTTAGGCTGGGTTCACACTACGTTTTTTGTGAAAAACGGATCCTTTTTTAATAATGTAATTCAATGGAAAAACGGATCAAAACAGATGCACACATATGCATCCGTTTTTTCCATCCTTTTTTTGCAAAAAATGGATGAAAAAAAACGGATTGCAAAAATGTAGTGTGAATCCAACCAAATCTGCAAGCAACCCTGTTGGTGTTGATTTTACTCCAGATCTCATGTGGAGATCTCAGTCAGTCCCGCCGCAATGTACTGATTGGCTGAGCGCTGTCAGTGACCCAGCAGCTGGAGAAGCCGGAGCGTGTGCAGGTAATGTATGAGCCTCTTGAAGCGCCCGACTTGCGGCAGACAATTAGTTAATAAGACAGAGATGCTGCATTCTCGCAGCAGATTTTCAACGCAGAGACCCTAGACATTCTGCAGCGGATCTTGCAATGTTAAATCCGCTGTGGATGCGGTACGTTTGAATGCAACCTCCTATATATAGATAATTAAATCTGTCACCATAAAAAATCTTTTGACATGTCACAGAGACTTATCAAAAGTTTTTATCGATCAAGGTCTGAGTAGTTTATGTGAACTAGACGGCCCTATAGACATTATGAGCAGTGCATACTGAGTGCAGACTTCTCCCCTGCTTATTCTGATGGGTTGTAGTCGTCTTAACATTAAGACCCTAAGGGTATGTTAACACTGAGTAAATCAGGCGAAACTCTCTGCCGCGGAATCCCGCCTGTCTCTGTGTGCCATAGCCCATTTAAGGGAGAGCGCGTGCTCCTCCGCTGCCGCCAATCTCCAGTCACAGAAGTTACATGTCACTTCTTTGAGAGGAGAGCGGTGGCAACGGAGGAGTGTGCGCTCTCTTCCATAGACTGGCAATAACACACTGAGACAAGCGGAATTCCGCCTGATTTCAACTTTTCACATGTCTCCTATAAGTTATCAAATGTTTTTTGGTTGTTGTTTTTTAGTGACCGTGCCCATAATTTTTTTTATTTTCTGATGTACATATGATGTTAACTGAAATTGTGCCTAATAAAATATATATATATATTTTTTTTAAATCACCATGCACAACAACAACAACAACAAAAAAAAAAAAAAAGGGGGGGGGGGGTGTTCACCAGATGTCCATATATTTGCTCTGGTGGTTACATACTAACTGTGATACATGTATGTATGGAATCATTGCCGTTAGTCTATGACTAAAGATCAGGGTAGGAGGCAGCAGAGCTAAATTATTGTTGATTTCTGTAACTGCAGCTGTATTACTGTCCTTCATTTTTTTTGTTTCCAGAGCAGGTAAAGGTGCAAGATTTTTTTTTTTTTTTTTTTTTTTAATTTTTATTTATTTTTTTTTTTTTTTTTGCAGCTGAGGAGTTGAGTTCATTGTTTGAAAAGAAAAACTTTAAGGAAAAAGTACCACGCAGTGGGAAGCCGTCCATACTGTCTGTGCGCCTAGAGCAGTGCCCACTACAGCTAAACAATCCCTTCAATGAATACTCCAAGTTTGATGGCAAGGTGAGCAACCTGCATGTCCTCTGGGCGCTGCTTCTCCTTCTGTGTCCCCAGTATTACTTTTCCACCAGTTGGTGTTCAGACCCAGCAAGGAGGCCGCATTGGTCTAGGCTGCACTCTCTATTAAAATGAATTGTGGTTAATCAATTACAGAGCATAAGCCTGGGTCAATTTAAAGTGTTGCTGTTATTTGGAAAAGAAACTTGTGCTATGTTATAGAGAAGCTTTGATTAGTTGGGGTCTGGATTTCCAGATCCTCGCCAATCATCAAATAGAGCTGGGAGAAACGCACGGCAGAGCGCTTCTCTCCTCGGGTCACTGCCGAGGACCTCATTTTAAAGGAGAATCCCATGAAACTAACAAATGACAGGTAGGCCGGGGGATAGGGGAACATAATAGGATAAGAAAGAAAATAAAAAAGTGTTCTTACCAGTCCCCGTGCCCCTGTAGTGCTTCCATACAATTAGCCAACTTCCACCGATGTCTTGCATCTAGCTGCAACGTCATGGAGCAGATGATGGACTGCCTGCTCAGCCAATCAGTGATTAGGGTATGGGCTGAGCGTACAATCCATCAGCCAGTCCGTGACATTGCAGCTGAAGGAGCCGGGCCGTGACTTATGCGGAACCTGGCTGAAAATGACTTCAGCTTGCTGTTAATGAGACAGAGAGCGGCGCCACAGGGGAACGGGGACCGGTATACATACAAGTATACATTGTTATGTCCTTGCACCCTATAGTCATAGTCAATGGGGAGCTATACATTTGATTTATTTGTATTATACCTCAAACCCACATGATCATATTTTTAAATTTCCTTCCAGTGATTAAGTTGCACTTGCTCTGTGATGGGGTGCAGAACAAAAAGTTAGGAAGTCGTTGTGTACATTTGTTTATCAGCCATATGGTATATCATACATGTTTTCAGAACTGGAAGTGTACTTACAGCCAATGCTACAGTCAGCCTGAAATGGCCGAAAGCAATGAATTTTATATTATGCCTACACAACTATCCAGTATATGAAGGTAATAGGTTAGACTGTAGGTGTTATTTGATACTGTTCCCTGTGTTCATCAGCAGCCTCAGACACTCACCGTGTACGTGCTAACCCTGACCTCCTGAACGGTTGAGCACAGTCGGCTCAGTGAGTCTCTGAGGAATCTGAAAACAGTGGAGATTGTGCGCCAAGTGGCATTTCAGCAGGGTTGGTGCCTGTTTTTATGTGCATCAAAGGTGACAATTTTCCAAAGAAAAGGTGACATCACAGGGCAGAGGGTTAACATTTTATAGTAACAATTCATCAAATCGTCGAATAGCAGCCCTTCCTTCAGATAATAAAGTGAAAATGTGATAAAGTAAGATTACACGCGGTTGTAACAATGCAGTCACATGATTAATAATAACGTGTTATAGGGAAAGGGTAACCAGCTAACCAACTAAATGCGATAGCTGTAACATCACACAATGGATAAACGGGAATACAGAGCACACGCATCAAGGCATCATCCAAGGTAGTGTATGATGAATGACCTGGTATGGCTATAGGAAATCTAAAGGGCCGACGACAAATGTACAGAATCACTATTGAAGAGATGAAGAGACCCTTTTTATGGTGTGACTTATCAGGAGTGTCAGGAAGGTCCTTTCTCATTCTCCAGCAGATATTAAAGGAGTTTCCCCAAAATACCATAGGAGTGGTATAACGTATGTGATCAGTGGGATTTTATAGCTGGGACCCCAAATGCTTATAAGAATAGGGGTCCCTTGTTCCCTATGTGTGAATAGTGGAGTTCACTGATCTAAATTGCAGAATAGAGGGCTTAGCTATTTATAGCAATCCCCATAGCAAGTGATTGGTGCAGCAGTGTATATGTTTTACAACTTCTCTATTTACACAGGGGGTCAAATAACCCCCATTCACATGATTGTGGGGTGATAGAGTTTGGATCCCCAGCAATCCCTTTCTGTGGATAGATTAGCTGTAGTCTTAATATACTCTCTTTACACTAAAGGCCCTGATACTCGCTTGGTGTAATGGCTACTGTTAAAAGGCAACGATCAGCCGACATATCAGCTGGTCCTTGTCTTTCACCGTGTTGAAAAAACGGTGAACAACTCCTGCACCCCCCTGTACACTCTACCCCCCCCCCACCCTTACCTGCTCACCTGGGGAGCGCTGATCTGACAGGTTGGTGCTTGCTTGCTCGTCACAGTTGGCCTGTGTAATAGGGCCTTAGGCCGTCCTTGTCTGTTAAAGGGGAAGCAATATTGTGACCCTTTCAGTCTTGTGATTGGTGGGGGGTCACAACATACCTTATCATAAAGCCTAGTCATGTGCACTTACTATAACAGGAATGAAGGGTTGGGTCCACTTAGTGGGTGTAGATACACCAGGCTTTCCTACAAGGTGATGCATGCTGCTATAGCCCAGCTCTGGGATACACACAGTTAAGCTGGAGCCATGTTTCGGAATGATGCGGTATAAACCACATGATGCGTGACATGAAGTGCACTCATTGTGAAGTCTTTTGTAGCCAGTGACCCATTAGCTTGTGAGAAAACTCATTGACATTATCCAGCGATCCCTCCCTTTTCCCCGGGTGCGAGGGGTTAATCCTGTCCCATGTTTGCGGGGACCCAGGGCAGCCCCAGCCGGCGGTTCATCAGCTCAGACACCGCCATGCCTGTGAGCGTGCTCTGTGGCATAATTCATGAGCGCTAATTACTCAGCTGTTAATTTTCATAAGTGTTGATTGTAGCAGTTCCTTAAATTAAGACTCCTTTTAAAGCGCACCTTGGGAAATATTTTATCAGGGCCCGGAGTGCAAATGAATATGAATATGGCTCCAATTAACACTCGCTGGTTAATGGCTTTTAGCAGCATTTTGGGATGTGCAGTCCTTAAATACCATTTTTTGCCTGCTGCTCTTACATTGAGCACCATTCAGATAATTAGGGATACGCAGAGCCATTTAGAAGACGTGAATGAGACATTGCTATTAACGCCGCGGTCTCTACTGCTCTTTGTGGCTATTGTGCCCCCATCCCATACTCTTCATTAAATTTATAATAAGTGACAGGCCGTTCTGAAAAATCTTAATGATAGGTTTAACTCTTTAGAGGGGGGCTAATAGGAATACAGGGGGTCTCTAGATCACGGTGACCAGTTTGACAAAATATATGTAAAATAGGATGTCCAGTCCCACTGTCTGCTGTTTGATTTCACATAGTCTTTTGCCTCGCTGTTATCCTTTCTTGGCCATTCTTAAAGGGAATCTGTCATCAGTCGTATGGCACACAAACCAGGGGCAGTATGAAACAGAAATAGGCTTCCTTATTACAAACATCTACTATGAAACGCTGCTGCATCTCAGCCCCTCAGAATGGGGCTATGAGTCCACTCAGCTTTTTACCGCCCCAGTGGGCTTAAAGGGGTACTCTGGTGGAAAAATTGTAAAATTCTTTTAAATCAACTATTGTCAAAGTTGTATCAATTTATAGTTTACTTCTATTTAAAAATCAAAATTTTCCATTACTTATCAGCTGCTGTATGTCCCTCAGGAAGTGCTGTATTACTTTGTCTGACACAGTGCTCTATGCTGCCACCTCTGTCGGTGACAGGAACTGTGCAGAGCCGGAGAGGTTTTCTATGGGGATTTTTCTACTGCTCTGGGCAGTTCACATCATGGACAGAGGTGGCAGCAGAGAGCAGTGTGTCAGACTGGAAAGAAAGCTCCACTTACTGCAGGACATACAGTGGCTGATAAGTACTGAAAGGCTTGAGATTTTTAAGTAAAGTAAATTACGAGGTTACGATATACACAAATAAGGAGACGTCTATGAGTCATGCTGGAGGTCAGAGTGGCGTCTATGAGGTGAGCTTTGACAGAAAGCATGATTTTATAGCTTTGTAATCAGACATCAGCTAAGACACTGTTATTGCATCTCCCTTTTATCCCCCATAGGCCCCTGTCTAAGCATAATATAGAGCTGATTCCCTCTAAGGTAAAGTCAGCCCTGCAATCTGATCATCCTGGTGATTGGCTGCAGTAAAATATACAGTTACTCCACAGCGGCCACTTCAGGAAGAATGTGGTATTACATGCCTGTCTGGAATCTCATGCGGAGGGTAGGGATCTTTATACTATGATCAGTTATACAGATTATGCAGTGATCTCTCTACAACCTTTCGAGTATGTACTGGGTACAATACCAGCATATTAGAAAAAAAAATTCTGGTGTCCCAGACCCCCATCTTATTCATCTATGCCAATCGACTTAAGACATCCATGTTTTTACCTTAATGGCTGGCAAATAATACAAACCTCTGACTGAATTTTTGCATGCAAAAAATTGTAGACTAACACCAGCCCCAGCCAAAACCGCACCAGTTTTTTTTCTTTATTTAGTATTGTAGCTTGGCCCCATTCACATGACTGAGATTCAATTCCAGGCTTAGCCATGGACAGGGGTGGCACTGTGGACATGGACAGACCCTTTCTCTGTCAGGTTTCCGCTCTTTAGTAACTGGGCTAGAACAATATCTCAATAATATCTCCATATAATGGTATCTTCTTGACCCGCTATATAATCTGTTTACAAACTTTGTTGTACAAGCCTATGTAATATTAAATAGGGCCAGAAATGGTGACGTGAACCAGTAAGGCAGAAAAAAAATCTGCCTAGAAATGACCCATGAAGGAAAATGGCAGCCTTATAGCCATACTAAGTTACATGTTATCTCCATGGAAGGCTGGGAAGTCCGATAACACGGATTGCAGTGTCTGCTGGTTACTTCATTGTTCTGGCTCCATGTGAGTGGCAAGGAGCAGTGATTGACAACCCCAACCCTAAACTCATTCTGCAGAACCAGCGCTTCTCTAACTCTACACATCAGCAGTTTCTTACCTGTCACACTCTGCAGATTTACTAAGTCTTTCCCATTGATGTTCCTGTATTTAATTTATTACACAACTGTATCCTTATTAGACTCTAATGATCTGTTAACCCAATTGTTTTCCAGGACAAGTCGTGCTCCGACCTTAGGATGCTTCTTGTATATATTAAGGTTTCCATATAGGATCAGAATTCACAATATGACCCATGAGTTCAGACCTTACTGAACTGTTTATAAAGCCTTCCTGTCCCAAGGATACTTG
The DNA here is from genome assembly GCF_027789765.1 of Dendropsophus ebraccatus. NCBI lineage: Eukaryota > Metazoa > Chordata > Amphibia > Anura > Hylidae > Dendropsophus > Dendropsophus ebraccatus. The sequence goes on from NC_091463.1 coordinate 30,034,365, forward strand.
GTGACCGTCCTGGTCTTCATAGAATTATCCCACATGTTCCAAAAATGCTTAGGGAGCATTGGGCACGTCATTAAAATGGCTCCGGTTGTAATAAATGTGTGCCCAGTTGTCAGAATTATTCCATGGATGTAAGAACAAATGTGTGTAAAAACAAATATCACACTAACTTATAAAAAAAAAAGTATATATGGGGGGGGGGGGGGGTTCACAGCAAATTGAATGTCCTGCACAAGCAAGAAAATGAACAAACCAGTCTCTTAGGGAGAATAACCCATTTATAGACAGCTTTTTCCGGGTTCTCTACCCTTATTGGTACAGAGCAGGGAACTGATTTAATCAGCAGTGGGTACTGTCACTTTCTTGTGTGAAATTTGCATACTTTTTCCTATGTAGCATTTCCTGATAAGTATATCTCTGTTTACCCCTAATCTCTTTAACCCCTTAAGGACAGAGCCAATTTCGAAAATTTTTGCGTTTTAGTTTTTTCCTCCTTGTGCTTAAAAGGCCATAGCACTTGCATTTTTCCACCTAGAAACCCACATGAGCCCTTATTTTTTGCGTCACTAATTGTACTTTGCAATGACAGGCTGAATTTTTGCATAAAGTACAGTGCGAAACCAGGAAAAAATTCAAAGTGTGGTGAAATTGAAAAAAAAAAAAGCATTTTGTTTATTTGGGGGAAATGTGTTTTTACGCCATTCGCCCTGGGCTAAAACTTGTTATATATGTTCCTCAAGTCGTTACGATTAAAACGATATGTAACATGTATAACTTATATTGTATCTGATGGCCTGTAAAAAATTTAAACCATTGTCAACAAATATACGTCACTTAAAATCGCTCCATTCCCAGGCTTATAGCGCTTTTATCCTTTGGTCTATGGGGCTGTGTGAGGTGTCATTTTTTGCGCCATGATGTGATCTTTCTATCGGTACCTTGATTGTGCATATATGACTTTTTGATCGCTTTTTATTACAATTTTTCTGGATTTGATGCGACCAAAAATGCGCAATTTTGCACTTTGGGATTTTTTTGCGCTGACGCCGTTTACCGTGCGAGATCAGGAATGTGATTAATTAATAGTTTGGGCGATTACGCACGCGGCGATAGCAAACATGTTTGTTTATTTATTTACTTTTATTTATAACCTGGGAAAAGGGGGGTGATTCAGACTTTTATTAGGGGAGGGGGCTTTTTACTATTAACAACACTTTTTTTTTTTTACTTTAACACTTATACTAGAAGCCCCCCTGGGGGACTTCTAGTATGAGTGCTTTGATCTCTCATAGAGATCTCTGCAGCATAGATATGCTGCAGAGATCCATGAGATAGGCACTCGTTTACTTCCGGCTGCTGCAGCCGGAAGTAAACGAGTGCCGAGCCGGGGACGGCACCATCTTGGAGCGGTCCCCGGCCGGCTTCAGAAACGGAGATCGCTCCTCCGGGATAACATCCCGGGGGAGCGATCTTCGCCACTAGACACCAGGGAACGGCTGAATCCGGTAATCGGATGCAGCTGTCATGTTTGACAGCTGCATCTGATTACTGTATTAGCGGGCACGGCGATCGGACCGTGCCCGCTAATACCTACGGTCCCGGGCTACAAGCGGCACCCGGGACCGCCGCGGTTCAGAGCGCGGGCGCCGCGCGGCCCCGCTCTGAACGTCCTTACCGGCATCAGGGCGTAAATTTACGCCCGATGTCGTTAAGGGGTTAAAGGGATAGTGCGGCGGTAAAGAATTATTGACAGAATAACACACATTACAAAGTTATACAACTTTGTAATGTATGTTATGTCTGTGAATGGCCCCCTTCCCCGTGTACCCGCAAGTGTGGTGCGCTATACATACCTGTCACGTGCCGACTCGTCTCCGATCTTCAGTCTGCGATGTCGCCTTTGGACGGCCGGGCCGAATCCCTCCGAGCGTCCTGAGTGCCGGCCGCCCTCTTCAGCGTCATCAGATGCTTAGCCGCGATTGGCTGAGCACAGTTTGGTTCAGCCAATCGCGGCTGAGCAGCCGATGACACGGCTGCGTCATCGGCTGCTCAGCCGCGATTGGCTGAGCACAGTATGCTCAGCCAATCGCAGCTGAGCAGCCGATGACGCTGAAGAGGGGGGCCGGCACTCAGGACGCTCGGAGGGATTCGGCCCGGCCGTCCGAAGACGACATCGCAGACTGAAGATCGGGGACGAGTCAGCATGTGACAGGTATGTATAGCGCACCACACTTGCGGGTACACGGGTGGGGGTGGTGGGACACGGGGAAGGGGGCCATTCACAGACATAACATACATTACAAAGTTGTATAACTTTGTAATGTGTGGTGTTCTGTCAATAATTCTTTACCGCCGCACTACCCCTTTAATGTGTGTCAGTACTGGTTGACTGGATAGATGCCTATGGGTCCCTTTTAGACATTTCGATCAGCAACATTGGCACTCGTTTGCAGTGCCTTTAGAGGGCGCAACTAATCGAGCAGCCGGGCCACACAAACAATTACTGTATCGTTCGTGTAGCCATTTAAAATATATACTACTGTATATGTCACTTGTGTGAAATTTGCATACTTTTTCCTATATAGCAATTTCTGATAAGTATATCTCTGTTTACCCCTAATCTCTTTAATTTGTTTCAGTACTAGTTGACTAAATAGATGCCTATGGGTCCCTTTTATGCTGCGTTTACACAGAGCGATAATTCGCCCCATCGTACGATTAAAGTTTTCGAAGTAACAATTTTTTTTTATAACGATCAGCGTTTAGACGGAATGATATATCGTACGGAAAAATCGTTTTGCGATCGCTTAAGCGTATCTCGCACATAGGCTAAATCAGTGAACGACTGTTTACACGGAACGATCTGTGAATTTTTTTTACGAACGACCAATGACTATTTGTGAACATGTTTAAAGATCAAAATGAACAATTTCTCGCTTGTCGCTTGATCGTTTGCTGCGTGTACACGTGCGATTATCATTCGAATTCGAACGTTGTCGTGCAAATTCGCGCGATAATCGTTCCGTGTAAAAGCTGCATTAGACATTCCCATCAGCAACATTGGCACTCGTTTGCAGTTCTTTTTAGAGGGCGCAACTAATCAAGCAGCTGGGCCACACAAACAATTACTGTATCGTTCGTGTAGCCATTTAAATATATTACTATTGGCTGTACATTCCCTATTGATACAGGGAGATGTGCGGCTGATAGCTATAGATTTTAAAGCCAACACAAAAGTCGAGATCAGCCGATGATTGGGCATTTTCTCACCCGTCAGCTGATCGGTGTCACTTTAACACAAGCTGAGTATCCGTCGAAGGAGCATTTCTAGCAACACTCCTGGGCAAAAATCATCTTGTTTAAAAGGGTCTTTAAAGCGACTCTGTACCCACAATCTGCCCCCCACAAACCGCTTGTACCTTCTTATAGCTGCTTTTAATCCAAGATTTATCCCGGGGTCCGCTCGGTAGGTGATGCATTTATTGTCCTAAAAAACAGCTTTTAAACTTGCAGCCCTGTGTTAAATTGGCGTGGCCTAGAGTGTCTGTGCATTAGACTTGCACCAGCCCTCCGTCCCTCCTCCCCATCCTCTTCATCAGTAGGAATGCCCCAGGCAGGTTTTCTCCTATTCATCACCTGTAAGAACACTGCACATGTGTTGGACCATTAAGGCACCTGTGCAGTTTTCAGACAAGTGATGAATAGAAAAAAACCTGTCCAGGGGCATTCCTAATGGTGAAGAGGGTGGGGAGGAGGGACAGAGAGGCGGTGCATGCCTGGGCACAGACACTCTAGGCCATGCCAATTTGACACAGGGCTATAAGTTTAAAAGTATTTTTTTAGGACAATAACTGCATCACCTGCCGAACGGACCCCAGGACAGATCTTGGATTAAAAACAGCTATCCGAAGGTACAAGTGGTTAGGATGGGGCTAATTGTGGGTAAAGAGTCGCTTTAAATGCAGCTTAGATGGGTTCTGATTCTTACTGGAAAAAAAAAAAGATTTATTTAAAGGGGCAGTTCCATCTAGGACTGTGGCATATTCACAGGAGGAACCCTCAATCTGGAGATGCATATGCAATAGGTTGGACTCAACCCTTCAAGGTTTAACCAATAAGTTCAAGGTCAGGGTTCACATTTACTTTGGGGACAAATTTCCAAATACTTGATACTAGAGAATTACTCTAGTGCCTCTGTGCTAGGACTTTGTTGGTACCTGTGTAAAAAAAAAAAACAAATAGTGCAACAAGAAGCCACATGTTCTGGACATGGACCAGGAGACGTCCACGTCTACATATCATATATTGAAAAAACACAAAGAGATTGCTTACATCACATTTCACTATCTAGTATTGCATCCTGGCTTTTAACTTTTTACCCCTTGCAGCCAGTACTGGATGTGTCGGAATACAGTACGTTTTCATTCCCAATACTTCTTCTTGTTGGACCTCCACAAGACCAAAGAGATTCCAGTTTATCTCACATCAGTCAGTGCTGCCTATATATAAGTAGTTTGGTCAAACATGCCGGTACAGTGAAACCTCTTTGAGGGGACTTCTATGGGAGTTGTCTTCTCGAGGACAAAGGCCTCCATGTATAATGTATGGTAGACTGAAAATATGTAATTTAGAATCTGGTATGAATAAAAGGATGGTCTTCTCAAAGACGTGGTGTAAGGGTATGTGCACATTGAGAAATCAATGCGATTCCGCAGCTCGCCCCCGCTCGCGGACGAGCGTATATCTCCGCCTATGCCATAGACTCCATTCTATGCCGGTGATTCACTTTAATAATATGGAGGTAAAAAGAAAAAAAATATAAAGAACTTTTGGACCCACCTATCTGATGTTCCGATGGCCGTGACAATACAGTGTGATCTGTTGACTCAAGTCTTATGTCTATGACTCAAAACAGCAGGAGAACATACATTTTCTAAAGACATGATGACCCTTAACAAAACAATTCTGATCTAGATGACCCCGCTGATAATTATCCAGTTATACTTAGTCGGGTTTGCTACTGGGAATGTGTCTTATTCCGATAAGGGCACGGAGCATCCATTTTTTACCTATATACCCCGGATAAAAATGCCAGGCGCTTTATTTATGAGCTGCAGTATTCAACTTTAATTGGTCATTTTTCCTGTAGCGCTTTCAAAAACCATAAAATACAAAATTCAAAGCGATGTAGCATAGCATCGCATCAGTAGAAAGGTGAAAAATGCAGATTGATTCGAGCTGTAAAAACTGCGGAAAATCTGCCATTTCTGACCCAAATACTCCTAATCTTCATTATTATGTATTCTACTAGCGGCCGTTAACGTTCTGCACAATTACCCTCCAGAAATTCTTCTTTATTAACCTCTTAATTGCCGCCGACGTGCGCAGCCCTTACTCCGGGGCTCTGGATCTATGAAATACATAAAGGATAGGACCATATAAATCGCCCAGAGCCGCTAATGCAGATGTACAAGTATATTATCATTTAGCTCTTTAGAAATTCAATTGCAGGTTAAATATTTAAAAGTATAAATTCAGATAATGGGCAGACGGCAATTTGAAAATTTCTTTTAATTTTTTTTTTTTTTTTTTTGCTTTACGAGAATAATATTAAAAATTGAGAGCTCATTAAAAAGCATACTGCCTATGTACCGGTGTCTAATGAGTTTAGGTTTAAAAAAAAAATAAGAGAGAAAATCAATAAAAGCCAACCCAAATCATGCCCGCTACAGCTCTATAGGGCAGCTTGTCCCTTCTGCCTACTTCCCATTTCCGAACAGCCTTCATCGTGCCATTGGAAATCAATTTGTACAATCCAAAAGTCTGCGATATCAATCAGTTCTTTCCTTTCTAATTTGACAGACATGAGGAGAAATGGCGAAAAAAATGTCATTTTTGATTGTGGAACGCAGTTATGCGGAACCAGGAAAGGATATTATCTCTTTATACGAGACAGCGGTAATGGGTCTGTTGACCATGAATAATTTTTTTGTTGTCATTATTGCTAGGCTAGCATATCCTTCATTAGACGTTCAGCCCTAAATTAAAATAGAACCAGTTTCCAATAGTAATTAACTGGAGTATATCAGGGAGGCCATTATTCACATTAAAGTAACCTTTTAATAGTTCTGTCTTTAACTTCCCTGCAGGTAATGGTTTTAAAAAGCTCTTATAACAAGAGGAATTATAATGAGCTTTAATAGAGCAGGACAACGGGAAAATTAAGAATCATTTTCCGTCACCCCCCACCCCTTGAAGAAAAAAAAAAAACACCAATAAAATATGTATAAGGTGTTACCTGGATATTACATTAATGCGGCTAATAATTCTTTATTACACTTTTAAATATTGGCGATGACTGTACGAGGAGATAGTTCGGTCAGGGGGAAAAATGAACCATGCTGTTCTGTCATCGAGTGAAAAACTGCCAGATGGAGCTTGCAGCTTTCCAAAGATATAGGGGGAACGAGACCATTTTAGAACGCTTGTCAACTTCTTAAAGGGGCTACATGGTGGTGGTGGGGGGGTGAATCTTCTGCAGGAGTAATACCGGATATTGCTGCAGGTGTTATTATTTTCCTCCAATTTTTTACTCCTTTTGCCCCCAACCCATTTCCAAAATATGTTAGTAATTTGTTGGAACAACTGGATGGTAACCATTGTAGTCACCATGAAGGCATAGTCAAACGTAGCAGATTTGTTGCTGGAAAGTCTCCACTTCCATATACCTCCTTGTTTTTTTTTGTTTTCTTTACATGCTAATAAAAGAAAATGTCTGATTGTAAATTCATCCCTTTAGGAGACCCTGTAGCCAACCCCCCAGAAAATGAGATGCTACTGCCATAGCTTATGGTCCTTTTACACGGAACGATTGATCGTTCGTTTTTGCACGATAACGATCGAATTCGAACGATAATCGTACGTGTAAACGCAGCGAACGATCAAACGACTAGCAAAAAATCGTTCATTTTGATCTTTCAACATGTTCTCAAATCATCGTTGATCGTTCGCAAAAAATTCGCAGATCGTTCAGTGTAAACATTCTTTCAGCGATTTCACCTATGTGTGAGATAGGCTTAAACGATCGCATAGCGAATTTTCCGTATGATCGTTCCGTCTAAACGCTGATCGTTATAAAAAAAAAACATTGTTCATTCAAAATCGTTAATCGCGCGATCGGGCGAATTATCGCTCCGTGTAAAAGTACCATTAGGGTGCCCTAATTGCACACTTTTTAAAGCGAGCTGTCTTTCCGTTCCTGAGGATTTATAGTTTGTCTGACAATTGTTAACTGTCAGATTGGTGTGAATTTAGGGTCCATTTGAACAGACAGATTATCTGCCAAAGATTTGAAGCCAAAGGCAGAAACAGACTATTAACAAAGATCAAGTCATAAAGCAAAGCCTGAGATTTCTCCTCTTTTCAAATCCATTCCTGGTTTTGGCTTCAAATCTTTGGCAGACAATCTGTCAGATAATCTTTCTGTGTAAATGGACCCTTATGCTGGGTTTACACGAAACGATTATCGTGCGAATTTGCACGATAACGATCGAATACGAAAGATAATCGTACGTGTAAACGCAGTAAACGATCTCACGACGAGTGAGAAATCGTTCATTTTGATCTTTTAACATGTTCATAAATCGTCGTTCCTAGTTCGCAAAAAAATTGCCGATCGTTCCGTATAAAGAGTCGTCGCCCGCGATAGTCTGGCCGCTCGCAGCCCTGCGCCGGCTCGATCGCCACCCCCGCCGTCGCCGCCCCGATCGCCGCCGCCACTCCGATTGCAAGGCAGCACTGATTGGCCGAAAAGGAGACGGGAATTTCAAACGGCTCCTCCTCAGCCAATCAGTGCTGCCGTGCATTGATTGGCTGAAGGGATGAGCCGGGAATTTCAAACGGCTCTCCTTCAGCCGATCAGTGCTGAAGAGGAGCCGTTTGAAATTCCCGGCTCATCTCTTCAGCCAATCAATGTGCTGAAGAGGGGAGTCGGGATTTGAAGACCTGCTACGCGGAGCAGGTAACGTATGCTCGTGGCCGAGGCGATCGGAGCGGGGGGGGGGGGGGGGGCGATCGGAGCGGCGGGGGTGGCAATTGGAGCGACAGGGGTGGCAATCGGGGCGGCGCAGGGGGCTGCGGTTGAGCGGGGGCGGGCGGGCCGGGCGCACGATCGCAAAACGATTTTTCTGTATAATATATAGTACTGTCTAAACGCTCATTTTTTTTAGTTCCTAAAAACGATAGTTCAAATAAAATGAAGGGTGATCCTTACAGACTTGAAACATAGGAGCCTTGCATCTAGTACAGAGTAAATAAATTCCATACAGATGAACTCATTAAGCTGAACAATATCTTGCAACACATATGCAATTGACTTAAAGGCACAAATACAGGCATAAATGTATGGAGGGAGGGGGGCAACAAAAGTCCAAAAACCACTTAAATGCAACAATTACAATTTGTCTACAGCATCTATGGATTTAAACTAATATAACATAATTTTTTGACTTTGCTAATGTCCTCTTTAAGGCCCACAAACAAAATATGTGTATATATTGGCCTTCTAACTTTGAAGGGGTAACCAACCAGGTGTTGGGGCCTCCTGACTCTTCCCTGATAGATGAGTGCAGGGGAGAGAAGAGGATCCTTTTCTTCTGGCAGAGATAAGTAACCACCATACAAGGAAAATACTGGGAGAAGACAAAAAGCAACTATATTCTGTGTATTCAATCACTCGCACTAAGACTACATATAGATAATAGAGCTTTATTCATTCAGATAAGTGCATTTTCGGGGTTTTACCCCTAGATCAGATGCAGAATAACTCTATGCAATAACCAGTTCCTTCAGAGACTAAATAATAATAGCTGTATCTCTGGCGCTTTCCTGGAGTGGTCATTGTGCAGAGTTATCCTGGATCTGATTCTTGTTTAGTTTGCAGCAAAAAAAAAAAAAAAGACTACACAAACTTACTGTTAGCAAATTAAAACATTCTCATCCGGAGCCTAAAATCCTGTCCTGATCATGTCGAGCCAGCACCACTATACAGTCATCACACATCAAACTTCTCTTCACACATCTGCTTTGGAGCCTCTGTTGCAGATTCTGTCACATTGGATACAAAGAATAGCACAGCTTGAAGCATTTTTTCCCCACAGTAAAGTGAGGAACCCCTTGACAGAACCTGAATTATAATGGTGTTTGTTGTGCAATGGATCCGTCACTGCTTGAATTCAGGCTTTCTGCTTCTCTAAAGGGACAGAAAATGGGAATTTAGAATGCAGATGTCAACAGGTCCTTCCATCATTTCAGCATACAGATCTTAAGGCTTTTATGTTACCATAGACAAGGAATATTTCCATTTTTCATATTGATAACTGTCATTTATCATAACTTTTACATGTCATCAAATCCCTAGAATGGGCAGGGAGACACATTAGATCCCTAGAATGGGCAGGGAGACATATTAGATCCCTAGACATCCCTAGATTCCTAGACATCAGATCCCTAGAATGGACAGGGAGATACATCAAATCCCTAGAATTGGCAGGGAGACACGTCAGATCCCTAGAATGGGCAGGGAGACACGTCAGATCCCTAGAATGGGCAGGGAGACACATTAGATCCCTAGAATGGGCAGAGAGACACATTAGATCCCTAGAATGGGCAGGGAGACACATCAAATCCCTAGAATGGGCAGGGAGACATATTAGATCCCTAGAATTGACAGGGAGAAACATTAGATCCCTAGAATGGGCAGGGAGACACATTAGATCCCTAGAATAGGCAGGGAGACACGGGCAGGGAGCTTAGATCCCTAGAATGGGCAGAGACACACATCAGATCCCTAGAATGGGCAGGGAGACATATTAGATCCCTAGAATGGGCAGGGAGACACATTGGATCCCTAGAATGGGCAGGGAGAAACTTTAGATCCCTAGAATGGGCAAGGAGACACATCAAATCCCTAGAATGGGCAGGGAGACACATTAGATCCATAGAATGGGCAGAGAGAGACATCAGATCCCTAGAATGGGCAGGAAGAGACATCAGATCCCTAGAATGGGCAGGGAGACGCATTAGATCCCTAGAATGGGCAGAGAGACACATAAGATCCCTAGAGTGGGCAGGGAGACACATTAGATCCCTAGAATGGGCAGGAAGAGACATCAGATCCCTAGAATGGGCAGGGAGACATATTAGATCCCTAGACATCCCTAGATCCCTAGAATGGACAGGGAGATACATCAAATCCCTAGAATGGGCAGGGAGACACGTCAGATCCCTAGAATGGACAGGGAGACACATTAGATCCCTAGAATGGGCAGAGAGACACATTATATCCCTAGAATGGACAGAGAGACACATTAGATCCCTAGAATGGGCAGGGAGACAAGAGCAGGGAGCTTAGATCACTAGAATGGGCAGAGAGACACATCAGATCCCTAGAATGGGCAGGGAGACACATTAGATCCTTAGAATGGGCAGGGAGACACATTGGATCCCTAGAATGGGCAGGGAGAAACATTAGATCCCTAGAATGGGCAGGGAGACGCATCAAATCCCTAGAATGGGCAGGGAGACACATTGAATCCCTTGAATGGGCAGGGAGAAACATTAGATCCCTAGAATGGGCAGGGAGACACATTAGATCCCTAGAATGGGCAGGGAGACACATTAGATGCCTAGAATGGGCAGGGAGACACATTAGATGCCTAGAATGGGCAGGAAGAGACATCAGATCCCTAGAATGGGCAGGGAGACATATTAGATCCCTAGACATCCCTAGATCCCTAGAATGGACAGGGAGATACATCAAATCCCTAGAATGGGCAGGGAGACACGTCCGATCCCTAGAATGGACAGGGAGACACATTAGATCCCTAGAATGGGCAGGGAGACACGAGCAGGGAGCTTAGATCCCTAGAATGGGCAGAGAGACACATCAGATCCCTAGAATGTGCAGGGAGACATATTAGATCCTTAGAATGGGCAGGGAGACACATTGGATCCCTAGAATGGGCAGGGAGAAACATTAGATCCCTAGAATGGGCAGGGAGACGCATCAAATCCCTAGAATGGGCAGGGAGACGCATCAAATCCCTAGAATAGGCAGGGAGACACATTAGATCCCTAGAATGGGCAAGGAGACCCATCAGATCCCTAGAATGGGCAGGGAGAGACATCAGATCCCTAGAATGGGCAGGAAGAGACATTAGATCCCTAGAATGGGCAGAGAGACACATCAGATCCCTAGAATGGGCAGAGAGACACAACAGATCCCTAGAATGGGCAGAGAGACGCATCAGATCCCTAGAATGGGCAGGGAGACATATTAGATCCTTAGAATGGGCAGGGAGACACATTGGATCCCTAGAATGGGCAGGGAGAAACATTAGATCCCTAGAATGGGCAGGGAGACGCATCAAATCCCTAGAATGGGCAGGGAGACACATTGAATCCCTTGAATGGGCAGGGAGAAACATTAGATCCCTAGAATGGGCAGAGAGACACATCAGATCCCTAGAATGGGCAGAGAGACACAGATCCCTAGAATGGGCAGAGAGACAAATCAGATCCCTAGAATGGGCAGAGACAGACATCAGATCCCTAGAATGGGCAGAGAGACACATCAGATCCCTAGAATGGGCAGGGACAGACATCAGATCCCTAGAATGGGCAGAGAGACCCATCAGATCCCTAGAATGGGCAGAGACAGACATCAGATCCCTAGAATGGGCAGGAAGAGACATCAGATCCCTAGAATGGGCAGGGAGAGACATCAGATCCTTAGAATGGGCAGGAAGAGACATCAGATTCCTAGAATGGGCAGGAAGAGACATCAGATCCCTAGAATGGGCAGGGAGAGACATCAGATCCTTAGAATGGGCAGGAAGAGACATCAGATTCCTAGAATGGGCAGGGAGAGACATCAGATCCTTACAATGGGCAGGAAGAGACATCAGATTCCTAGAATGGGCATGGAGAGACATCAGATCCTTAGAATGGGCAGGAAGAGACATCAGATTCCTAGAATGGGCATGGAGAGACATCAGAATGGGCAGGGAGAAGATGGAGAGAAAGACACTTTACTGAGCTCTTTTTTTTTTTGTTCTCTCTGTTCATTCTGGCGATCAATAGGGGTTTGAGCACCCAGACTCTGACCGATCCGAACTTTTGACATGTCTCTATGGCCCCATTCACACGTTCAGGACTGTATGAATGAATCTGGGCTGCAAGTGTTCCAAGACCGTAGTGGTCAAAAGATTGTCCTTATAGCCTTATGTCCTTATGAGAAATATATATCATACTCTGCATGTTTTTTTTTTCCACATTGTGGCCAGTGGCTAATGTATGACACTATATGACTATGTCTTGTGAGCACAGCCTTACTCTCAGTAAATTACTTTCTTTTAATGCCTCTAGCCCACCAGGCCTGCCAACACCATGATCTAGTTGAATCCTTACTTTGTCCTAGATCTGGCGCATAGGATTTGATCTGGGTCAAATGTCGCTCTCTGCCATGTTCTCTAATAACGTTCTGTTGTGCAGCTCTTTTTTCCCCCTCTTGAGAGCTGTAGGCGCAAACAATTGTTATTTCTCCGATATCAATGAACCTCAATAATTTTATGATTGAACGCATTGTGATAAGAGGGACTCGTCTAGCGGTTATGACTATAGGGTGCATAGCCCTTTGAGCTGCACCTCCTTTGTTCAGCAGCTCTTTCTATTTTGCACATTACAGTATTTGTGGCATGTTATGCTAATGTCAAGCTATTTACCACTCTTATTCTACAGTACTCACTAATTAAGCTGACAGCAAAATTGAGATTTTTACCGGGGAGGAGGGGGGCTTGTAAGTTTCCAAGGGTTAAGAGATGCCTTTTAAATAAAGGAGAAAAACCCCGCATTCTGTTTTTCTGTCGAGATAAACCCGTTTCAGGCGATTACATCCACCCTGCTTCACAAAGGCGCAGTTTTCGTAAACCTCTCATCAGTGGAGCTTGGCAGTAATTGCAACGAGAGAAACTTGTAATTTTCCTGAAGGATCTGACACAGTCGGAATTAAAAATCAAGGCGCCCTCCTGAATGCCAGTTCATTACAAATTAACAGCAGTCCATAGGAAAGCAGCAGGCTGGGGCGTGCCGAAAAAAAACGATCAGGATAAAGAAACCCAACATTTGAGTCTGTCACCGCTCCAGAGCGAGCACGGCCCACGAACAAATTAATGACACATTGTCAAGGCGAAAGGGAAAAAAAAAGTTACATCAAATTAACACATCGGATCCCAGCATATTAATGCACAATGTTTCACCTTATTGTTAGGGAAAAGCAAGCCTTTCTCCTAACGGAGAGATCTAAACTGCTGACTGGGACTCTGTCCCCGGGATGCTTTAAAAAAAAAAAAAAATTGTGACTATTTACAGTACATATAGTAAAATAAAATGAATGCTACCTTGTGTTTCTGCTGTATGTATGTATCCTATTCATAAGTAGCTACCCATGTCCTGAAGGTTTAAGGGTCACCATTTTGTCATCATCTTCATGCCACCTGAACCATTCCGACACCCTATACCTGTATAGAAAGAAAGCTGGCAATAAAGGCTGGCAGGGCAGGCAGAAGCTGCCGGCAGCGCCCAGATGACTCGTGGTTCAAGTACCATGAAAGTGATGACAAAACATGCCTGATCTTTCTGTCTGATGATGTCGGCTGTCAGATTGCCTTCGTGCTCTGTAGATCATCTGACATTGCTACCAAAGTCATCTGATTCAGTCAACAATATTACTATATCTGTGCTCAGCTTTTATTTTATTTATTTTTTCGCAATGGACAATTTTTTTTTTTTTTTTTTAGTGAATTCAGAGTACATGAAGACATTTAAAGTACACCTTAAAAGGGAAGATCTGTCAGTGGTGAGTCGGGAGGCCCCCATACACCGACACTGACAACTGAACCTGCCACCAGTGGCGGGTTTACCAGACTTGCATAAAGTGCATGGGAGCCTTACTGCCTTCCACTCTTTAAAGGGGAACAGTCAGCAGGTTAGCCAGATCTAATCTACTGATAGCTCCTTAGTGGGCATGAGGCGGAGAGGATGAAGGTATGTCCCTTACCCTAATTCTCGCTGCAATTCCCATGCTGTTAGCTGTGAAATCCTCTGCCTGGTATACCGCTAGGAGCATTAGGAGTGGGCCAATCCCCTTTATTGCTAATCATTGGGGGGGGGTCTACTCTTTTTGATGATCTCTTGTCTTGAGGGTGACACCTTTCAGGACTTAAAGGAGTTTTCTTCCTGCTGAGAGCCCGCTGATCACACGAATGGAAGACCTTTTGTTACCTGAGTGAATGAAGCAGCAGCGTGAATTCTCTACTGCCACTTCATTCATTCTTTTTGAGACTTGTAAAGATAGTGTTGTACAGTTGGCTATCTATGGAAATCCCATGGAAAGTGAAAAGGGTGCTCTCATCTAGATGTGTATAATATAGCCACAGGATATTCCATACATGTCTAATATATGCAGGTCCCACCTCTGGGATCTGCACTTGTCTTTAGACCCCAGCTCCCTCCTAGCACCCCCAGCCTGTGTGCAGCTACCGGAGGTGGTTAGCTTGCCAACAACAGCTCAATTGTCGGTTTTCTGCAATTTGTAAAAAACATCTGCTCGTGGCAGGAATTATTCGTCAGTAGAAGGTGTATAGTGGACTGACTCTCCACCAACTGATGGACCTCTTTGTTCTCAGAGGGATATGTTACTGCCAAAGCAGTCCATAGGGAACACAGAAAATTTCCACCATGCCAAACATCCATGTGTATGCGGAGGACAGAAGAGATAACTGTCTTACTGAAGGTATATAGACATTTTCTACAATCTTTTAATGCATATGGAGCTGCTACCGAGACGTCCCCAATTCCAGTGCTTCTATCTAGGGATGGTCCGAACCGAGTTCGGTTCGGGTTCGTGCGAACCCGAACCCTTGGTAATGACTCCCGCTGTCTGCCCGCTCCGTGGAGCGGGCGGATCCAGCGGGAGGACCACCTGGAAAACTGGGATACAGCCATAGCCATAGGCTGTATCCCAGTTTTGCAGGCATTACTCCCGCTGGATCCGCCCGCTCCACAGAGCGGGCAGATAGCGGGAGTCTGCTGCCGAGCGTTCGGGTTCATACGAACCCAAACCTCGGCAGGTTCGGACCATCCCTACTTCTAGCATGTCTCTCAACAAAGGGCTGCTGGAGGTTTGCATGTATTGCAGTGCTCGAGGGAACTTGTCCATTATGCAGTTTCTGTAACTCCCATAGATGTTAATAGGAGTTGCACAAACAGTGTAGTAGTAAGGGCCCTATTACACAGGACGAGAATCGTGCGAAAATTTTTTGAATTTAAACGATAATCGTTCTGTGTAATTGCAGGCAACGATCGAAAAATCGCTCGTGTGTTGTTCATTTAGATCTGAATCTGAATTAATCGTTCTCTAATTCTTCTCTGTAATTCCACATTCGTTTGCTGTAGTTCCGCATTTGTTCACTAGTCGTTCAGTGTAATTGCACATTGTTCATTGTTTTGCTGGGATCAGATGGAGTAAACGATCATAGTAACGATCATACTAATCGTTCTGTGTATAGTAAACGATTTCAGGTTAAAGATAAACAATCTCTTCTGCGATCGTTTACTGTTAGTCGTTAATCGTTAAAAATCACTTCATGTGGTAGGACCCTAATGGTCCCTTTACACGGAGCAATATTTTGCGCATCAAACGATTAACAAGTTCAAAGTAACGATGTGTTTTTTATAATGATCAGTAGTGTTTAGATGGAATATTAAATCGTTTGAAAAAATCGTTATTGCGATCGTTTTAAGATCGCTTAAGCCTATCTCACACACAGGGTGAATCGTTGAAAGACTATTTTCAGTGAACGACCAATGATGATTTGAGAACACGTTAAAAAATCACGATGAACGATTTATCGTTCGTCGCTTGATCGTACGCAGTGTTTACATGAAAGATTATCGCTCAAATGTGATTGTTAACGCGAAAATTCTAACAATAAGGCTGGGTTCACACTGCATTTTTGCAATCCGTTTTTTTCATCCGTTTTTTGCAAAAAACGGATGCATTTGTGTCCATCCGTTTTGATCTGTTTTTCCATTGAATTCCATTGTAAAAAAACGGATCAAAACGGATCTGTTTTTTTGACGGACACAAAAACGTAGCTGACACTACTTTTGTGTCCGTAAAAAAATGGATCCATTTTGATCCGTTTTTTTTTACAATGGCAGTCAATAGAAAAATGGATCAAAACGGATGCACACTAATGCATCCGTTTTTTCTATCCGTTTTTCATCCGTTTTTCCCCCCCAAAAAACGCGGTGTGAACCTAGCCTAATCATTCCGTGTAAAGAACTATAAGAGCTATGCAGTCTAAGTAACTCTCAGCTTTTTTCGGCTTCCCTACCTTCCCTTCCTGCTACTAAAAACTTGATATTTCTCAATTTTCATGCATGTTGAGTCTTTCAGAGAAAACTGAGAATATTAATAATATGTGGAAAATCCCAAACCATCCAGAATGCTATATGAAAGCAATGTGATCACTAATAGTATGGTGTTGGCACCAGGTGTCACACTAAGCTGGTGTTTTTCTAAGCCCCATGTGCGCCATGTCTTGGTATCTCGCTCTGGCATTACAGGAGTTTAATGAAGAGGCCGGTCTTTCCGTCTGACAGCTGGAATGGGATTCCAGTTTCGGCAGCACCTGTACCTCCATACCCCATCGAGAAAGTCCTCCACTCCATCAGTTCATTAACACAATCAGATGCAAGGCTCGGATATTTATTTAACACATCACAGCCACATCTGAGCCAATTTATGTCATTAGAGAATCTGTAAATGCTGGAATCGCTCGTACTAAATTATAACGAAAAGCGGAATGAGAGGGAACAAGTGAAGAAGTGACATTTATTTTATTATGGCTTGTCGGCTGTCACTTATTAGCATCTCACTACTGAACCCAGCTACATAGCAGGCAAACAAAAAGTGAAGGCAATTGTATTTATATAACAAGTCAATGATATATCTTCTTCACTATTGAATTGTTTTCCTTTTAAATGAGCATTAATCTTTTAACAATATTACAGTGGTACCTTGGTTTAAGAGTAACTTGGTTTAAGAGCATTCTGTTTTAAGAGCTCACAGTTTTTCAAAATTGTGACTTTGTTTAAGAGCATTGTTTTGGTTTAAGAGCTCCCTGTACTGGGTGGGAGCGAGACCGGGGGAGGGGCATGGTCTGTATAGCGGGTTCTACAGGTCTACAGCACTGTACTCTGACCCAGGAAGTCTTCCTCACCTTCCAAATCATAGCAGATTCACTTCAGGCTGGGGCTTACATCAGGGGACAGGACGGTGGAGGTAATCTCTCCATAGCTGTAACCTTTCTCTCCCCGGACAGAGATTGCTGCATGTATGTGCGCACATCTGTACTGCTCATTCCTTCATGCTCCCTGCATTATCTGCAGTTCTATCCTCTATCTGCTGTACAAACTGTGGCTGGTTTCCAGGTTTATGCAGTTACTGTACATTATACTCCACATGCTAATTGCTATACTGTACAGTAACTTATAATATCACATATTCAGCTTTTTATAGATATTTGTTTCATATGTTTTACATGTTATTCAGAATATAAAATCATTATATTTGGGGTGTGAAACCAATTGTCTGCATTTCTATAATTTCTTATGGGAAAATTTGCATTGGTTTAAGAGTGGATTTGGATTACAAGCGCCGTCCCAGAACGAATTATGCTCGTAATCCAAGGCACCACTGTATATTTGTTGGTCCAGAATTCTTTGTAATTTATCTTGCATATTTTCTAAAGCAAAGCTCCAAATCATAGAGTTGAATGATACAATTCTGACTGTTGCATATGGGAGCTGAAAAACTGACTGCATACAGTTTTTTTTTTTTTTTATTTTATTTTATTTTTTTCTGGATTTTTTATCAAGATGGATTTCAATATGAAAACAGTATACAGCAAGTTCCCTAGCTCCCTCTAGTGGAGGTCAAAGACTACATTAATTGTATCTATGATAGATAGATATATATATATAAAAATATAAATTTAGATATATATATATATATATATATATATATATATATATATATATATATATATATATATATATATATATATATATAAAAATATAAATTTTCACTTTGAACGTAACTGATAGAATACATTGCTTGAAATCCTGGCTGCTAATATAGCAAGTGCTTAGGAGGGGAGCTTTTCTGGTGAAATGCCTAAAGCTTTCGGTATTGAGAGTTTCCCAGGCCTCCCCTCTCTGCCATGATTGACAGCTGTAGCTTTCAGTCATAGATAAAGGGGTACTCCGGTGAAACAGAAATGTTTATAAATCAACTGGTGTCAGAAAGTTATGCAGATTTGTAAATAACTTCTATTAAAACAACTTAAGCCTTCCAGTACTTATCAGCTGCTGTATGCGCCACAGGAGGTGGTACATTCTTTCCAGTCTGACACAATGCTCTCTGCTGCCCTCTCTGTCTGTACCAGGATATGGTAACAGGGCAGGCTAAAATGATGGCTTGCTGTTGAGATTATCACATCGATCATTCGTCATGGTCGAGAACATGCGTTTCCGTTGATTCTTGGCCCAGTGTCTACGGCCGCCTTCACGTGTTCCAGCCACGCTGACGACTTTTCTTTTGCTGCTCCCCGTATGCCTCTGGACTGTAGAAGCTGATAAGAGAACAGTGTAATATTTGGAAATGCAATCTCCTTTTATACGTAATTAACTTCTACACCACGAGCGTCTGGAATAAAACATGAGCGTTAGTTCAGCCCTGGAGCTGATGTTGTAGTGATGATTGCAATGGAGATAAAGTATTTCTCACGGCAGATTCTGCCTAGCGGAGCCTTAAACCATCTGGCCCCATAATTAAATAATAGCCGTGGTAGTGAGCGACGCTGGGTTCCCCTCCCTTCCTCCATCCAATCCACCATACAGAATTCTAATTGATAACAAATGATTGGATCTGCCTGGAAATCGCACGTCCCTGATAAGATTTTTTTACTAAAATCTTCCGGTAACCCAGGCAGACCTTGTGCGTCTGCATTAACATCCAGTAGAGCGGAGGATTCTGGGAGTCTCGTCCATAATACATTGTAAGCTTTACCCTCTGTGGTGTGAAAGGGAGGGCAGAGGATTTGTAATGACCCACAGAAATAGATGTGTAAATAGCCCCGGACAAAACATTACAATTGTATAGTTTGTCAAGTAGTGTTTAATATTGTGTCTGCCACTGCGATTTTATTACCCACCTTTACACTCAAGTACACACGTTTATGTATATTTATACATACGTCCCCTGAAAGTGCTTCTCGCAGTCGTACCTCAGCAGTCGGAGCCGTGTCACATTAGCCGAGCACTTTCCCAGCAAGTCTAGAATTAAATTGTCTTAGAGGTCATTTCAAGAGTGCTCCAAATTTGCTGTATAATTTAGGAGCATGTTAATGACTACACCGTAACCTTTCCACAAGACCCATCAGCCGGTAATGGAGAAGAAGAACACATTCCCCGGTGGACTTTCATTAAATCCTGCCACACGTCCAGAATTTCCATGGGAGGGGGGTGCCCGATGGATCTATGCCCCCCTTCCCCGCTCTCGCATTACCCAGTGTGCACATGAATTTTCGAGGCGATTCCCTTTGTGGATGTTCAAGACAGTTTTAATGAACAGCTGAAAATGGAAAAGTTTCTACAACAGATATATTACATGGAAAAAAGTTTTTTTTCCCTACCAGATTATGTAGGGAGACGCTTACCTCTGGGAAAGATGGGTGATACTCAATGACTGCCATCACAGTTGTCACCTCTGAATAATAAAATAAAAATTCTACCTCTTTGTATAGGGGCATATTCTCTTACATTGTTATTGTTATGTTGCATAATAGCAGATCGTTTGGCATATGAATACCATTGGCTAAAGAAGTTGGATGCAGCCCTAGGAAGCTGGAAAAATATAGATACAGTAGCTGTATCCATGTTTTCCTGGACTCCCTAGGGCTGCATTCAACTTTGTCAGCCACCAGTATTTAAATGGCGAACCATTCAACTCCAGTCGTGCTCATCTCTAGTAATAAAAAAGATTTGCCCATTAGGACCCAAGATAAATGGAAATGTATGAAAGAAACACATTGGCAACTAAATTTGTTATCTCCTGCTATACCAGATATAGCTATGACTTTTCTCACAGAATGATAGGAGGCAACCTAATATCTGATACTAGTGAGGTTTTGTTGTTGTTCTTTTGTTCTTTTTAGAATTTGATCATAGTTGGCTGTGTTTGCCTTAATAGTGGGCTGTGATGTGGGTAGTTAGGGCCTGGGGGCAAGGCAGGTTTTTATCCCCCCCCAACCACCAAGCCTGGCGAAAGTAGAGTTAACTCACTACTGTATACTGTACATTCACCATCTGGGATAGGGGGCACAGTACTTGCCTTATAAAATGGTTGGTTCTGGTTGCCCCAAGCAACCTGAATGTGAAACGGGTATCAATG
The DNA here is from genome assembly GCF_027789765.1 of Dendropsophus ebraccatus. NCBI lineage: Eukaryota > Metazoa > Chordata > Amphibia > Anura > Hylidae > Dendropsophus > Dendropsophus ebraccatus. Next base: position 30,054,940 of record NC_091463.1, read on the forward strand.
TATAGGAGCAGGGACTCCTGCAATTTATAGTATGTACATACATATAGAAGCATAGGGTACCAGAGAACCTAAGTGCAGGAGCAGGGACACTATTAAGCAGCCCTGTATGCAGCACCTACCTAAGTGGGACAGTGCCCTTCCCCCAGTAGTGAGGTGGTATATTGGAACAGTGGTCACACATGTGCATGGCTTTTTGCATTCACTACTTTGGTGGCTGCCTCACGACACAAGTCAGGCGATCCAATTCTACATATCAGGCCCCTCATCAATTAGTCCTTTATGGCATATCAAGGTGGGAATACCCCTTTAATGTTCTTATAAAACATAGCCCGGGCATGGATTGTTACAACTGCTTTAATGACTGACAGCTTCACTGCTCCCTGGCTATAACCATATAATCTGTACTCGATTAATCAAGCCTGTTAGTGTAGTTCTGTGTAATCCATAACACCTAATATTCATGTAAAACTATGCAGGAATACGTAAATGTTGTTCCGAGCTTGTAAATATTTCTGCCTTTAGCACAAGGATCATTAGCGGGAATTAATGCGAGGCTCGTTAGGCCGCCTGCCGCCATTTATTCCATGAAAGAGTTAAAAGGCGCAGCCTGGTTTGGCCATGTAGATGAGCAACAAATCAATTTTTATGTGGCTGTTTTCCTTTGGTTTAATGTACAGATCCCTAATGAACCCGCTTACTCCCGATGCAAGTTTATTTACAAGCCCGTAAAAGAGAGGGGAAAAAAGAGACTTGCACTTTATTTCACAGCGTGATATCATCTTCGGACATAAATAACGGCACGAAACAAAGGCGACGAGTGCAAAACACAGAGCTGGCAGTGCCGATAGTCATCCGAGTACGAGCAAATAAAGTCACCGCCACCAAGTAGTAAGAATATAGTGCTGCGCACAAATCCTGCTGTGCCGCATGACAGTCTGAGCCGGCTCTTTAACCCATTCATCACTCTCCTCGTCTCATATGATAACACCAAAACTTTTTTTTTTTAAGTTTATTTATTATTTAATTCTACTCCTGTGTTGTTTCTGTAGCAACCAATATGGCTACTCTTACACTTGTCAGTGGGGTGTTAACGTAACTTTATAAAGCTCCTAAATGGCTGGTCACCTTCATATGTATTTATGCATCCACTACTTTTGGTAGCCCTGCCATACTGGCAAAATAGACTATTTAGTATGTTGATGTCCTATATAGGAGTTGGTGCAGTTTATTAGTATATTTTTTTATTTATTTTATATAATTTTAAGCTAGGCCCATGAGCCTTATCGTGCTGTAACTATGATGTTTCTGCATGTGGAAACTAGAGAGTCCATTCCCAATGGTTGCAAAATCTTGTCACTTTTTTGAGCAGCTTGATTTATAGTTTTGTGTGAAACTTTTTGGGATAACTTGTCAATTTTTCATTCAATTTCTCTGCTCATTCTGGGCTAAATAGTCATGTGAGTGGTCCTAATCAGTGACAGTTGTGTGTATAGAGGGAGAGCTGTCAGTCACTGGGTAGGACCGCCCACGTGACTGCTTAACCAAGACTGAGCAGAAGTTTACATGACTAAAAGACAAGTTATCCTGGATGTGTACCCACAAGACTATATAGCAGCCTGCTCAACTATGTCTCCCAGTCTCTTACATATGAGCATTTGTGTGTTTTTGTATGAAGAGAAGGGAAAAGCCACTACCAGACTTCTCTGGCACCAGTTTATCACCCCAAAAACAACAGGACTGACTGGTGAAAGTCAACATGCCCGATCCTTTTCTCCCGTGAGTCGGAAGACCCTCATGCTCAGACAGACCACCCTACTGTGCTTGACTGGTTTGGCCTTGTGTATGGAGACCTTTTATAGTTATTTGTGTGTATTTTGGTAACATTTTAATTCATACAGTAATCTTTTGTGTTTTTATCTCTTTCTAGGGCCATGTGGGAACTACTGCCACCAAGAAGATAGATGTGTATCTGTCAATGCAAACTAGCCAGGACAAGATGCTGCCCATGACAGTGGTGACTATAGCCAATGCCAAGGTCCATGATCTCATTGGTCTCATCTGTTGGCAGTACACCACGGAAGGACGGGAGCCAAAACTGAAGTAACCAGCTATTTTATGTCTTAACATAAATTAAATTGGTCATAAAATAGTTGTAGGGAAGTCTGGTGTGCACTTGTAAGGCCATCAAATGTACAGGTTTCATCACTGCATTTATACTCCCATTAGGAGGACGGATAATCAAAGGTATTCTGGATCAGCGGAGGCCAAACTATAATGCAGCTTTTTGGCAGACTCTGTATGTAGGGACGTGTATGTGTCTTGGGTGCTGGTAAGGGGGGGGGGGATGTTACTGCAGCAAATAGAACATTTAGTAGGATGTAACAACCTATTTAAAAGGAACCAATCCTCATTTTTATGCTGCCCAAAACACAAGTCATAGAGGTTGTCCCTGGTGGCTACTTCTTGCCTCATCAGTCTTGATTGACAGATCTTTCCCTGTGTGGGTATAGGGAGAGATGTATCAATTGGGGATCGTGGATCGAGAAGAAGCCACTGGGGACTTGTGGTTCAGGCAGCATGAAAGTGATGACAGGTTCCCTTTAATGGCCCTTTAATAATCCCCCCCGCCCCGCTATTTATCTTAAAGTGTCACTGTCGTTTTTTTGTTTTGTTTTTTTTTTTGTGTGCAGAAATCAATAGTACAGACAATTTTAACAAACTTTGTAATTGGGTTTATTAAGCAAATATGCCATTAACTGCATTTAAAAAGACTTTCCCCAGCCCCCCCCCCCCCTCTCTCTCATCCACTGCTCATTATCAGGAAATCTTGACTAGTTTACATCAGTCGAGGCTTGTCTGTTCTATGGAGAGGGGAGGGGGGAGGAGGAAGAAGGGAGATTAGTCGGCAGCAGAGAACAAAGGATTACACAGTAAGAGCTGTGTGAAAGCGGTATTCAGAGGCCAGAGTGGTCAGTGCTGACTGTCAGAGGAGATAGCCCAGTGATGTAGCTGTAAATTAACTCTTTGTTGTCCTGTTTTGGTGCCTCATCTCCCTCCACCCCTCCCCTCTCCATAGAGAACCATGAAGACAGGAAGGAGAGGTTCAAACCTCTTTTTCATGATAAAAATGCATTTTTCGGCTAATAAACCCAATTACAAAGTTTCTTAAAATCACCTGTACTATTGATTTCTGCAAAAAAATAAATAAATTAATTAATTAAACGACAGTGACACTTTAACAGACAGAACAATACAACTTTGACTGATTATGTAGTGGCCACACAAAAAAAACCCCTTCATTTCTGATCACTATCCCGTCATATTCTGAATAAGTATTGAGGAGGAACAATGGATGGCTGACTTTCATATGCAACTGGTATGGCCAGCTTTTTAGCTGCTTTACCAACACTTGCTTGGGCTCCCTTTTTTAGTTGGCATGAGATCCTCGTGTCTTGGAGTGTTTTTAGGAGAAACGCTGTACCGCAGTACATTTTTCCCCCTTCAAAAGAACAACAAGTAAATGAAATAAAAGCTGTTATTCTGCTTTCATTAATTACATCGGCGGAGGGTTGTGCAAGTTAAAGCCGAGCTTTTTTCCCTTGACAATGACTACTGGCGAGCCGGCTGCGCGAGCAGGGAATGCCATTCATTAATGCACCCAGGTCACCATAGAATTTTAGAAAATTGATACTGACAAATATATCGGTTTTAATTCCACGTTGGCAATCCATTCTGCAGAAATGTACAGCCTCTGCTAATATTAATGTGTCATTATTACTTGCCGGATCTAATAATAAATATCTCTTAAGCATGACAAGTTAGTATAGATCAGCCAGAAGGGGCAAACTCACCCTGCCGCCTCCGAAGCAAAAGGTTTTGGGAATTAATTGAGGGAATTTCAAATCAGGTAGCAAGCAAAATAACTCAGTGCCACATTCAATCAATAGCCAGAGTAAATCAGCTACTTTTAATTCCCGAAAATGATCCATATAGATCAAGCGAGCAATTAAACAATTAGCATGCACTTTGAGATTAATTAATTTCCACATCAATCATGCAATTAAAACTCGAGAATCTAAAAGGGGGAGTCTGAGCGCCGCTGTGAGTAGAGGTCCCTGGCTATGTGCAATGAATATTAGCGCTGCCTGCCACAGGGTTTACTACCAATGGCGCGTTTTAGGCTTTAGATTAGAAAATAAAAGGCAACCATGTGCAAAACATGTTAGCATCCGTTGCAACTTAAAGGGACAGCAGCCTCTTTACCATGTCTAATCTAAAGGGATGATGATCAAAAGCCCTTTTGTGTCTTCTTGTGTTAAAATGTTGGAGTGATTGTGCTACAGTATGTGTGATTTTATGCTCCACCTCTAATGTTGTCATCCGCATGTGTGATATAGTACGAAGGACATGGATGTTAGTGATGCCTGTCCTGCCAAGCAGCCAAAATATCCATGAACCTATATCTACATGCAGAGTACTATGGAGCTGAAATTATTTCACAGCCCCGGTCTAGTAAATAACGGTCCTTTGCAGAATCTAGATAGCTCCTACTTGAAAACCAAAAATACAAAGAAGCCATTTTGTTTTACTAGTCCTTGGCCTCTTTCTTCTAGTGATCAGATAAAGTGTCACTGTCGTATTTTTATTTATTTTGCAGAAATTAATAGTACAGGCGATTTTAAGAAACTTTTTTCAATTGGGTTTATTAGGCAAATATGCCTGTATCTGGATTCAAAAAGACTTTTCCCAGCCTTCCCCCCCCCCCCCCCTCCTTCCTTTCATTCACTGCTCATTATCAGGAAATCATGTCTTGTTTACATTAGACGTGCCCCTGTCTGCTCTATGGAGAGGGGAGGGGGGAGGAGGGAGATTAATCGGCAGCAGAGAGCAAAGAACGAAGGATTACACAGTGGGAAGCGGTGTGAAAGCCAGTATTCAGAGCCCAGTGATGTAGCTGTAAATTAACTCTTTGTTGTCCTGTTTTGGTGCCTCATGTCCCTCCACCCCTCCCCTCTCCATAGAGAACAATCAAGACAGGGGGGAGAGCTTCAAACTGCTTTCTCATGATTGGCTAATAAACCCAATTACAAAGTTTCTTAAAATTAAATGACAGGTACACTTTAAACTCCCACAGGTCAGTACCTCCCAATGGTTAGTAAGTAATGTATATTAACAAGATTCTATAACTAGTATTTGCATGAACCCCCCCTTTAAATTCTGAAAATATTAACAATTTCTCTTCATCATAACACAAATTAGAATAACTTTTTTAAAAATTTCCTTTGCATTTGTAAAACAATTTGATCATGATTATAAATCATTACACTGAATACTTAAAGAGGTTGTCCAGGCAAAATTTACTTTTTTTTTTAACCACAGGATAGGGGACACGTAAGAGATTGGGGGTGGTCCGTCCTCTGAAACCCCCCGCAATAGCAATTCCCATAGAAAATCTCTCCTGCTCTGGATAGTTCCTGTCTCGGCCAGAGATCTCAGCAGAGAGCACTGTGTCTGAATGAAAATAAAACAACATTTCCTGCATGACATACAGCAGCTAATAAGTACAGAAAGACTTGATATTTTCTAATAGAAGTGAATTACAAATCTATATAACTTTGTGACAGCAGTTCATTTGAAATAAAAAAAGATTTTCGCTGGACAACCCCTTTAAGAGAACTTCAAATGTAAAACTTTCTAAGGCCGACAGCTCTATAATAGTAAATTGTGCACAGTAGCAATCACTAGACCTTTGCTTTGTCCTGCAATGGTCGCCACTGTATAAATGGCATTTTTTGCATAGCCTATAGCAAATTTTCATTTTACACAACTTACTACTACCGCTGGAAGTGGCGTCTGCCATTGATCTTCTAATACGTGGGATGAGTGTGATTGTAAGATGTGTCAGGCGGAGATTTTTGGGGCAGGCTGTCTGTAGCGAGTCTCTGAAGCACATTGTTTCCGCAGCATATATGATTGAGACGCTGAGCGCAGCATATATCATTTTAATGAAACCTTTTGAACCTCTCTCCTTTTATTTGGATGAAGCATTTCCATGGAATGTTTAGCAGCGGATGTTTCCCTCGACACTCGGCAGCGCTGAGTTATAGCTCTGTCTCTCCAGCGCAGCAGATTTTATCCACATTACCATCGTGTCCCTATTGTCTCACACACGCACGCAAAGAGAGTTTGTACTGCTGCTTTTATGACCACTTGTGGTTGGCGCCTGAGGCACTTTGTGACCATGCCTTCTACTTTATGGTGGTGGTGGTGGGGGGTGCATATTTATCCCTACATCTGGCATGATGTCATGTAGAGCTGACAGGGTCAGTTTTCAGGTTGTTTATTTCGACTACTCACGTCTCAGAGTGAGGGATATCACTAAAGACAGCACCAGTTACAGCCATTGTTTGCTGTTTCTGGTTCAGAAATTTATATAATTATAATTAAATATATATATAATTTTTTTTTTTTTTTTTATCCTTTGTTCGACGCCTTAAAACCTTCTTTTCCTTCTATCTGTTTGGGAAAGGCTAGTAGTTAGGAACCAATGTGAATGCTTTTGCCTTTTGGAACAGGGGGTATATTATAGTATAATTAGACAGATTTGCCTTTCTGAAGCCTAGAAAAGCCCCATGGGATGATTTAATGGTTGCCATATTGGATGTAAATCAGCCTTTTTTGTATAAGTATGCATCTTGAGTCGTTATTAACTCTTTTCCTTTATTTTGTTCATTTGCAGCGACAATGTGGACTCGTTCTGCCTGCATATCGCCGAGGATGACGGAGAGGTAGACACAGACTTTCCACCTCTTGACTCCAATGAGCCCATTCACAAGTTTGGTTTCAGCACCCTGGCTCTTGTGGAGAAGTATTCATCCCCTAACCTGGCAGCTAAGCAGTCACTGTTTGTAAGGATGTAAGTATATGATTATGGCATAAAATAGGTAAAACATAACATAAATGGTCTGATAGTATGAGCTATAAAGTAAAACTTGAGATATCCAAGCTAGAAAGTTGCATCCAATGTTTTTGACAGCTGTGATGCTATAAGCATGTTAGAGAGTCTTCTAGGCTTTATTCACATGCATAGTCCCTGCTCTCGCTGTTCACCTTTTTACTTACGTTGGTACTTAGGTTTTATGTCTTATGCTGAAGCCTATTCCTCTCTGGCTTCCCCATTGGTTTTCTTTCTGTAAGGAATAACATAGAAGGATTTAATATGACTAGAAACACTGGAAGCTAGTACTATCTATGTTTATATAATCTACAGAGACAGATGGAATGGCAATACTATCAGTATCTATAACATTTACAAGTAGAGACAGGGAAGCAGTAATCTGTGTGCTTACATTATTTAAAGGGAGAAACAAGGAAATGGTGCTATCTATGTTTATATGATTTACAGGGAAACATGGGAAGACAGTACTATCTCTTTCTATATTATTCACAAGGAGAGACAGACAAGCAGTAATATCTGTGTCTATATCATTTACCTTGCGAGATAGGATGGTAGTACTATCAGTATCTATAACATTTAGAGACAGGGAAGCAGTACTATCTGTGCCTACATTATTTACAGGAAGAAACAAGGAAATTGTTCTATCCATGTCTATATCATTTACAGAGAGAGATGGGGAGACAGCACTATCCCTTTCTATATTATTCACAAGTAGAGACAGAAAAGAAGTACTATCTGTGCGGACATTATTTACAGGGAGAGATTGGGAGGCAGTACTATCACTGTCTATATAACTTATATCAAGGAGAGACAGAGAAGCAGTACTATCTGTGCCTACACTATTTACAGGGAGAAACAAGGAAACGATACTATATGTCCGTGATTTACAAGAACAGATAGCTAGACAGTACTATGTCTACATTTTTATAAAGCATTAGGCTCCGTTCCCACTGAGCAAAGGTAGCGGAATTCCGCGACGGAATTGTCCGCCGCGGAATGCCGTTAGCCTCCCGCTCATAATGGGACTCTATGGGAGGCGCGCGCTCCTGCCCTGTCCGCGCTGAAGAACGGGGCCTTACTGTCATTTGGAGTAAGTTTTGCTTCTCTCCTTGGCTCCTCTCCTCTCAGTCAAACCTCCCTCCAGTTGCTTTCATAGTGCCTACCAGTCATTGTCCTGCAATGGGTCCCCCGTAGACACCATGGCATGTCTGAATGCAGGGAATATTTGGTTCAAAAAGCTGGAGAACACTGGTTTAGGTTCAGGTAACAAGTGATAATACAATAATAGATGTCACAGATGCAAATCATATTTTCTGTTGCATGTAAAGCTTTCTTGGTACAGCTAGCTACTACATGTATTCTATATTATATTTTGTATTGTTTCATGATAGTGTTTTGTTTGTTCAAGAATTGTTTACAGGGACTAGAAATCCCTGTGTCACACGTCCAGTTCTGCCTTCCTTGAAGTGTAATATGTGATATCCCAGCTGTAATGTGAGCCGGTCATTAGCTTTCTGTACTCTTTGATGTCAGTAGATGTGAGGATTATTAGGATAATCTCTGCCTAAACGTTAGCAGATCAATTTACCCACACTGGACCTTACACCTCTTTTTAACATGCTTGTTGAAGCAATTTACTGAAGATACAAAGGTTGATCACTAGCCCACCCAAGGTCCTTTGTTCATCGTAGGGTAATAGTGTTTTCATAGGATGAGATTTCACAGCCAACTAAACCTGAACAGCTCCTCTGACAGCTAATGGTCCAGACTCCATTACTGACATGGACGTTCAGTTTGTCCAGCTACATAGTTATGCAAGGAGGAAAATCGTATGTAGAACGGCCAGGGTCCAGCCTATGTTTACTCTAAAATCAGACTGAGGGGGGGGGGGGAAACTGGCATTCCCCATATAGTTTAAATAAACTTTGCGTTGTTCTCCTACTCATTTTTGAATTCTACTCTGTTGTGTTGTGGAGGTTGCATTGCAAGTTCTATGGGGTAAGAAGAGCGCGGCATGTGCTGCCATTTTTTTGTCCATCATGCAACAAATCCAATGTGTTGTCATAACAATTTTTCTGCTCCTGTCATGGGAGAATAAAATGAATAAAAGAGGTATGTCCACTTCCTACACAGACTCCTTAAATGAGTGCTGGACCATATCATTGGCACTTGTGTAGAGTTAGGGCCCTATTACACAGGACGGTTATCATGTGGAAAATCGTTATATTGTTTAAATTTAAACGATAATCGTTCTGTGTGATTGCAGGCAACGATTAAAAAATCGTTCGTGTGTCGTTGATTGTTCATTTAGATCTCACCCTATAATTATCGGTAATCTTTCGCTGTAATTTCTCATTCGTTGACTAATCGTTCCTTCTTTTATTGGGAGTCAGAGTAAACAATCGTAACAACGAACATTGTAATGATGGTAACTAACGACTATCATTCTGTTTAATGTGGTGAATGATTTCAGGTTAACAATAAACTATCCTGTTTGCGATCGTTAATTGCTTATCATGTAAAATAGGACCCTTAGTGTCTGTCCATTGTAAAGGGCCCCTGTTTTCAGGCAGTGCTGCATGGGGAAAAGTATGCACACATGCTATCCTCCAAGTATCAAAAATTACCCATGGACAGGGGTGGTGCTGTTGCTGAAAAACCAACAGAACACAACAATCACTGCGCTCAGGAAGATCAGCAAAAAAAATATCCAATGAAGTGCTCATTCAAGAGTCTCCATTGATACATTGCCCCCTATAAAATTTGAATATGCAAGAAAGGGATCTCAGGGCCTCGGTTGCGAGTCTCAAAACATGGGAATAGGGAGGAGTGCGTCCCAGTGGCGAGATCACCAAACCACCCTTATATGTAGCCCCTTAAGTCCCAGTCGGTTGCAGGTATTTGGACAAAAATAGGGAACTATCAGGTTGGCCCCTTTTGCGTCAAAATCTTACTCCGTTGTGAGTATTGCAACATGACAGGGGTTTACCAAAGCCAGGCATTCATCCACAGACAGCTGTTTTGGTGTATTTGCCCTTTATCTGTGTGGAGCAGGATTCTGGAAAACCATCAAACCTTTTTCTATAATTTTAGCTAGCCGCTTTAAGAATTAATAGTGGCTCTCCGATTGGCTGCTGTGGGCAACAAGCTCTCTTTTTTTGGGTAGCAATAAATGAAGCCCACTTTGTTTTCAGCTTAATAAAACAATACAGTGATTACATCCATTTATGTAGCATGCATCCCCTTTGGTAGCAGCCTTTTAAAATGACAATTGCAGAATGGCCATTGGTCGCATCTTGAGCCGCTTCTATAGTTGCCTGCAATATATGTCAATTTCAAAGCTAAATAGTGTAACAATAGAGCAATGTGCTTGATCTTTAGAGTGTCATGAACTGTGGCTTCCTGAATGGCATGCATCTGACTGCACATCTCAATGCTCTTTGTCATATATAGAAATTGTTTTGACAGCTTTAGATTTAATGAGGTATTTTGGTAATGACATCAGACGCTAAGAAACCGTGCCTAAATTCTTGAAATGATCGCGGACTCTCATGCCCTGGCCTGTCTAACGGTTGATTTGGCGGAGACCTCCTGAGCGCGCACTGCATGCCTGTCTTCTCTTCTGAGACCTAAGAGAGCCGCTAGTGTTTGCAGACATGTTGCCCACACCAGCCGCTGCCAATGCAAACAGAGCGCTGGCCACATCTTGCTCTGAATACCCAGCAGTCCTTGGCTGGAAGCGGATTGCTAGGAATCAGCAGCGGCTATCCGCAAGGGCAATCAATAACTGTTAGAGAGTAGGGAGGGGGAGGGGGCAGCTAGTTCACACCCTGAGTACCTGTGCCCAACTGGGAAGACAGGCCATGAAATAAAGCCATTAGCTGTCTCTTTTATGCCAAGAGCTGAAATACATCTGTGTCTCATTTGTGCTCCAGCTGAGCGAACAGGCATAACCAAGGCTGGCAACTTCTATACGGTCCCTAAATGATCCAGGTCTGATTTGCTGGACCTTTTTGGGTAGGTGTTTTTAATGGTTGCTATAGGATTGTTAACCGTGAGACCCTTTGGATGTTGCATGACGTATACTCTTTATAGCTACATTGTTTTGTCATCCGCCTTATGATAGTTGCAGAATTAAAGGGTGATTGGATTGTTTGCATGCAGTTTGACAATAAAGCAAGAAAAGTGGTCTCCGGGATGGATAGAAGGGTGGAAATTGGTAATAAGGTGTTCCATGGTAGAGTGCTTTCTGTACTCCCTATCTGCATCACACTCTCAAGTTCATTTATAATATCAGAATTGGGCCTGCAAGGCATGTCAGAGAAACAGCAACACATCCTCTCCTCCCCCGACATCACCCCCCTTTCCATCTTCTCCCTCCCTGCCCCGGCTGAAACAGGCCGTGGCCATAAAGGAAGATGGAGAGACCCGTTAGTTGAGAATGATCGCTATCATTAAAGACAGGAGGAGGTTTCACTTATCACCGCCAGCTTTATACATGGCAGGTTGGATGAGGCGTCCACAGGTAGAGCAGTAGGATACAAATTGCAAGGTCCTACAGCCGTTCTGTGCGCTCAGTAACAAAAGCACAGTCTAATGAAAGAACACAGTATCCCATCCTTTATATGTATCCTGCGCAATCCATCATCAATTGCCTGCCTTGTGTTTTTAACCCAGAAGGCAGAAATACATATTGTGACATCGGGCCCAATTTCACTTAGCATTATTCTATTCAGAGTTATTGGTTGTGTTATATAGGTGTTCATCAGCATACAGAATTACCTTTGCAGATTAAAATATATATATATATATATATATATATATATATATATATATCCCGCTGCAAGTATGTCGGGAGACCGCCCTGTTAACCCCCAGCCGGCTGGAGCTTATACATTACCTGTTCTGCGATCTGGCTTGCTTCGGGTTTCTTGGGTGCACGTCCCGCTCAGCCAATCAGTGTTCTGCCCCGACACAGCACACTGATTGGCAGAGCGGGACGTGCACCGGAGAATAACAGAAAATAAAAGAAATAACAATCCCAGATTTATATGTTATATTAGAAATCTTTCCCTCCATAAAGACAGTGTTCCCTTTCTTTGCCCTAAATAATTTATAGGAAGTTATGAGAAGTGTATCTAAATTTTTGGAGCTTTTTCTAGTTTTAAGCTGTCTAAATCATCCCTCCTCCCTATTATGAGCAAGACTATATTATTATTATTATTATTATTATTATTATTATTATTATTATTATTATTATTATTTTTATTTTTATTTTTTTATTATTTTGTAGCCACAGTTCACAAAATTCATTGACGTTGTTAATAATATATCCACAATATAGTTATCCAGCATGAATGGGAGTGATTTGCTCTGGACCGGTCTTCCTGAATGAGCATAAAAAAAAGTTATACACCATTACTCACAGTCCAAGTTGTCGTCCAAGACCACCCGAGTAAATGGCAGTGCTGTAGAAAAGGTTTTATTATGTTACCACTCAGACTGCACTGGCATGGTCTATGGGGCACTGCTCCAGTCATGATTTAGGTGTTTGGAATATTGTTCATCTGGTTGTGAAATTTAAGGTTTAGGATAAAATTAGAAGTTATATGAATGTGCCATTAAGGATGTGAAGAAATGTGGTAAATTACAATATATGTATTTAAAAATATGTCCGCCTTCATAACATTTTTTATTCCCTCACAGTTTTTATTGGTGTGAATTTATAAAAAAACAAAAAAACAAACCTTACAATAGTTAATAATAATTTAAAAAGATAATTTTATAGTGCAAAATCTTTGCGCTATAATCCTGCACTTTTATACTTTCTTACATCTGTCCCCTACTTGGTACTAGTCTACATGTAATTGGTCAGCTAGAAGTAGAAGATGGATATAAGGAAACAGACTGCAGGATCAGACTACACAGAGTGAGTTTGTTGTCCGTTACTGTAGAGACACATAGAAGCCCTATAAATATATATAATTTTTTTTTTTTTTAATTAAACAGAGCTGTTTTATCATTCATATTGTATGCATTCAGAGAATTAAAGAAATGTGTACAAAGATGCACTTGACCTTTAAGAACATGCACTGATCTGTGTTAACATTTGCATAGCTTTGTATAGTTTACATTACTTTCAGTTGCATGCAGTGTTACTCTTCATTTAACATATTCATGATCCATAACCATAACCAGTTTGCTTTTAGAGTGGTATACAGCTTTAGGCTATGTTCAGACGCTGTATGGGACCGGTCACGGAGTGGCCAGTCTCAGAAAAGATCATCCCGGACGGTACTGCAGTACTGACCAGATGATCTTTAGCGCCGCTGAGTTCTGATGTGGGCGCATCCGTGCGTGCCCACATCTAAACTCTCCACTGCACACAATGGAGTGTGCGGCCGCTTGCTCTACAGTGTGCACTGACATGTCAGTTTCTCGTGGCGTCGCTAGGGATCCCGGCCGGAGTGTATACTATGTGTATACGCTCCAGCCAGGATTCCCTCAGCCTTCAGCACAGTGTAAGTTCCGTACTAATCACAGCCGTTGCAACTGCGGAACTTACGTTGTGTGAACATGACCTCAGAAGCAATTTACATGGAGTTCCAACCTGCTTAAGTATATTACTTCCAGATCTACACAATCAGACCAGCTAGGAGTGTCCACCCCTCTGCTCTTTCTTCTCCCTTACTCACTTGCCCTTCTTCTCCCTGTTGAGTCCTGAGATCTTTACAGGACCATCTGTAAATGCATCTTGCTCAGTTTTTATATACAACTCCCTTAGCTCCTTATGTTCAGCAGTTTGTGTAATAGTAGAACTGTATTAGAGAATTGTTATATTTTGTATTTCTTTACACCTAGGGGAATGTGTAACTTCATCAGAGAGTCTTTTCTTTAGTCCCTGTAGAGTGAAGCTCCATTGTTGGCCATTGGGTTATTTTCTCTTCCATTTATACTATACATAATATATACACTGGCACAACCACTCAGGGTAACTGTGATCTTTACAGTGGTTGTTATGCAGCTTGTTTTTCACCATATACCACTCTATTGGATCCCTGTGCCCCCACTTTACTCTTTTTGCAATCTTTGTATGTGTTATTTGGTATTCAAAGAAATAGTTGTACCAATGGTTCAGAATCCATCCGTTTTCCAGGCTTGGCGCTGGGGCCAAAACTTTCCTTTTACTGTACAATTATTCAAGCAGGGTCCATTAAGCGATTGATTGATACTTTGATTGTGAATAACCTGGACCTCTTGCACAATACGTTCAGGAGAATTCACCCTCCACTATGTCATCCTCTCTATTGTGCCAAGTTCTCATATTCCTTTTAAACACCATAGGTCAAATCTCCCTAGCGTAATGTGCAAGGAGCCTTACCAATACTACACTACAAGTCTCTTAATGTATTATAGATGGTTACCAGTTTGTAACCACTGGTATATTCCTTTCCATATCTCCTCTGAAACAGAAATGCAGCCCAGGGATTCTCCCTGATCCAGGTGGACAGTACGAGTGTGACAATGAAGGAGATCTTGGAGAAAGCTTTGAGAAAAAGGAAAGGCTCACAGAGGAATTCAGGTGAGGTTATGGCTTAAATTTTTAAGTAACCTACTGATTGCTCCGTAGTAGGCATGGGTGCTGAAGATGAAGGTATGTCTCTTACCACACCCAGCACATTCATGTGCACCCCCCCCCCTCCATTGTGATCATTCGAGGGGGGGCGACTGGAGGCAGGGCTTGGAGGGGCGGTAGCCATGCCACCAGTGCTCCTAACTCCTTACCGAGAACAACTAACAGCATGGGTACAGTACTGAGGATAAAGTTAAGAGACATACCTTCATCCTCAGTTCCCCGTGCCCACTATGGAGCTTTCAGCAGGGTTAGGTTCGTCTAACCTGCTGATAGTTCCTCTTTAAGTGTCATGCATATTTTAAAGCTGTCTATACACATTTAGGCTATGTTCACACAACATTTTATGAAAAGAACAGCCATTGTTTTCAGTTAAAACAACTTCCATTCTTTTTTATAGTGAAATGTGTTGCATTGAAGTCAACGCTAAGAATGGTCATTGTTCACATAGTGTATTGAAAAACTCCCATTGTTTGATATGGCTGTTAAAATAATTGACTTTTCAATTATGTCCACTGTTGTGCATCGATTGTAATGCTTATTTTAGCGCAGCAACGGCCATTTTTCAGTACAATGACCGTTGTCCGTACGTTGTGTGAACATAGCCTTAAGCCATAGTTATCTCTTTCATGCTGCCTGAACCAAGATATAGGGGCAGTGCCGGGCAGCTTATTCCTGCCTTCCTGGCTGTGATTTTACCATACTTAATTAGATATTTCTTATTAGCTATGGGTTTTTAGAAGATTTCTTCCTATCCACCTGTTGGAACATCCTCTGCGCAAAATTGAAGATTTCTTTAACAGTAAGAATACAATCTAGAAGCTAAAAGTATACGGAATAGTAAGAATCTGTAATACAATGGAGTCATTAGACCCATAGAGGGTTAATATTAGCACTCTGCCTTGATTCATCCTTTTTCACCTGCTCACCGTCTCCAAAATGGACGCATTCTTTAGCCGGTCCATGAATATATTAAAGTTGAAATTGTTCCCAAACCCTGGTCCTTTCCCAACAACCAGTGTCCCATCCATCACAAGATTTAACAAGCTATCGACAGGCGAGAGTAAAGGGGGAGCAAGTTTTTAATAAAAGTGGTGAGAGATAAGGTGGTGAAGGACACGGGAGAGCAATCTCAAGGCCGTATTCCCAGGGAGAGATAAGAGAGCCTGGGAGAGATCAGATCCTCATAAAGAGAGAGCGAGATGGAGAGGGGACAGGAGCCTCATTCTGCTGCCAACGTCTGCAAGCAATTTGGCTGCGCTCCAGAGTCTATTGTTCAACCCAGGCTGTGGGCAGCCTGCTCCAGATGTTCCAGCTGCACGCGCTCAGATTGTGCCAGCTGACAGCACGCCGTGGAACCCGGCTCCTCTGGACGCCCATCTCTGACCGCTGAGATAGAATTAAATGATGATGATCTCTCTCCCAAGTTGGGAGACAGAACTATGCATATAAATCTCCATCCCATCGCAGCGTGAGAAGTCTTTATCCATCATCACTCATAATGAACAAGTCGTTAGCTGCCGCAAATGGTCTGCTGGGCCGCTTCTCCCCGATTTCTTCTCCTTCTTTTTGCCTTTTCTCTGTCTTGTCTTTTGTGCACACTCTTTTTTTTTTTTTTTAGGCTTAGCCTTTATCTGGTGTATCTGTGAATTATCTCTCTCTGCTGCTGCTCGCAGGAAAGTGAGACCAGGTCAATTAATCACCGCCCAGGAACCCGCTGCCTCGTTCTTGAGTCTTTCTCAAGGTCGAGGCGAGTTCTAACTACTTCAGAGGCCAGCTGCATAAATACAAGGCCAGTCCTGCTGCTGGTGTCCACTTATTGCTAATGTAAAGAGCACCAGGGTGACATGGGAAGACAAGACATTTATGGAATCCTGTGATTGTAATGGAAGTGTATAGCTGCAGGTTCATCCCGCAGAGCATTCACTGCACAAAGTGGTTGCTCTCAGTTATTAGAGGAATACCTATGTATTACTGTACATTATTGCCTATGTTAGGGCATACTACTGATAATCCTTTAATAGAGATTGTATAGTTATGAAACACTCTCTTCTGGGAGTTATGAAACACTCTCAGAATATTTTTCTTGCCTATATATGCTATTATTAAAGGGGTACTTTGAAGGAAAAAAAATTTTTTTTTAAACAACTAGTTTCAAAAGGTTATACAGATTTGTAAATTACAATCTCAAGTCTTCCAGTATGTATCAGCTGCTGTATGCCCGGCAGGAAGTGGAGTTTTCTGTTCAGTCTGACATGGTGCTCTCTTAATGTCAGGGACTTTTCATAGCAGTAAGAAAATCCCATAGAAAACCTCCCCTGCTGTGGACAGTTCCTTACATAGACAGAGATGGCAGCAGAGAGCACTGTGTCAGAATGGGAAAAATAGACCACTTTCTGTAGGGCATACAGCAGCTGAAGTATTGGAAGACTTGAAATTTTTAAATAGAAGTCATATACAAGTCTATGTAACTTTCTAACATCTGTTGAGTCCTAAGTGCAGCAAGTGATAAATCAGTGACCCTAAATCACATATCTGTGTATTTCTATAACATTTAGCTTCCACCTTTCTCCTTGTGATAATTTGATCCCTGTTAACTTTTACAAACAGGAAGTGGGGACATCTGCGTAAAACTGCATCTCGTAGGACACATAATGAATTTTCACACAGCACATAGTAGAGACTGGCAGTGTGAGTCAGGGGAGTTTTATAGCTGTGCAGCCAATCATTGTAGGGGCTATTCTACTATGTTACTGCTTTTTTGGCCTTTTATACGCATTAGACATTTTTCAGTCAAACCCACCAATTTCACTGCTATCTAATATATATACGGTGCCTCTTGACTTTCCGTTAAGCGTGCATGTGCATGTGTTCATAGAGAAATCAAAGGATACAGATGTCAGCCAAATGAATGTCTGGCTCAATTCCTATGGGCTCCAGCAGCCCATAGTAATGGAGCACTGATCTCATAGATCAATGCAGTATGTATATATTGCATTAATCTTAAAGATATTAGTACAATTATCATAGAAATCCCACAGGGGGACTTCAAATAACAGTGTGTAAAAAAAAAAACAACAAAAAAGTGTCATTAAAAAAATTCCTGATCTCACATGGTAAACAGTGTAAACACAAAAAAAGCGAAAGGGCAAAATTGCTGACTTTTAGTCACATCAAATGCAGAAAAATTGTAATAAAAAGTGATCAAAAAGTCGCATATATGCAAGCAAGGTACCGATAGAAAGAACAGATCATGGCACAAATAATGACACCAAAAAAACAGCCCCATAGACCAAAAATAAAAGCGTTGTAAGGATCAGAATAGAGCAATTTTAAGAACATTTAGTTTAAAAAAACAAACAAAACAAAAATGTTTTAATTCTTTAAAAGCCATCAAATAAAATAGTTGCATATCGTTATACAACGAGTTATACAAGTTGCATATCGTTTTTATAGTACTGACTTGAGGAACATAAACAACATGCCAGTTTTACCACAGGGTGAAGGGCATAAACACAGACACCCCCCTCCCCCCCCAAAATGGATAAAAAAAAAATTATAATATTTTTTTTCACAATATGCAAATAATTTAGTTCGCCTTTACAGCATAGTTTATGGAAAAATTAAGTGTGTCTTTGCAAAGCACAATTGGTGTTGCAACAAACAAGGACTCATGTGGATGCAAGGAGGAAAAAAAACGAAAGTGCAAAAACAAAAATGGTCTTGTTCCTCAAAGGGTTAATTGAAGTGCTTATCTTATGAAGTGGAAACGGTTGATCGCTACTGGTTCAACTTCTTTAACCCTTTGGCGTTGCTCCTTGTCATACATTGCCCCTGTAAAAGAGAACTTACACGGCAGTCATTCATCTGAATGGTCATCTGTACAATGCCTTGAGCCTCTTTTACTGGATAACTCCTTGTTCTGGCTTATTCAGGGGGGTCCTGAGTTTCAGTTCCCTGCTATATCTTTCATAAATGCTAATATTAAATAAATGGACCATGGTTGTTGTATTCATGAGAGTAAAAATGGTTGCAGAATCTTGGTGTAAATAGGTAAATGATCCACATGAGCCACATCCAAATGATCCATCAACAAGTCTGTTCATAATATGCCGGATCTTCTTAGACTTTGCTTACACCGGTGTTACTGCCAGTCCATTTGGAATACTGCAGTTTTTATGGTAAGGATATTATAGTCTGCAACGCTATTTGTGCCACCAAAAATACTAGAATCCTGGACCCCATTGTAAGTGAGTAGGGGCTGTACTTCAGTCAGTACTTCATTGTATCCAATGTATCATAGCTCTAATATAGACGGAAGCCATGACACTATTGTGAACAGAAACTAAGTAATTAGAAATGACTTCCTGTATAACACTGACGCTTGCCAACAATATAATTCCGTTTTCTTCATAATACTTATATTATGAAGTATTCCTTATACGCCAGTTCCCACCAGATAAGTACCTATGTGATACTGTATAAACACTGGTACCCGTCATCACCATCCCCACTGCATCCGTCTATGGCTTGTGTGTTTTCCTTGGAGCGTTGTTACAATGCCTGGTCATTATGTCACAAAGAATTACTTTTCTTACATAGTTTTTCTTTGCTTACAAGTTTCTTAAAAAAAAAAGTTTTAGGTAACCGTATATTATACTTGGCAAAACGAATAGAGAAGTTTTCCCTGCCGGTTACTGATTGCAGATAAATGACCATATACATGGAGGAGGAAATGAGCTTCTAAAAAAGATCTTTCTTTTTAGATTGATAGGTTTTTCCATTTCCTTGTATAGGGCAGTGGACGTTACTGAGGATACGTAAGGTCACCATTCAAGGCGCTCTGTTTGTTAGGTGTTATGGAGAGCATCCTTTGTTCTTGGGGACTCACATTAATAGGCTCTTGCAGACTTGATTTCAATGTGTACTATGTAACCCTAGAGGTCCATTTTTATGGTTAAAGGAGACCTGAAAGTGGTCAGAACCCACCCTACCCTGGGATATAGCATGGTGATAATTACCCTCTCCTAGAGGGACTACCAGGCAGGGGGTAACTATCCCACGCTGTATCCCAGGGTAGGGTGGGTTCTGGCTGCTTTCAGGGTAGATTCCTTTTAAAATATTGGCATAATGTATGGAAAATGTGGATACAACTTCTATGTTCACACAACGTCTTTTTATGTAAAATAACATCCATTATTCTTCAATGACAGCCATCAATAATGTTCACGATTATTATTTACGGCCGTCATTATGAAACAACAGCTGTTATTTTGCCAAAAGATGTTTTGTGAACATGACCTATAACCTTTTAACAGACTTTCATGTTCCAGAGCTGCATTCACAATTCAGCTCTTTTTCAAATAGTCATTTAAGAAAATTTTTATCCACTGCTTTGGTTAGTCGTATTACATGTCCCGACACCGTAAGCAAACGCTGATCTGCTAGATATGCACTTGCTTACTGAGCCCATACATGGCTTGATTATCATGCAGCTAGGTGTGTGTGTGTGTTAGTGTGATCAGCTGTCGGCCGTGTACCTCTACACGCAGCGACGCACGGTCGGCGGTCGATTATTTTAAAGCCACATTTGGCAGATTATCGCTCCATGTAATAGGGCCCTTAGTCCAATCTATATGGGCACTTTTAATTGAGCTATTATAACTATATTGTAGTTTTAAACCAAATTACTGTACTTGCCCAGAAAGCAAATGACTACATCATGCTTAATCCAGCTAAGGAGTCCTGTAGGATTTCTGCTGTGAAACTTGCAGAATTGCTGAATGCAGCCCCATATGCAATGCAGATTATAACTCTGTCTACGTACATTATAATTATAACACAATATATTTACAACACTTCACCAGAATTCTGGTACCTCTGAACTTTCTTGTAGATTACCGTCAGATATCAGTTGTTCGAGCTGCACCCAGTCCCATACAATTTGCTATGGGAAGTATACCGTAAGTATCTCATAGAACCAGCACCTTATTTCACATCTCGAGGCGGCCACAATCTGTAGACTCACTGGCCCAGGAATACTTAATCCTTTTAAGTACAAACTGCTCTCCGGGTTTAATTGTTACACAAGTTCCCTTGCCAACATTTCTCCGGGGTGACCTGAATTTTCCACAGGTCAAGACGAGTTATTAAGACGCAGCCGTCGAACGCCTAATACCTTTCAGCATAAATGAAAACATCTGTTTATAAGTCGTGTCACAGCTGTCAGACTTTGCATCTTAAATTGTCTAAAGTGACACAAAATAGCCAAAAAATTGTCTGCACCGTTGAGTAAGCATATTATCTCAGCGAGGCAGGAAATGGGAGAGTCGGTGATACCAGAGATCAGATGGCCGGCGTCTGGAGCACAAATGCTTCTGAATTAATAAAATTGGCTTTAACTGTTTCACAGCTGTAGTCTGTGATTTTGTTGCATATAAGGGCTTATGTATAAAAAACAAAAAAACATTCGGACGGGAAATGTAGTTTGCCTTTGTTGTAGTTTCATAGGAGCTCACAAGTCAGAGGTTGGTGACCACTATAGATGAGCATGCTCAAGGTTCAGTATTTGAATACCGGTGGCTGACAAAATTGGATGCAGCCCCAGGGAGTTCTGGAAAATATGGGGGCACAGCATGGGTTTGTTATCACTGTATGGGGGGCACTGCAGGGGACATTATTACTATATGGAGGGCACAGCAGGGGACATTATTACTATATTGAGGGCACAGGAGGGGACATTATTACTATATGGGGAGCACAGCAGGGGACATTATTACTATACAGGTGGCACAGCAGGGGACATTATTACTGTATTGGGCACAGCTGGGGACATTATTACTGTATGGGGGAACAGCAGGGGACATTATTACTGTATGGGGGCCTCAGCAGGGGACATTATTACCATATCAAAATACATTTTGACAGATCTGCGTCATCCTGCAGTAAAGCCACAAGTCAGCATTTTAGTCAGCTTGAGTTTTATTGTGACCTCTTAAAGTAGAACACTTTGACAGTGTGGATCTCGGACCACAAAGGTGTTGCACCCCCTGATTTACACAGCCTGACATCATTGCTGGAGGCATTCCTATACTTGTCATTCTCCACTGCTGACACTGCCATCTGTACAGTGTAATCGTTTCTATGTCTACTTATCCTGTATCCCCTTTATGTAATCTCTTCATCCTGAAATGGCAACAAGTAATCCCTCAATCATTGAACCTCATGCACTTAACAAAATGACACATCAGCAGGTTCTCGATAGACGATATGTAATTGACACCTATAATGCACTTAACAGATTTTTTTCTAAGTCTCTTCCTCATGCTTTCCTCTATATCAGAAGTCATCCCTGATGTCACTGTCCATCTTTATGCCCCTGTAGGCCACAGATATACTTATCAAACCATTTACCAATTCATATTTTAAGGAAAATCTCTCCCCTTCCATCTGGCTTGTCATGTAGAATCAGCCACTTGACTGCAATGTTCATGTCAAACATACACTTGAGATCTGCAAAGTCTGAAGAGTTTACCTCTATAAGATTATTAGCATAGCTCTTTATATATAGCATTCAAAACTTAAAGGGGTTGTCCAGCGAAAATCTTTTTCTTTCAAATCAATTGGTATCAGAAAGTTATATAGATTTGTAATTTACTTCCATTAAAAAATTTTCTCATACTTGCTGCTGTATGTCCTGCAGGAAATGTTGTTTTATTTTCAGTCTGACACAGTGCTCTCTGCTGACATCTCTGGCCGAGGCAGGAACTGTCTAGAGATGAGCGAACCTCAAGCATGCATTTGATTAGCGGTGGCTGCTGAAGTTGGATAATGCCCTAAGGCTATGTGGAAAACATGGATATAGTCATTGGCTGTATCCATGTTTTCCAGACAACCTTAGAGCTTTATCCAAGTTCAGCAGCCACCGCTAATCAAATACCGAACGTTCGAGTTCGGATCGACTCGAACCCGAACCCGGTTGGCTCATCTCTAGAACTGTCCAGAACAGAAGTTGTTTTTTTATGGGGATTCATAGAAAACCGAGACAGAGTTCCTGTCTCGGCCAGAGATGTCAGCAGAGAGGACTGTGTCAGACTGAAAATAAAACAACATTTCCTGCAGGACATACAGTAGCTAATAAGTATGGGAAGACATGAGATTTTTTTATAGACGTAAATTACAAATCTATATAACTTTGTGATACCAGTTGATTTAAAAGAAAAAGACAACCCCTTTAAACATTCATTTGGGGCTCTATAATTATACAAATTGTCCCCTTCATATTTGCTTTCAATCCCTTGATGCATCGGTCCAGAATAGATGGTCAGCTAAAGCCGATGCCTCTCTGTCTGCTGGAAGGACAATGTAGACAAGTGTATGATACTGACAATGTATACTCATCCTTAGTAGCTGTAATAGCAGTTGCTGCTTGTAACAAGATATGTAGCAGCATCATACAGGAAGTGACCCCATCAAGCAGCGTCATACAGGAAGTGACCCCATCAAGCAGCGTCATACAGGAAGTGACCCCATCAAGCAGCATCATACAGGAAGTGACCCCATCAAGCAGCATCATACAGGAAGTGACCCCATCAAGCAGCATCATACAGGAAGTGACCCCATCAAGCAGCATCATACAGGAAGTGACCCCATCAAGCAGCATCATACAGGAAGTGACCCCACTAAGCAGCATCATACAGGAAGTGACCCCATCAAGCAGCATCATACAGGAAGTGACCCCATCAAGCAGCATTATACAGGAAGTGACCCCATTAAGAGCACAGAGGCAGATGTAGTTTCCAACTAAGGAAAGGATTCCAGGAATATATACATATAAAGGAACAGCTAAATGAGGTAGCACTAACTGAAATATATACCGTATATATATATATATATATATTGGCTGACTAGCTGTATAGTGAATAGGTCTCTGACTCTCTATATCTTCATCGCTAAGATAGTTGATTGAAAGGGCTATTGGGAGTTGTAGCCCCTCTTATGAAGATGGTCTTATATTTAAAGCAGTAGTCAAGTCGATAATTCCTTCACAGATAGGAGATAATAAATGTTACATCGATGTGAATGAGCACCCTTTGTTTCTGTGTCTTTTATAGAGTTCTAGAGAGCACGTTCTATGGCGATGGGGAGGAATATCCAACATTTATCACCTATCCAGTGAATATTTGAGATAAATGTTGGAATATCATCTAAGTCTTCTAAATTTCTTTTAAAAGTCTTCTGTATTTTCCTGGTGACATTCAATGTATTTTTCTTCTCCTTCTAAGACTAAGGGTCCTATTCTACAAAGTGATTTTTCGATGATTAGCGATAAACGATCTCATGCGATTGCTATGGCGAACAACCTGAAATCGTTCACCCAATTACACGGAATGATGATCATTACTTATGATTGCTCTTGCAGTCGTCCTGTCATCGCTACTGCAAACAACCAAACAACTACACTGAAAGATTTGCAAATAATCATCGATAAAAATAGGTCTAAATTCTATCAAGAGACCAACAGTTTCTCATTGAATGTTTAATCGTTGTCTGCTATTACACAAAATGTTTATTGTTCAATTACGGACGACCTAATGATTTTTCGAACAATAATCGTCCCGTGGAATAGGGCCCTTAGAAACTGTAATGTATCTTATCAGAGAAACCTGCCTTTCTCTACTCACCAGACTCCTTTTCTGCCCCTTCCTCCCAGATTCATCATCCATTAGTAAATTGCAAAAATCTTTCTTGAGGTGGATTTGGTCAGAGTGGGAAGGCAAGGGAACAGCTGTAGACTGAGGCACAGGGAATTCTAGTTAGGGTTAGATCTCAGCTGCACTTCTCTATGTCCTCTATGCTGCTACTGCTTCTGATGGTGTGCTGTAGAGATATAGTAGAGCAGAGTCTCCCCTACTTAGTGTGTGCAGTGTATGGGAGACATTGTAGAATCCATTCTATGCCCACTAGCTCAGGGACAACTGAAAATTAGAGAGCTTATGGAGGGTGGTACAAGTAAAAAAAAAAAGTAATATACAAGTGATATAATGGGCAGAAATAGGTGCTTCTCATGGACACACACGGGTTTCCATATCCTGAAAAAAAATATATATATATATAAAGTATATTTTCTCAAATGAATATGCAAATCCTCTTGTGGGTCTAGTTATAGATATAGATTGTTTTGTCTGTATTTAGTTCCATACTTATGTCTCTATTGTTCTCATTCTACACTTGAAGTATTTTTTTTTCTTTATTTGTATTTTCTCCCTTTTGGTAACAAATGATTTTTTATATTTGATGCATCCTGTATTCAAACTATAAAATTCTGAGGAGAATGTGTGCTTTTTAAAGGATTTCATATGTTACGGACATGTCCCAGCCTTTTGTAAGCATTCACTGTATGTCTGCATGTTTCTATTGATTGATGTTAGGTATTCTATCTTTATAAACATCCAGCTGGAAAGGCCGAATCTTTAGCTTTGGCTCTAAGAATAGAAAAGGAAATAACATTTTTTTAATAATTTGCAATATGAAGAAACTTTCTAAGACATGTCACAGCCTTTAAAAGCGCTAAGACGTTTTTACTTGGGAGTGTTAAAGGGGTCTTCCCACCAACAATACTCAGATTAGGTGATGAGTATCTGACCACTGGACCCCCACTGATCACTAGAACAAGGTGTGTCCTATGTTTGAATGGAGAGGTGGTCGGGCATGCTCACTGCTGCTCCTTTAAACTTTGTGAAGCTGATGGAGAATGGATTACTTTATCATTAATTATAATTAATTTTTTCATCATCTGATAAGGGGTTAAAAATACAGACCTAAAACATAGTACATGACAGACCTGATACAGAGGGAGAGAAGGCCTTTTGTTAACACACTTAAAGAGTGCCCAACATCATCTGGTGTCTATTGTTTGACCATTTTATGTCTCGTATTTTGGTTATGGCGGACTCCATCTAAGCCACTGACGCAGATGTAAACATATTAAAACCAGTAGGCAGGCACTGAAATAATGTAATCAGTCATTAAGAGTGTAAAGCCTACCCTGGGCAAAACATGAGAAATCTATAAAAAAAAAAAAAAAAAAGCCTGAGGATAAAAAAAAAAAAAAAATAGTATTGCACTTTTAGGCTATGTTCACACTGCGTAAAATTACAGCCCTAGTTCTTGCCGCAGAACTACGGCCGTAGTTTTGCGGTGTGTAACAAAGCCTTATATGCAATGGGATCCCGGCCAGAGCGTACACACATTGTATGCGCTCCGGCCGGGATCCCATACAGCGCCGGAAAAAACTGACAGGTCAGTTTTCTGTGGCCGGAATTCACTGAAAGACCTCTCAGTTCACACAGTGAAGCGAGCAGCTCCGGCCACTTGCTTCACTGCGTGCTATGGGAAGCTCTGATGCGGGCGCGTGCTGATGCGCCTGCATCAGAGCTCCGCGGCCCCGTACTTAAGTACCGGCCGCGATGATCCGGGCACAGACCGGCCGTTCAGCGACCCAGCTGGGGTCACGGAACGGCCGGTCTGATACGCCGTGGGAACATAGCCATAGGCTATGTTCACACAATGTCAAAAATGGAGAGAAAACATCCGATTTCGCTGTTTAAAAAAACGTCAGTTTTTGCAGCAATTTAATTGACTTCAATGCAATTGCATTGAAGTCAATGCGAAGACGGACGTCCTATGCACACAATGCATTGAAAAACAGACGTTTTGCCGCAGACGTCAAAATAATGAACAGACAGATTTTCAGACATTTTTTGCAAATAGCGGACGTTTTGTAATAGTTTTTCACACACAGTTCTTCTATTGTCACCGTTTTTACTATTAAATTCAATGGATTTTTCAATTAAAGAGGACCTGTCACCCCCCGTTCCGGGGTGACAGGCTCCCGACCCCCTGTTAGATCCCTCTATACTCACGTGGTCCCGCTTCCTGAGCCGGTAGGGTCACGGAGATATCAGCGCCCAAAGCCCGGCATGCGCGCTGAGAGATGAGTCCGATGACCATAGAGAATGACAGAGCGTCGGACTCCCCATTCATTCTCTATGGGCATCTGACTGCTGTCAGCGTGCGCCAAGCTTCGGGCGCTGATATCTCCGTGACCCGACCGGCTCAGGATGCGGGACCCGGTGGGATCACGTAAGTATAGGGGGATCTAATAGGGGGATCTAACAGGGGGTCGGGAGCCTGTCACCCCGGCACGGGGGTTGACAGGTGTCCTTTAAGCCACAACCAAACGGCAATTAGTAACCCAAACTTAGATAATGTGCAAACACCCGTCAATAAGTGCAATAAGGGGATGCCAGGCTTCGAAAAACGTCCGTTATTTTAGACTCAAAATAACGGCTGTCATTTTAAACGGAACTAGCCTTACAGTGGACACACTATTAAAAACAGCGATAAGGTTAATCTGTTAAAATATAGAAGCCCTATAAGATACCTACAAATAATAATAATAAAAAAAACATTTTCTCAAATGATGCAGTGAATCAAATAAGTGGAAAGATGCAAATGAAAAATTTTATGGTAGATGTGAGGATAGAGACCCGCACCCTTCCTGCCTCATGTGTATTGTTAGTCCACCACTAACTTCCTCAGGGGACTAAAAGAAACGGATCGCAGCAGGGTTCATATAGTAAATATCACTGTTGTCACTTTGCATATATTAAAAATCATAGAATCTCTTACAGTTGGACTCGCCATAATTCTGTAATATCACATAAATGGTGTATTCTGACCAGCCAGTGTGCTGGTGTAGATATAACCACCTGTCATGGTAAAAAAATTTAAATAAACACTAAAGTGTAAATATTCCAGTGGCACAAGTGTAATGGACAAAGATTAAAGGACAAGTGCCATGAAAAACCTTTTCTCAGTAATTGAAGCACATTACAAAGTTATATAACTCTGTAATATGCTTCAATCACCTATCTGCCTCCCTTCCCTGTCTTTTCCCCCCTCCACCCCCCACCAGGAAGTGTAAGAAACTCACACAGACCTAATTACTGTCGTCACCGTCACCAAGCTCCTCTCTCAGCTCCTTCTCCTGTTACAGCAGCCCCCCCCCCCTCCCCTGCCTTGTCAGGTGACTCAGCTTGCTCAGCTCCCAATGGCTGAACAACTGCAAGCCATCACTTGGACTGGGGAGGGGAGGCTGGTGTAACAGGACCTAGACCATCCCTTCTGCTGATGACTCATCCTCACAAGAAGGAGCTGCCTGGTGACGGTGACGATAATAATCAGGTCTGTGTGAGTCAGGACACTTCCTGGTGGGTGGTGGAGGGGGGAAAAGACAGGGAAGGGAGGCAGATAGGTGATTGAAGCATATTACAGAGTTATATAACTTTGTAATGTGCTTCAATTTCTGGGAAAAAGTTTTTCATGGCACTTGTCCTTTAATATAGCCTTTTAAGAGAGAGAAAAAAATAATATATATATGTATATATATGTATATATGTGTGTGTGTGTATATATATATATATATATATGTATGTATATATATATATACACACACATATATATATATATATATATATATATATTTTTTTTTTTTTTTTTTTTTTTTTTTCTTCAAAATAAAAAAGAAGAGCATACTTGCCTACCTTGATCTTGATCTCCCTTTTTTTTTTTTTTTTTTTTTTGCCATTTTCATGTTGTGCACTGGCACGGGTGTATATACTGGAGGTGGGTCCGGTGCCCCCAGCATGACAATATCCCCTCCTCTTGGTGACATGGTCCTGCTTTATTTTAATGGAGCTGCATCAGCAAAGGGGAAGACTGTCATACTGGGGGTGCCAGGCCCACCTCCAGTGCATAGAGCCAGGCTGGTGCACAGCAATAAAACGCGGAAACCGGGTGGTGTTTTGAAAAAAGGACCTTGCCACCGGGATCCCCGCACCAGCACTAACAGGGTAATGTAAAAAAAAAATAGTTTTAAGTAATGGTACCTTTGCTTTAAAATGGGGACAAACTATTTCACTGTTAATCATTCCTATATAAAGGGCTGGATACTTTTTTGTTGTTTTTTGATGACCAGTTGCTGTTTCAAGAAAAAAAAAGTGATAAAACATTTTTTTTTACTAGTTCTTCTTTTTCTTATAATTTTCCACATTGCTTTGTCTCTGTGGTGTCTATGGGCCATAGGGTAGCAGGCACTGTAAGTTATCATCCAGGTATTGTACCTCTGAAATCAGGAGCGCTGCCCCGGCCTCGCCAGAGTTAAGTCGCTGTCACATTAATGCCCCAAGCATTTCCCTGCATATCTCTCACCTCCACTGCTACATAATGGGAGCAAAATTGCATTTCTAAACATTTGAACTGCGGGTAACCAACACCTCACTAAACTGATCTCATTCAATTGCTTCAATTTAGCAGCAGGATTTTTCCCCCCTTCCCTCTAGCACATTACCTTAGAGCTGAGTGATGTTGATAAGGCCCAGGCCTGAAAAATTGGATCCTTGATAAGGGGTCCTGTTATCAGAAGGTGGTGGTGTGAGGGGGGGGGGGGCACCGTTCCTCATTTCCATTTAGATGACTATTGATTATTTATTTATCCCAGCAAAGGGAGCCTCGCTTCCAATCTTATCTCAGCCGCCGCTTGTCAGCAGAAAAGAGAGATAGAGTTTACAGACATCACTATCTCAGATAAAAGTTACACTGGGCCTTTTCTTCCCTTTTTTAATCCTTGACTGAAAGGATAACTTTTTTCCTCCAAACAAGAAGTGACGGCCTGGATTTTCCTGCGTGATTCCTGACAGCCGGCCACAGGTATTTATAGCTCAGACACCCCACTTTCATCGGTTGGAGGCTTCTTCTTTTTACCTTTCTTTTTCTATTTTTGACCATGATTGTTCCTTTAACCTGCGCTTTTGTTTTATCGCTGCATACGCCAATCCTACTTTCAACACAGTGGTTTGTTTCTTTGCAAAAGAGAAAAGCGAACCTGATAACCCATGAAGGGCAGTATCTACATTTCTTTATTCTCATAAGTTTTAACAGAAAAGGGATTTTCTTGGATTTTATTTTCAGCAAATTGAGCTCAGCAGTTCTCCTTTAGTTCTCCAATGCTGATCTCCTTGAGCTCCTGTTGTTCCAATGTATAAAGGGTTACTATTTCATTTAAACTTATAAAGTCAGGAGGCTGCTATATAGATTAGATTGGCTGTCGATCCCGTATTAATCAGTAGATTCAGCTGACACATGTCTATTGTGTAAGGAGTATTCCTGGGAGTATTTTTCTACACAGGTTACTGTAAAGTAGAAAACACTATACCCATCTTCCACTGTTCTTACATAGTCCGTCTTTTTGCGCAGAACTTCCTGGTGTAGATTCAAGTTCAGTAAGTCAGTGGCTACAGCAGTATGCCATCCCTGTGGGAGATTCCTCATGCCGACACTGACACCAGCCAGGATAGTTGTGCAGTAAACCCTGCCCGGTGAGAAGTAGTGGTGAAGAGGGGAAGGTGAGTATAGGGTCTAGGTCTAGGGTCTATGTCTACAGCAGCCTGAGCAGAATTATTTAGAAAAAAATACTCACCAAAACATAAAGCCAAGTATGGTCCCACCAGGAAACTCAGTGGTCTGATTTGAAGGGAGGAGCCTCCTTCCTTCATGTCACAGTAGACCACAGCAGTCAAAGGATTAAAGGGGTACTCAGGTGAAAAATAAAAACTGGTGCCAGAAGGTTATACAGATTTGTAAATATACACCCTGAGGTCGTTAATTTATTTAATTCCTGATCTCGCACGGTAAACGGCGTAAGCGCCCAAAAATTCCAAAGTGTAAAATTGCGCATTTTTGGTTGCATAAAATCCAGAAAAATTGTAATAAAAAGCGATCAAAAAGTCATATATGCACAATCAAGGTACCGAAAGAAAGTACAAATCATGGCGCAAAAAATGACACCGCACACAGCCCCATAGACCAAAGGATAAAAGCGTTATAAGCCTGGGAATAGAGCGATTTTAAGGAACATATATTTTTAAAAAAAGGTTTTTAATTTTTTAAAAGCCATAAAATAAAATAAAAGTTATACATGTTACATATGGTTGTAATCGTAAAAACTTATATAACAAGTCAGTTTTACGATAGGGCAAACGGCGTAAACACAAAACCTCCCCAAATTAAAAAAAAAGTGGGTTTTTTTTTTTTCAATTTCACCACACATTTAATTTTTTTCTGGTTTCACAATGTACTTTATGCAAATATTTAGCCTGTCATTGCAATTTATTAATGGTATGAAACTAAAAACAAAGTAAAGTTCCTGACTTACCTCTGCAATGATAATACAGGGCAACGGCCTTATTAGATGCATAGCACAATCATTAACTCTACAGCTGCCAGTGACCTCAGGCTTTACAATCGCTGTAGTGGGTGCAGAGTTAGCAGTGTCAGGGGGTCCTACAGCCCCTCTGCCACATTACACAGCAGTATTATGAACTGCACATTCTAGATTGGGGACCAGTTCAGAGTCTGCAGAGGGGCCCAGAAGCCTCCAGATAACTCGTGTATACATGACTGTACTCCAGACTGAGTTGTGTCACTTTATGCCTAAAGTTGCAAAAATTATAATTTTATTTTTTTTTAGTAGTATTGGGAGATGAATTGCCCCGCTATTGTATATGTGTCTGGACTATAGAGCAATAATTTAATAGTATTGTTGGTCGCAGTACAGTATGTGCTCTTTGACGATAGCCGGCCAGCAGTTCGGACCTTGACCGTGCTAGCCCATAGTTAAATCTGCTTGTGACCCAGAACAAGGCGTGCTTGTGCAGTAGATCAATCATTGCGCCTGCCTCTCTCCTGACGGCCGTATTACTGCCTCACATAAACGCCTCCCGCTGCCACATAAACAAACTTGTTTCCTCTCAGGCCGCTGACATTTTTAAGGTCTCTGTAAAGGGTACAGGAGGCCTGCGGTCCTCTGCATGATGTCACAGGGAGACCCCAGTTCAGCTCTAGCAATAAATGCTGTAAAGTAGGAACTCCCTGGAGGCTGCAAGACGTTTAACCTCTTCCGTCTGGGCTTACTTTATAAGTGCTTGTTTTTATATGTCCAGTACAAGCAGATAACACCCGTGTCTTATGAATGGAGTGAGGTGACGGACTCAAGGGGATGAACTCGAATCTCTGTGATCGATGCTCATTCACAGAACCCTAACAGGGCTCCATTAATCCAGTGTCTGGGCTGCACCACGATATCTTTTTCTTTTATTTGTACGTCTATTAACCTCATCATTACCCAGGGCGATGTCTGACCAATAATATGGATTTTATTGGCCACACAAAAGATGCGATCACCAACTAACAACCACCTTCTCAGTTGTCTGCTGAGAGTTGGGACCAGTAAAAGGGCCTTTAAGAGGGGCTGTACAATAGAGACACCATGTGAGGGTCAGAATGAATTGATGATCACATCCCCCGGCGATGCAAAGGAAAGGCCAAAGTAAAAAGTCTTGTTTCAAATTTAAAGTGGTTTTCAGGGCAAAATTCTCAAAATAGCTCATCGATACCAGAGTGGTGGGGTGCTGACACCCAGCATCCCTGCTGCCCAGAACTCTGTCACTAAGGGCCCTATTCCACGGGACGATTATCGTTCAGATTATCGTTAAATTGTTCAAATCTAAACGATAATTGTTTGTTTAAATAGCAGTTAACGATTAACGACTGAACGAGAAATCGTTGATCGTTTAATAAGACCTGGACCTGTTTTTATCATTGCTCGTTCGCAAATTGTTCGCATTGAATAAGACGTCGTTTGCAGTAGTGACGAACGCAATAACGACGACAAGACGACCACAAGAACAATCATTATCGTTCCATGTAATTGGGTGAACGATTTCAGGTCTTTCTCAATAGCGGTTGTTTGGATTGTTTATCGTTAACGATTATGCTAACGATAATAGGGCCCTAACATACACACTGGAACACAGCAGGAATCAGGCAGCACCGTACATTGTGTAGTGGCATTGTCAGATTGCTGCAGATCAGTTCCTATTGAGGTAAATGAGAACTGAGCTGCATAAACCCTAAATGACCATTACACAATGTAAAGTGCTGTCTTATTCCTCCTCTGTTGTAAGTGTAATGGTGTGTTTACACAGGCAGATTTATCTGACAGATTTTTGAAGCCAAAGCCAGGAACAGATCTTAAACAGGGACCGGGTCATAAAGCAAAGACTGAGACTTCTCCTTTTTTTAAATCCATTCCTGGCTTTGGCTTCCAAAATCTGTCAGATAAATCTTCCTGTGTAAACGCACCATAAGCCAGAATCATAGGTCAGGAAACAGCTGATTAGTGGGGTCATCTGATATTGATAGGATAATTAACCAATACAATTTCCTGGAAATGTCAACCCATTTAAGTTCTGTTTTTAATAACCAATGAATATATATTTGTCAAGGTTTCAAATACACTATTAGGCTATGTTCACATTACGTACATTTCAGGCAGTATTTGGTCCGCAAGTCAGGTCCTCATAGCAACCAAAACCAGGAGTGGATTGAAAACACAGAAAGGATCTGTCCACACAATGTTGAAATTGAGTGGATGGCCGCCATATAACAGTAAATAACTGCCATTATTTCAATATAACAGCCGTTGTTTTAAAATAACAGCAAATATTTGGCATTATATGGCGGCCATCCACTCAATTTCTACATTATGTGAACAGATCCTTTCTGTGTTTTTAATCCACTCCTGGTTTTGGTTGCTATACAGCCTCAAAAATACAGCCTCAAATATACGTAGTGTGAACCCAGCCTTAGGGAGTTAGATGGGCTTAGTCCCTTATGTGGGACCCCTATCGGTTAAAGGAGAAGTCCGGCAAGATTTTTTTATGAAAGTATTGTGTTGCCCCTCAAAAGTTATACAAATCACCAATATAAACGGGAAATGTTTTTAAAGTGCTTTTTTTCCCTGCACTTACTACTGCATGAAGGCTTCACTTCCTGGATAAAATGGTGATGTCACGACCCGTCTCCCAGAGCTGTGCGGGCTGTGGCTGCTGGAGAGGATGATGGCAGAGGGATGCTCAGTGTCCCTCCAGTGCCCTGTGTCCCCCTGCGCTCATCCTCTC
This sequence comes from Dendropsophus ebraccatus, assembly GCF_027789765.1. NCBI lineage: Eukaryota > Metazoa > Chordata > Amphibia > Anura > Hylidae > Dendropsophus > Dendropsophus ebraccatus. The sequence goes on from NC_091463.1 coordinate 30,088,613, forward strand.
CAGCAGCCACAGCCCGCACAGCTCTGGGAGTCGGTCGTGACATCATCATTTTATGCAGGAAATGAAGCCTTGATGCAGTAGTAAGTGCCGGGAAAAAAGCACTTCCCGTTCACTATAAGCATTTCCTGTAATAAGTGTTTATTGGGGATTTGTATAACTTTTGGGGGCAACACAAAATTTTCGCCGGACTTCTCCTTTAACCAGAAGAAGCTATGGCCTGACATTCTGTTCATTTTACCTAGCATAGTGCAATGCTTTAATTTTTCTGTGGTGGTGCTGTTGGAAAATTTGTATCTCTAGAAAAGCAGGGTACATGTATGCTCCGCTCTGGCTGCCTAAGATCCTAGGCTGCTTCAATGTTCATTTCCTAAGTGAGAGTTTGGCCTTACATCTTTTCTCACGGCTTTTTTGGAAACCGAACTATAAGAGGTTACTAAAAACTAAGGACTTTACACAGTAAGTCAAGAATTTGAGCATTTGTCCAGTTTGGAGAACATTCTTCCACTGCGATATCCCAGCTGCTGGGAGACTTCATGTTTAGGAATTGCTATGTAAGTGCATGACCAAATAGCTCCCCCATTGTAGGGGGAATGCTTGCTCAATAACTAGTTAATACATTTTAGGGTTATGTGTATATATGCATATATTTATAAAAAAAAAATTCTTAGAGAACAGACAGAACCAATATAGTGGTGGGAAATATAAATGATTCCCCTCTTGTAGTCATCTCCGTCACTGCGACTATAGTGAGTGCATTCAGCAATACATAAATTGGAAGTACTGTGGTTAATAAAAACCATATAAATCCAATGATGTTTACAATATATAATAAAAATCTGGTTTGTGGTCATATATTATGCATACAACAGATGGCGTGAAGTGAATTGAGACAGATAGAGCAGGTCTGGCATTCAAGCACAGCTTTATACATACGGCCTGTAGCTGAATGAGTGAAGGTGGTACGGCATGAGGTGGCACATTGTCACATGCCATGCTGCTGCTTCATTCAGGTGACATAGTTCAGGCTTTGATGCAGTGCACACATGAGTGACTGCAAGTCATTGTTACCCAGCAGTGATAAAGTATCAGATTTGTCAATGCAAATTTACCAGTTTGTTTTAAAATCCTGCACTCAACTCCGGAAAGTCCGTAAACTGATGTGTTCATTGTGCCAGGCTAAGGTGGAGATAAGATGTGAAACCTGTGTCAGAAACTGACATGATGAAGAAAAAATAATAAAATTAATATAGTTTTAATATATATAATATAATATAATAATAATGTAACTCTTTAAAAGGGGTTATCTGTCTTCAGGTTGTGTGTGGTATTGCAACTCTGCTCCATTCACTTCAATGAAACTGAGCTGCAGTACCAAACACAACCTAAGGACAAGGGGGTGCTATTTCTGGAAAAAAAAACAGCTATGTTTTTTATAATCCTGGATAACACCTTTGTTATCCAGCTATCTCTATCGGGTTTCTTATGTTGTTCTTCACTATTGGTGTCAATTTAGGAACCAAGACGAGGAGAACTTGGAGAGCATAGTACTGTATAGTAAAAAAAATATATATATATTTATATTATTTTTTTTACTTTACCTGATCAATTGTTTTCTATGAGTAAAGCAGCCAGAACATTGGCACATTGTCCCCCCCCTTCACCAGGGGTTATCTACCTTCTGTAGAAATAACATTGCCCATGTTGGTAGGAGAAGCAGGGTAGGGATGTCTATGGGGAGCCTATCTACAGCCTACAGGGCCAGGAACACTTTACATCTATTTATTACCTTAGAAATCTTTTATTTCTTTAACTCCAATTATGTTTTTTATGTTGTAGGCCCTCAGTATCGACTAGAGAAGCAGAACCAGCCTAATGTTCCTGTGGATCTGGACAGTACACTGGAAAGTCAGAATTCCCTGGAGTTCTGCCTGGTCAGAGAGAACAGTAAGTATTTGCGCCCTGGCGTTCAACCTCCGAGCAGACAATCCACTCTCACATACTTGATTCTTTACTTATTTGTGCTTTTCAGATCTTTTTGCTAGGAGAATTTGCCCATAACCTGTGATTGATTGACTCCCTCTGTATATAAGAATAAGGTCCTGGTTATCGTGCTCATGACGGATCTTCGTAGAGGGTTCTGACTCCGGCACTGCTGAAATGAGAATCTCTAGATAACTGATGAGGGGGTCATGAACAGATGGAAACAGAATACATTACATTTTAGTGCAAGTTTTATTGGCCCCATCCGCTATTCAGTTGGATTAACACTTTACAGTTTTGACCTATTTAGCTCATTTTGCCTTTAATTTTAATATTAGGTTAATGAGCAATGTGAAGTAATAGAAAAAAAGAAGGTTGCTGACACAGTAGCAATTGTTGAGACAGGCTAAACATCTACTGTGTAGATCTGGCATGTTTGATTTCAAGTGCCTGATCATTTTGTTCTTTTGAAAATAAGCCATCACCAACAAAAGAGCCTTTAGCAGCCTATACCCCACAAATACATTTGTCGCTGTACCCACTACTTGTGGTTAGTGTTGAGCAAACTTCAGAAAAGTGTCTGGCTTTGGCCACATAGCCTATAGCTTTATCCATGTTTTTTAGGACTCCTTATGGCTGGACGGGTTTGGCCATCAGTATAAAGTGTGTGGAGCTCTAGTGACACTACACTGTCAGGTGATGTTGGTGGAGATAGGGTTTCAGTGTGATGGAAAATCACTGTCCGACTCATTTGTTCTCTGCGAAATAAGCCGTTGCCAGAGCTGTTTACTTGTGGCTTATCCACAGGTAATCCACAGGAGCTTATCCACAGGCTTATCCTCAGGAGCACAGGACTATTGACTACCTTTAGAATAGAGGAGCTAGCTAAGCACTTCAGCTCCTTCACAGTGTTTCCAAGCACTGTAGCTTCCCATCTATCTACTGCAACATCTGCAACACAGCCCTGTTTAGAGCCCAAGATGGCCCCCAACTAACATTTGGGTGTATCCTAGATATATGCCATAACATTTCAAGATGGGTATATCCCTTTTAATTGTGTTTCCTTGTATTTCCCATGCTGCTATGTACAGCAGTAGAAGGAGCGAAGATAACACTTTGTGTATGCAAGAACAGTGTATCCGTATCATTAAGCACAAAGCAGATTATGTATTATGCAGCTTGCATTGTCCGCCCCCACATCTTTATATAGGTTCTGTCCTCTTCCCCCAAATATGCCGGAGATTTACAAGCTCAGAATCCGGCCCTTTCCACCCTCTAAAATACAAGTTGTGCAGACGAGCGTCCTTTCCACGGCTAATTGAATTTTATATCCCGCCGCTTGCGTTCTATGATGCTCCCCTCCTCATCTTATCATTAAGAACTAATTAGTATTCAAGGGAAATTGGTCTTAATATATTAAAATTGGTTAAGTGCCTTTAGACCTGTTAGAAAAGCCAATGTCTTATTGGAAGCTTTAACTGGGGACTGTGTATGTAATTAATTGAATTACAATTAAGAATTTTCATTAAGCAAAATACTAGTACATTAAAATAATAAGGCATCATGTTTTCTGACTGTAGAATGTCTGTTCTTTACGGAATCTGGAATACGTCGAGTACAGAGGCAGTAGTGTATATTTCAGGTATGGAAGGTCATGTAATGTCCAGGTCATTTATCACCATCGTAACTCATGAGCTTGTGCTATCTGACTCTTGAAATGTTAGATTCAGCACATTCTTTACAAAGGGATTGCCAATAACTATAGTCTTAGGTCCACAATTTCAGGATCCTGTGGCTCCTCTCTCTATACATTTAGCTGGAATTACCATCCCTTGTGCTGTGTAGAGAGATAATGACTTCAACAAAACTGCTTTGATGCCTATATATATATATATATATATATATATATATATATAGTATAAAGTCCCTATTACACTAAATGATTGTCATCCCTACTTTTCTGATTACCGATCCTTCAGGCGATAATTGTTTAGTGTAATAGCGCATATTATAAGGCCACGATCACCTGATATACCTGATGTCGGCGGATTGTGGTCTTTCAACATGTTGAAAGAGTCCGATTTGTGCACCGACTGACTTCAATGGCCACCTGCTGGTTCCCGCTCGCTGTCTGTGCATATAATTACATAGTGCATCGAGCAGGGAATGAGGGGGAAGCGAGCACTGAGCTGACAGGTCAGCACTCGCTTCCCCCAGGTTCTGGGGCCAAATAATACGGCCTTAGGAGATCTGCCCTTATCCCTCTGATGTTGGTATGACTTTATTTGTTGGGATCTTCAATTTGTCCGCTATGGGAGTAGTCACCTGTTGGTAACTGTCACTAGAATGGACGCTAATCAGCACAGAATGGGAGTAGGATGATGGGCTTATATAATAAATCAAGAAGTAGCAATGACCTGACATATAGTGTTCAACAGGGTTACAACAAACTAACAGTTGAACATACGAACAGGCTTAGGGTCATTTTCCAGCTTCATGTACTCACACTCAGTAGTCAAGTTCAAAGACATGAAGCATACATAGTTAGACATGCCAGTAGTCAAAACCATGGACGTAGAGCAGAATAGCTCATTTACAAACCATTGACAATTACTTGGAACGCAGGAAAAGATAACCAAGTGTTATCACTTCAGTATACTTGCACAATGTGGAAAGATGAACGAAAATCTTTTAGCATTCTTGGCTGGCGTATTGTCTTCATAGACCCATGTCTCTAGAAATGTTGTCCATAAACCTAGTACCGTTCAGTAATCTGATATAGAAAATGTTAACAGCCGCACTCTGGTATAGATAGTATGATAGATGTTTTGATCGGAGTACTAGGTTACGCCACACCGGCTGATCACAAAACTAAAGAGGTAAAAGTGCTATGTTAATGACCAGCTGCAGAGTGGTTTATGAGCTCGTAGAAAGTCTGCAAGTCAATGCTCCGCTAATTCCACCTGTCCAAAGAGAGGTGGCCTATCACTAGAGATGAAAGGGCACAGAGTTCTTCTGCCACTTCATTGCACTGATCATCACCAATTAAAATTTCTGACGTCCTAGTTTTCTAGAAATGTTGGGTACCTTATGAGGGTGTGTCTGACAACAGCATTTGTCCACTGTTCCATTGACAACCAAGAGAGCTCTGGTTACCATAGGATTTGACCCAGGATCATTGCAAGATATATAAAGTTACCTCGAACATCATTATACAAGCCGTAAAACATTTTCTAAGGTGGACCTCTGCATGAAAGCCTGCTTTGGAGCAGTAAGGGTAGTTAAGATTATTTCCTAGTTAGATCCAAACTTGAGATGAGCGAACCTCAAGCACGCTTTGTTTTGTCTGAACCGGAACGCCCTGCATTTGATTACGGTGGCTGTAGAAGTTGGATGCAGCCCTACAGCTCACTGGACAACATAGATACAGCCATAGGCCATAGGCTGTATCCATGTTTTCCAGGACACCTTGCAAGTACTTCAGCCACAGGTTGGCTCATCTCTGATCCAAACCAATTTGTATATAGATCATGCGGTGTATTGATCATGAAGAGAATATTACTCTGCAGGGGGAAAGATCAGACCCCTATTTACCATCTAAGGGTATGTGCACACTTCGGGAATTTCCCGGAAAATTTGCGCTCGCACATTCGATGGATGGACAACGGAATCCACTCGTGCATAGAATGGAGTCTTTGATGCGTGCGGGCCCGAGCGGTGGTTTCCGCAACAGACTTTTCGTCAAATTTTCAAAGTATGCACATACCCTAAGCTCTGCTGAAAGGGTTGTCCCATGAAGACAAGATCTTGTTATACAGAAGATGGCCTAGTGATCACATTTCGGCCCGTGAAATGTATGACCAGTCATGTGATGAATGGATCTTGAGTGGGGGGATCCAAATCTGTCATCTACATGTGTTCCAATAAGATACAGATTGGTGTGATTCAGTCCCTTTAAGAAGTCAATTTTGTTAAAAGGTATCTCGAAAAGATTTCTCAGTTCAGATCCAATTGTCTGTGGATTCAGCAGTGCTAGGTTAATGGCATTCTAGGACAAATTGCATTGCTTTCTATGACAATTAAACCAGTAGTGTATAGAGGCGGCTCTTACCCTTGTGCTTGTAACCTGTGGAGCCCAAGCAGATTGAATCTTCTTGTTATTACGCTGAGGCACATTATTGCCGTTTGCAATATTTGTTGTCTTTTACCTCTATACTTAATCATTATGCTGGGAATTATGAATCCTTTCCCGTCCGGCACCGGTGCAGCGTTGAAGCATTTTCTGAATAAATAATATTAATTCCATACATAAAGGCAAGTTTATTTGCTCTCATAGCACTTCCATTTAAAGAAAACAATGACGTCTTCATTAATCTGCCTCGGAAATCCAGAGATTGTGGCTTTTAGGTCCTGCATTAGCCGGTGCAGCAGGCAGGGTGTCACGCTGTCTCCGAAAGAGGCTAAATCAATGTTTCTGCCATATTTTATGCAGCACTTTATTTAAAAGCATCTGACTGATTATTTCCCGGCTCCCAACGCTGGCATTACGGGGGCTATATTTAAACAAAATCCGTCAGAAACCTTCATTTTCAAATTGGTTGTGATCCAAAATATCATAAAAAGGCAGGGAACGTCTGGCGTTTTGTAGTGTTATTCTCCAAGTAATTGACGTTTTGGCTTAATGAACGGTTACCTTCATTATAACTAATAGCTTCAAGAAAAAACAGGGTGTTGGTAAAGAACGATATATGAGGTCGATAATGGGGCCAGTGGCAGCTTTATGGGAAAAAGTTGTTAAAATCCCACAGTGCCTAAATCATTTGGGAGTGGAGGAAACTGAGATTAACCCCTTCTGGTGCAGAAAGACCTTGCTGAATTTTTATTACTATTGGATACAGGTCTTTCGGGAGTATTTTCCTCAATGGTTTTAGTTCATTTGACATAGTTTGCCATGTGGGAGGTATTTCCAAAGCTGTTAGATGCTGTGTCGTATAGGAAGACCTTGGGAACCCCACTTAAAGCCAATACAGTGCAAGTATATTATAGACACAGTTCCTAAAAGCCAGTAATGGGATCCAAAACAGCATTCATAACAATGATTACTTTAGCAAGAAAATTTTATATATGTTTGTGCTTATGTTGTGTTGAAAATGTTGAACTATTTACTACTTTACACTTCTACGTTCAGTGTGTGGGTGTGCTCCCAATAATATATAAAAAGCTGTCAACAATGGGAGAAAAAGAGCAGCATATCAGGAGAAGGAATCACGTTTGCTAAATGATTGTATTAGAAAAATATTTACGTTAAGTTCAAGTTTAGTTATAGTAGTTGAGATGGAAATACCACATTAAGAATCTAAAAATGATATTGCGACATATGTTGTTTCTACTTTACAGTAAGAAAAACATGATTTCTCATTTTCATATAGGTTCGAGAGGAGAAGAGCCCCAAGAAGAAGAAACACAGATTGACATTGCCACTGTGCAGGATATGCTGAGCAGTCATCACTACAAGTCATTCAAGGTCAGCATGATCCATAGGCTGAGATTCACCACAGATGTCCAACTAGGTAAGGACACATTTATTTTCCAGTACAACACTTAAGCACCATCTTGACAATTTAAGTTAAAGGACAATTCCACCTACAAACAGGTTATGCACTTGGTCTTCCAAGACCTCAGTCATTACTGCCATAGCCTGTACAGGTGCAGGTGCTTTAAGTCCCTATAATAGGGGGATATTAGGGCACGGTTGAGTGACCATGTGGGCCCTTTTTGGCATGCCATGGTGGGTGCATTGACATTAGGTCATTACAAGGACAAAAACATGACTAGGGATATCATCCATATCAGAGTTGTTTAGCGGTAGACAGTCATGTTAGAGTTTTTCCATTTATCAATACAGAGCAAGTTACTTGCTGGCTATTTGAGATGAGTTTTACACAGCTCTGAGCAGATTCTGTTTCTTATTGGAAGAGATCCAGTTGGTGAATGGAGTCTGACAGGCAATGCTCTATTGAAAAAAAATATATATACACCTGAAGGAACAAGAAAAAGTACCTCCCTAGAACCCAGAACCCAGCACAGTAGAGAAGGTATCAGAGATTTGCTATAGTCTTGGAATAGTTTTTTTTAATTGACCTTACTTAAGAGCACAGGGTTACTGCACATAACTATCATAGGCATAGTGTCGTTTTTGCCGGGAGGGGCTCTTTAAAGGCAATTTCTTTCTTATGCCTGACAATAACCTATGGTGCTTATTTATCATGTTATCTCCCAGTTAGTAAGGCCAGCTAGAGGACCGCATGGCAGCATCTCTGATTCCCTGCAATCTACAGCTACTTTGGTGTAGACCAGAAGTCACTGTCTTCTTTGTATCTCTTGAGACCTGTATCAAGAGTTTCAGTGTAAACCATGGTAGCTGTATATTATGGAGGATTAGAGATGCAGCATGTGGGCATTCATCAGGGCTAAAATGTCATCTGAGAGTAAGCAGCACAGGCACTACTTTATCTATAGCTTTATTTGTATTCTGTAATACAGTACAATACTACAAACGCTAAATGGGGAGAAAAAATAGACATGGCTGCACACCCCAATACTTATAACTCACCATTTGCTTCTCTACAACTAACATCAAGAGTTAGTTACATTTTGATCAAAAGGCATAAGCCCACTCACCACCTCAAGGTTCCTGATCAAGTGTGGGTCCCTAACCTCAAAATGGCGCAGCCCGCCGCGGCGTCCACCATTCCTTCCTGTGGTGTGGTTGTTGTCTTGATTAAAGTCATAAGCACTGGGATGTACAGCCATGACTATTTTTTCTCTTTAAAGTGACACTGTCACCCCCTTTGTTCATTTTGACATCTCTACACAGGTGTAAAGGGTAAATTTAGTGTTTTTCATACCTTATTTCATATCATATGTCATGGTGCTTGTTCAAGTAAAAAGTGTCCTTTTATCATCTGCAGATTGTATTAAGTGGGCGTGGCCTCGCGGGACTAGCGCCACATAACCCCGCCCACAACGGCACAATTGGCCCCGCCCCCTCGCCGGCCATTGGAACAGGCTGGCCGAAAGGTCTAGACTCCACCCCCTTTACGTTGGACAACCAATGGGCGTCAAGGGGGCGGGGCCAACCGTGCCGTTGTGGGCGGGGTTATGTGGCGCTAGTGCCGCGAGGCCAAGCCCACTTAATACAATCTGCAGTTGATAAAAGGACACTTTTTACTTGAACAAGCACCATGACGTATGATATGAAATAAGATATGAAAAACACTAAATTTACCCTTTACACCTGTGTAGAGATGTCAGAATGCACTAAGGGGGTGACAGTGTCACTTTAAGTATATAATACTAAAAATACTACTGAAAATAAACTCATCTGCCTTTGGTGAATGAGGTGAATAGAGCGAGCCATGGTCAGACATCTTTGAAATCCAACTACCCAACAGCATAGCTCCCCTGACGTTTGTCATCAGGGGAATGTTGAATGGACCCTATATGTATTTGATGGTCAACTAGTTCAACTAAATCGATGAGTTTAGCTGACAACCTTATGGAAATGGGAATTTATAAAAAAAAATCCAAATTCTCAACTTACAGAATATGAAATAAAATACAGAAAAAGTACAGAATTTGTACAGAATATTTGTCCTCTCGCTGCTCTGATAGGAAGGGATAGTATTACATGACAATGGATAATGTTTTTTTTCCTACTTTTTTGTATGAAAAAAGAAATGTAAGTAATCATAGTCTGATTTTTCGTGGCTTCTGTTTTTATAGGACATGTTGCTAGCTTGGCTGTTTTGCTCATTTGTGTTAGTTGTCTTCTATTATTTGCACATATAGATTCATTTCCATTTTGTATTCAGGTTATAGGCAGCACATATATCTTTATTTCTATTTCTAAAGACAGCAGTCTTTTGCTTATAGCATGTATATTTGTGCCTATTTGATATATATTTTTCTTAATGTCTTATTTTTTGATCTTATGTTTAGCAGCAATGTCTGAAAGTGTCACTGTCGTTTTGTTTTTGTTTGTTTTTTCAGAAATCAATAGTCCAGGCGATTTTAAGAAACTTTGTAATTGGGTTTATTAGGCAAATATGACATTATCAGCATTTAAAAAGACTTTTTCCAGGTCCCCCCCCCCTCCTCTCCTTTCTGTCATCTACTGCTCAGAATCAGGAAATCTCGACTGTTTTTTTTATCAGTGGGATCCTGTCTGAGCTATGGAGAGGGGAGGGGGGAGGGGAAAGGAGCGAGATTAGCGGGCAGCTGAGTGCTGAGAACAAAGGATTGCTCAGCGGGGAAGCTATTCACAGTGCAATTTAGATGTCAGAGAGGTCAGTGGTGACTGTCAGAGGAGAGAGCCAGTGATGTTGCTGTAAATTAACTCTTTGTTGTCCTGTTTTTGTGCCTTGTTTCTCTCTCTCCATAGGGAAACCATGAAGACAGGGGGGGAGCTTCAAACTGCTTTTTTATGATAAAAATAAAATTTTCAGCTAATAAACCCAATTACAAAGTTTCTTAATATCACCTGAACTATTGATTTCTGCAAAACAAATTTTAACGACAGTGACACTTTAAGCCCCTATTGCACGGGGCGACTATGAGGAATAAACGAGTGCTGTCAGCACTCGTTTGCTCCTTGTTCGCCACTATCTGACGCCGCTATTACATGTGGGTGAGCACATAGCAGCGGTCTGCTGCCGCCGCTCCTCTTGGACTGTTCGACGGCAGCAGATTGCAAACGTCTGCAACGATCAGCCGATCATTCATGTCGGCTGGTCATTGTCCTCTATTACACGGAACGATTATCCACCGATAATCATTCTGTGTGATAGGGCCTTTTAAAGAGTAAAAGTGCATACAGGGTGTTTGAGTGACAGGCATAGAACTGAGGCCAGCTCCCACCTCCCGTTCAAACTTTCCAGTAAATCCAGTGTATTTTTGAGCGGGGGGGGGGGGTGTATGGTGGTGTTGGTCAGGTCTGGTGTGGCGGTGTTATTCAGTCACAGTATGGTGGTATTGGTCAGGTCTGGTATGGCGGTGTTATCCAGTCACAGTATGGCGGTATTGGTCCGGTCTGGTGTGGCGGTGGTAAATGTGACGCCTGGAGCTATTACCTAACCAATCTACCAATCCTGTGGTGAGAATCCCCTCAGACAATATGCAGACGGCTCTAATCATTGATTCACTGTTGAAATTTCTTTGTTTTTAACCCCTTAAGGTCAAAGCCCACATGAGCCCTTATTTTTTGCGAAACCAATTATACTTTGCAATGACAGACATTAATTTTCCATTAAATATGCTGCGAAACCCGGAAAAAAATCATTTGCGCTGTCAAATTGAAAAAAAAAGGAATTTGTTTTGATTTCGGGGAGTTTTGCATTTACGCGGTTCGCCCTATGGTAAAACTGACTTGTTATGCATGTTCCTCAAGTCGTTACGATTACAACGATATTACTTTTATATTATCTGATGGCTTGTAAAAAATTCAAACCATTGTTAACAAATATATGTTCCTTAAAATCGTTCCATTCCCAGGCTTATAGCGCTTTTATCCTTTGGTCTATGGGGCTGTGTAAGGTGTCATTTTTTGCACCATGATGTTTTCTTTCTATTGGTACCTTGATTGCACATATACGACTTTTTGATCGCTTTTTATTACATTTTTTCTGGATTTGATGCGACCAAAAATGCGCAATTTTGCACTTTGGAATTTTTTTGCACTTGCGTTGTTTACCGTGATTTACATGTGATTCATTAATAGTTCGTGCGATTACGCGCGCGGCGATACTAAATATGTTTATTTATTTGTTTATTTATAAAATGGGAAAAGGGGTGATTTGGACTTTTATTAGGGGAGGGGATTTTTTTTACTTTTATTTTTACTGTAACTAGAAGTCCCCCTGGGGGACTTGTTTATAGACAGCACTGATCTCTCATAGAGATCAATGCTGTGTATATACACAGCAAAGATCGATCAGATCGGTCATAGATTGTTATGGCCTGCTGCAGGCCATAGCAATCTATTGCCAAACCGGGATCAGCATCATTCCGAAGTTGAGGCCCGGCACGGGCAGAAGAACGGATCTCCCCCCCACGATCACATCGCGGGGGGGGGGGGAGATCCGTCCAACTAGACACAAGGGATATGCAGTACAAAGCCTCTAAGTGCCGCGCCGGCTAATAGAGGCAATGCCCGGCTGCACATGTCAGCACCATTCAGAGCGGGGTCCCGGCGGGACCTCGCTCTGAACACCCCCCACGCCACCATGAGGTATCAGATACGTCATGGGTCGCTAAGGGGTTAAGCAGTTAAAACCGATGAAAATGTGACTCGTGAAACATGCATGTGGTCTGAACCACGCTCCCATTTCTTCCCCAGTAGTCATGTGCTGTTACCAGGTTATTGGCTATAGGCCTATTGGTTACCACATGAGGGTTTGGTTTCGGCTGCATGTGGTGACGTACAGTAACTGTGGGAACGCGGCCTAAGACTGATCAGATATCAGTATGATGTTCAGAAACTAGAAAATCATGATGCTAATTGGTGAGTGAAAATGGGGTGGCTTCAGGTTTAGTGCCTAGGGAAGCAGCAGCTGGTAATACGGCCCTGCCTAAGTCCCCATACACATTGGATGGTTGGCCACTTCTACTAAATCTGGCAGGTTTGGCTGCTATTTACCCAGTGTGTATGACCAGTGTTATATGTAGTGATCAGCTAATCATCAAGACAGCATTCCAGTGACCACATTTACAAATATTTTTTTGCAAAATGACTACAGTTGCAGAAAATCACAACAAACCCAGAAACATTATGGCAGTGTATGAACACAGCCAAAGTAAACGCGAAGTAAACACATGCTAGGAATCACAACAGCCATCTACTGAAAAAACAAATCCCGTCCGTTTCCAGCAGTTCTCATGATATTGATGACATGATACTATCTTACTAATTGCAACAATGTAGAAAACCTATTTCTAGCTAAACAGTGTCTTTAGGCTGTAAATATCTTCAGGTATCAGCTGCTATAGGCTGTCTGTCACCCGGCGCAGACAATTATATCTGGGAAATCTACTACCCGAGAGCTATTGATTCCCAGCCAGCTGCTTTATTGATCACACTTCTTCTGCACAAGTTGAGTGAAGGGGAAAATATATAGAATGAACAGACTCCCAGGGACTGCACTGCAGAAGGGAGACCATGTGCGGACCTGTGGCCGGCAGCACAGAAGCCAGAAGATTTTGCCTGCCATCTGCTGTAAAGTGAGACTGTAAGAGGTAGTATTATTACCCAGATGACTTGGGGTTCAGGAAACATGGAAGTGATGATGGGTTCTTCTTTAGGGTCCATTTACACAGAAAGAGATCAGAGGTCAGGTCATAAAGGAAAGCCTGAGATTTCTCCTCTTTTCAAATCCATTCCTTCCTGGCTTTGGCTTCAAATCTTTGGCAGATAATCTGTCAGATAATCACTCTGGGTAAATGGCCCCTAAGGCCCCCTTTAACTAGTTTCTCAGACCTGTGTAATCCTTTGCTTTAGCCATAACAACCTTTTGGACAAGGAAGCCATATTGTCCTATCACAGAGGTGGTGATGGTGTCCTATCACAGAGGTGAGCTAAGTCAGTGTATAAAACACCCTCACAATCTAAAACCAGTCCGAGTGGTTTGTTGTCCAAAACAGCATCATACATGTGTCAATGTTAAAGTGTCACTGCCGATTCATTTTTTTTTTTTTTTTTTACAGAAATCAATAGTACAGGCGATTTTAAGGAACTTTGTAATTTCATTAGGTTCATTAGGCAAATATGCCATTATCTGCATTCAAAAAGACTTTCCCTAGCCCCCCTCTTCTCTCTCCTTCACTGCTCATTATTATGAAATCTCAACTAGTTTACATCAGTGGAGCCCTGTGTAACCTATGGAGAGTGGAAGGGAGAGGAGGGAGATTAGTCGCCAGCAAAAAGCAGAGAACAAAGGATTACACAGTGGGAGCTGTATGAAAGCCGGTATTCAGAGGTTAGTGCTAACTTCAGCGGAGATAGCCCGGTGATGTAGCTGTAAATTAACTTTTTGTTGTTCTGTTTTGGTGCCTCATCTCCCTCCACCCTCCCCTCTCCATAGAGAACCATGAAGACAAGGGGGAGAGCTTCAAACTGCTTTTTCATGATAAAAATGCATTTTTGGCTCATAAACTCAAGTTTCTTAAAATCGCCTGTACTATTGATTTTTGAAAAAAAAACAAAAAAACAAACGACAGTGACACTTTAAAGATAAATTTCAAGTGCAAAGAAATTCCCAGAAGTTTTGTCTCTACATTGTGATTATTGTCTGGTAATGCTAATGGCGGATGGGTTATAGCGCAGAGCACCAAAGCATATGGCAGGAGTGCAGTCATCCCTCCCCTCCCGGTGATAGTACAGTTCTAAAAATGAGTCTTGACACCGTTCCCTAAGAAATCATATAATGAATATGAACACAGGAGGACTCTAGAGCAAGAACTAATCTTTGTAAAGTCTTACGGTACAGTGAGTTCCTTCAGATTGGTAATCCAGAATTAAAGCATCAAAGAGGTTTGTCCAAGAAAGACTTTCCATCCCCTTTGCCCAGCCCCTAGAATTTAAAGGAGCAGCAGCCATTCGATGAGGATGTCACAGGACCCTCATTTTAATGATTGTTGAGGGTCCCAGATATTGGACTCCCATTGATCAGATACACATGTATTATGTTGCAGATAGGGGATGAGTGTCTTTCATGGACAAACCCCTTTAATGGCCTGTGCCAAGAGTAGATCATTAGTTTCATCACCCCCTTAGGGTGCGTTCACACCTACAGGATCTGCAGCAGATCTGCAGCAGATTTGATGCTGTGTTCAGTTATTTAAATGAAATCTGCTGCAGAAAATCAGCTGCAGATCCTGTAGGTGTGAACGCACCATTAAACTCCAAGTCATGACAAAGGGTCCATAGCAGTCACCTCTTCCATGTTTACCACGTTACAGTGGTAGATGAGGATGATCTACTTTTCAGGGTGAACGTTCAAGGGTTGATTTATGTGGCCCCTTCAGTGGTGATCCCAGGGGTCCAAGCTCCACCAATAACTTGAATGGGCCTGAACTGCAATACCAACCACAGCTATAGCCATCCTATTACCATGTTTTTGCTGAAAATAAGACCTAGCTTCATTTTGCAGGTAATTTGGAGTAAGCTTGAAATATAAGCCCTACTCCTAAAATAAGCCCGAGTTAAGTCAGCCGACCAATACCTGACACTGGGTGCTGAGCATCAGCCAATCAGTGCCAAACTTTTTAGGCTCCGCCCCCACTTGCTGAACACAAGCTGCAGAGGAGGCAGGAGAGGTAAGACAGATGGTACATGGGCCAACTACTGAGTGGGGGGGGGAGGTATACTGTATGGGGGACTAACTGCAGAGGGAGGATGTATACAGTATGGGGGAACAAGTACAGAGGGGAGGAGGGGGGTATGCATTATGGGGGATACCTGCAGAGGGCAGATGTATACAGTATGGGGTAACAAGTACAGAAGGGAGGAGGGGGGTATACAGTATAGGGGCCAACTACAGAGGGAGAAAAGGAGGTATACAGTAGGGGGGACTACCTGCAGAGGGGCATGTATACAATATGGGGGAGCAACTACAGAGGAGGGAGGTATACAGTATGTGGGGCCTTACTGCAGATGGCGGATGCATACAGTATGGGAGAAGAACTAGAGAGGTGGTGGTGGGGTGTACAGTATGGGGACTACCTGCAGAGGGTTGATGTATACAGCATAGGGGAACAACTACAAAGGGGGGGGGGGGGAGTATACAGTATGGAGGCCTAACTACAGAGGAACTTGCGGTATAGGGAAACAACAGTGGGACATAAAATATGGTGGCTAACTACCAAATAGAGCGGGCTACAGTGTAGGGGCATACAGTTATCTCTTAAAATAAGACCTAGCCCTTTGTCCTAAGAAGAAGAAGAAAAATATTAAAACATATCTTATATTTGAAGAAACATGGTAGTTGTGCTTTTTAAGAATCCCGGGTGACAACCATGGTCCTCATTTTACCTTCCAGTATGGCAGATTTGGGTTATAAAAAGCTAGCATGGAGACAGCCTATGTTGAAGCTATAATGACAGGTATGGTTGTCGCTAATCCCTATCATACACATTTATAGCTAGAACATCAATGGGCCTGACAAAAGAAGATGACTGAAGGACTGAGTGTATTTATAGATGAACTTATTATGTCTTGGGGACGGAGACCTAGCAGGACTCACCGTAGTAGCTGCAGTTAGATAAGTCTCTGCTCATGTATGAAGGGTATAAGTCAGGTTTCCATTGCATTACATTCTTCATCCTATAATAGTAAATGTGTAAGTATAGTGTATGCCTATTTGGTGCAATAGACAAAGAACCTGTGTTGCCCTGTGTTTACATGTGAGTCCTTTCTCATGTAGATACAGGCAGTAATAAATGGACGATGCTGGGCCCATCCGGCAGATAAATATAATAGAGGTTTGCACGCTCTTTACATGATAAAAAGGCAGATGAGAGTGACTGGAGCGGCTGCTTTCTCCCATTGCACAACTCCATGCCTGGCCCACTTGCCCCTTGCTGGAAAGATTGATGGCTTTGAGGGTGACCTTGGCTAGGAGCAGGAGCCGGTGATGTATGTACCAGGCTCTCTCTGCTAAATGGGCCCAGATTTGTAGTGCTAATATTCATGGGGACGCAGGCCCAAACTCACTGTGGCTATAAATCAGCGGCCACTTTAGGTGTCACTGCTGGTTTATATTCGGCTACTGTCGAAAAATCACTCTAGGTTCAAACCTCCGGCATCATCTGTACATCTGGAGGAATTTGGTATCTTGCCTTATTTTCTTACCCGTGGAGGAACCTGACTGAGACCATCAAGTGAACAAGACTTTAACAGCTTCACTGCCAGAGAGGTCAGCCATGCATTACTGGCTCTTGGCAACTCTAGAGGTAGTGACGCTGCCCTGATGGGCCAGGGATGTTACAGTGTACATAGGGGAATATGGATTCTCATAGGAGAGGGGAACAAGTTAGCATTACATTGCTATTCAATGAAATTCCCATATGTATTATCATTATTGTTTTCTGTCATCAGTCTTTTGTAATGCTGAACAATGTCACTCCTATTTAAATCATCCCCGCTAACTTTCTTTAGAGGATAAACTTTAATCCTCTAAATTTAATTTATACTGCCATTAGGATAGCATACAAGTGTGCAAAAGACACGGGAGGTAATTCAATAATGCCACAGTTTTATATGCCAGTCTTATGCTAAAGAATGCTGAAATATTTATTAAAGGTGCATATTTATTATACATGGGTACTTCAGCAAAACTTTCTGGTACCAGAAAGTTATACAGATTTGTAAATTACTTCTATTTCAAAATCTCAAGCCTTCCAGTACTTATCAGCTGCTGTACGCCTTGCAGGAAGTGTATTCTTTCCAGTCTGACACAGTGCTGAAACCTCTGTCTGAGGAACTGTCCAGAGTAGGAGAGGTTTTCTATGGGGATTTGCTACTGAGAGGTGGCAACAGAGAGCACTCTGCCAGATTGGAAAGAATGACACCACTTCCTGCAGGGCATACAGCAGCTGATAAGTACCAGAGGGCTTGAGATTTTTAAATAGAAATTATTTACAAATCTGCACAACTTTCTAGTACCAGTTCATTAGAAAAAATAAATAAATACTTGCCGGAGTACTCATTTAATAACGTTTGCACATTTTTTGTTCTCAAAATTTACACTTGCAGCATCTTCCAGCATCACAGATTTCTGAATAAATCCTGTTAGCTGCCATAAATAGGTTGCTTAGTTCCCTCCAAATGTTTGAAAGTCAATTGAATGATGGCTCCAAGCAGCCATGATGACTATGGTTTTGTAGCTCTGTAATAAAAAAAAAAAGTAAAAAAAAAAAGCCCTAGAAAAATTTCTTGTAAACTTTTTGACCTTTAGTAACTTTTTGAAGAATGTCACGTTGAGTAGACGTTGACATTTGACATAATGAAATGTATTGATGGAGAATGGTGTGCGGTTTATACGTGAAGCCAGTGAGCAGTAACGTTTCTGATTCTATGTAACCTTCCAGGCTTGGTCAACTCACAGCTTCACATCGCATTCCTCCGGCTGTGGTAACAAATGAATTGCATTTACTTTTTCTCTGCAGGGATCTCCGGTGAGAAGGTTGAGATTGACCCGGTGACAAATCAGAAGGCCAGCACAAAATTTTGGATTAAGCAGAAGCCAATCTCCATTGATTCAGACTTGCTCTGTGCATGTGACCTCGCAGAAGAGAAAAGTCCAAGTAAGTGGCTGATATCGGGGGTCAGTATGTATCACAGAAAAATACATCATTACATGTCATGACACATAGAGAACTGGCTAGGTCATTTAAAAAAGTCAAAACTTGTCAATCGGCAGGGGGAACATAATAAACAACCACTACTTACCTCTCCCTGTTCCTGCAAAGTGCTGTGTCACAGGCTTCAGGAAGACATTTTCTCCCAAGTTCCAATGTTCCGACTTGGGGGGGGAAATATCTGACCCGGCTGCTGGATTGCCTCAGTAGCCAATCAGAGTCGTGACTTTGCAGCTGAAGGAGATTCCGGAGCCCAGTGGGAGTCCCGGAGTGGTGAGTAAGCACTGCAAAGGCACAAGAGAGGTAAGTAGTAATTAATCGTTATGTTCTCCCCTTGCCAGCTGACAAATTTTTAAAATCCCCAGTTTTCTCCTTTAAAAAAATAATAATAATAATAATTCCTTTATTTATATAGCACAAACTTAGGGGACTCGGTGGGATTTGTACTCAGATACCCAGTGCTGCAAGGCAACAGTGCCAACCACTGCCCACCATTGGTAAACTGAATTATGGAATACAGATGCCAGGAATTCCACCTGTGATAACATGAGATTACTCTGCTCAATCCCAGGTGTAGTAAAGGCTCCGCTGTGATGCAAATGCTGTGTTGGGCTCCTCTCTTTCTGCTACACCTTCTTCTCCCAGCATGCAGTCTTCCAGACACAAAGAGATTGAGAGAAGCTGCAGCTGCATCCCCCTCCTCCTGTCATCTGTTGTCATGAGGATTGAGGAGGCCTCTAAACATTTACATATAAACTAAAAAGTTTTGTATTTAAAAAGCTTAAAAATTAGAATAATCGATCCAATTTTCTTAAGACATGGTCACATGAACGGCTTTTTTCCTCATACTCTACAGGAAGCCCCATTAACCTTATTCCTTTCATTGGCTTCTCCCTGTTTCTTCTTACTGGGGAGGGGGACACTGTCTCCACAAGTTTTAAGCGCGATTCTTATCAGTCTGTGATATATGTCTCCCTGCATGGCTTACATCAAAAAAATGATTCCTGGGGTCCTCCTTGAATGAATTATGAGGAAGAAGTAGAGGATTGCGAATAGATAAGAGCCGAGACTTGTGCAATATATCCTCTTTTCTGTGTTTTATCTCTGGTAACACAAGCTCAGCCTATCTAGTGCAGGAAGATATTATAAATTGTACCTATGCACGCAGGCAGAGCAGGGTCAAGTGTATGGCTGTCAGAATGAAGGTGTCAGCCCGTAAGGAGATGGCTGCTCCATTCTCTCATCGGACTTTTTTTTTTTTCCTTTTCTTCCTATTCTGCTCATATGGCGACCATATCGGTCTCACCTTCTCTCCCAAGGTTATTGGCGCTCGCAGACATACGTCCTCATTCCTATTATGTGTTTGAACCGTATTTTTATTTTTCTGTAACCTTGAAAAATGTGTCTATATTACTTTGCAAGCCCAAATCCTATTGAATGGCGTCCTGATATCCTCCCTTCTAAAGGTTTGTGTTTAGATACACATACAATAGGGGCTGTGCATATATTCATGTTTTTCCTGGATTTACTCATCCTTAATATCAAAGAGCTTATATCTCGTCATAGTCCAGGGAGACAGTATGAGGATAGGAGTCATTGAGAGTATATGGCGATAATGTGATTGTATCAGTCTACCGACCCCAGAATGACTGGTGTTGAAACATTAGCCTTCTAAACTCACACTATTATGTGCCCTACGAGTTTCTCTCTCCTGAGTAAATCAATCAGCATTTTCAGTGATTCCCTCTGTGAAGCTGACAGGCAGGGCTATCTGCCTTGGAAATAGAGTGGAATTGAAAGTGCTACATAATGACTTTATTTCCCAAAAAAGATGGCCTAGCGTTAAAGGTTTTATCTAACAGCCCAGCTACTGAGACCTTTCAATTACGTCACCGCAGCGGCGGCCATGCAGATATATAATGCGGCTTCAAACCTGACTGAAAGTGAACCATATATATTCTGTGGCAGATCAGACAAAGCTTTTATCTTGGCCTAAATCTATTTATACTGTCACCCTGCTGGAGACAGGTAAAGATGGAGGAAAAAGCCGAGTGCATAGAGGAACCTGAACATACATTTCCAGCTATTACTATTTAATACCATTATAATGTATTATTCATTAGTGATTAGCACATACTCTATTAGATACCAAGGAACCCCCTATATACTGCAGCTATAGATAATGATTGTCATGAAAGGCCCCTCATTGTCTCTCTCCCATGGGTGTAACTATAATAGAAAAATGCTATTCTACTACTTATACTACTACTCGCCATCATACAGACACAAGACATACCGCAAACAGTCTACATATACAGCAAATGTACCTGGACAAGGTGCACTCAACAAGTAACATGGACAGGCCGTCTCTGTAGAGGTACCAAGGGTTCTTTAGGCAAAATGACAAAACTATTATATTTTAGATTTTATATATACAGTACACTGCTTAAAAGGGATCTCTCAAAATGACAATTTATCATCTATCCACGGTAGTACAGTACTCAGTGTGCATATTCGATCACCTGACCATTTAAAGAGGGACCCTCAGGACTCTGATGGGATCGCTAGGGATTTCAGCAGTTAGACCCTCCCCAATCAGACACTTACCCCCTGTTTCTGTCTAGCTAAAAATAAAAAAATAAAATGTTTCCAAATTTAGCTGGTCTGACTCACCAAGTCCTCCTGAGAATTTTAAGCCGTCTTTCTAGCTGCTTCCATTCCATAGTTACAAGTTTTTTTTAAAAGCCGAAGTATATCCAACATGACGCCGACCAGAAAACTACATCTCCCATCATGCAATGCTTATGTCTGATTGGTCCATTGGGGGGGGGGGGTGACCTGCAGGGGGGGCAACGTAACACGGCACAGTGTGGGGGCGCAGTGTGTGATGACACATGACGGAGGGTGGGGGCCAGGAACAGGGAGTGGTGTCAGGTTGGACTGAGATTTCATGATTTTGCGTTTGGTGGGGGTGAATGCATCTAGATAACAGCAAAACTGTGCAGAATCCATAATAAATTGATATTGGAAAGATGGAAAGCTATGGGTGGGCAGCGTATTAATGCAAAAAAGATTTTGGGGGGAATACCCCTTTAAGTTGTGATCTTGGGAAAACCCTATTAAAGGGATTATCCAGCGATAGAAAAACATGGCCACTTTCTTCCAGAGACAGCACGACTCTTGTCTACAGTTCAGGTGTGGTTTGGAATTAAGCTCCATTCACTTTAATGGAGCAGAGTTGCAAAACTTACACCCTAACTGGAGACAAGAGTGGTGCCATCTCTGTAGAACGCGGCAATGTTTTTCTAATGCTGGATAAACCCTTTAAGGCCATGTTCACACAATGTAAAATTTTAATATTTTCAATATAATAATGTGCTCCATTAAAGTCCATAGGAAATTGCCATGACTGATTTGCTGATACAACCTGTGTATGTTGTACCAGTAGAGTGCCTTTCTGATAGATAAGCATTGCAATGAATTACACAAACAAAAAGACCCCTGAGGGGCTAAATATTGTGTTAAAGTAAAACAACTGTTAACTATTGAAAAAAAAAATTGCCCCCAATAAAAATGCGACATATTTTATAATAGAACATATCCTACTACCAGACGTACGGCATGTAGGTATGTTTATACTGCTAACACCTACACCGACAGACGTTAGTTGTCTTAGAGACGCGTCTAGTAAAATGTTTATCTTACAAGTGTCAATACACCTTAGATTACAGGGTACCTATCATTTAAAGAAACTTCTGACATGTCATGTTTGTAATGGTCGGGGTCCGGGTGCTGAAACTCCCGCCGGTCGTTAGAATAAAGGGGCAGGTGCTGATCGCTCAAATGAAGGGGCAGATAAGCGCAGCAGCGCACACTCTGTCTCTTCATCTCCATCTCACTGCTAAAGTAGCAGTCGACAGAATTATAATGGAACTTCCAGTAATCACTGTAACGGAAGTGCCATAGGGCTCCATTATAATTCCGTCGCCTGCACCGGAAGACCCATAGGGCTCCGTTATAATTCTGTCGACTTTAAACGAAAGTTCCATAAGGCTCCATTATAATTTCCTCATGTGTACTGGAAGTTCCATAGGGCTCCGTTATAATTCCATTGACTGCTTCTTTAGAGATGCAGAGCATGTGCTGCTGCCCCTTCATTCTAACTATCGGCGTGGGTCTCAGCATCTGACCCCGATCGATACAGTCCTCTGACATGTCGCTATGACATGTCAGAAGTTTCTTTATATGATAGGTACCCTTTAAAGCTGATAAAAGTAGACAATTTCAACCAAAGCAGTAGTTTGTTGGCTAAAATTTGACAAGCCAAGGGATGACAGTCTATCGTCTGTCGTGTTGGAAATTTTGTCTGACCAAACATTGTTTTTTCACAAACTATTTCTCAGAAAAGAATATTCTCAGAACATTTTCAGAATAATTGTTCATTCTTTACCCGGAATCACGCATGGCCAGCATAAACAACTATAACAACGAATATGAAATAAAACATGTAAGGCTGCTTGTGTGTAACGATTAATTGTTTCTTCAGTAGTTGCTCAGCCATTAAAGAGGTTATCCCGGATTAGAAGAAGCACAGCTACTTTCTTGCAAAAACAGCGCCAACCCTGTCTTCAGGCTGTGTGTGGTATTACAGTTAAGAGCACTGTAGTGGAGAGACTGTATGTATAGCCCTTACTCACAGCTATGATACAGGCAAACTAGGAATCGGCTTCAGGGTTTGTGGAAAGCTGGATGACAACCCCCTCTTTGCATCATTATTATTGGGGTAGAATACTATGTACAGTTGTCACACCTCACAAGGATAGCGTCTTATATTATTTGATGTGAAGGAAAAAGAATGGATGTTACTGATAAGCAGCAATCACTGTGTAGTGTACAGACGGTGAGGGAAGCCTACATGGCCTATCCAATCCACTTACTACTCTGCATTTCCGCACGACTGATCAGAGGGAGGTTGCAAGAAGATTGATTAAGATGGTGGATTCTGGGGCTCCTGCCTCTGTCTGTGCCACAAAGGTGGGGGCTCAGTAGCTTTTTCCTGTAGGGACCCTTTCATTTCTTCTTCTATTCTTTAACCTCTAACCTGGGCCTTCTGTTGGTAGCTGTCACTGATTTTGACAGGTTGATTGATGTCTCTTGCCACAGAAGTGTCTCTGTGCCAGTCATTGCACACGCACACACTCATATATGTACACATTTCAACGCGCAGTGAGACCAAGGCGATGCATGGCTACACAGATGTGTATCATACACAGACGGAAAATAGCTTCCCTGACAAAACTACGGGAGCAATAACAAAGCAGCAGATTGAAAGCGGCCGAGTGGTCGCACTGTTCTGTCTCTGTACCATCAGCGCTATTAACCCCATATTTGCTAATCAGTTTTCAGGATGCGACTGTTCAAGCAGTTAATACACTGGGGGTGGCCAAGTTGGTGACAATGTGATGGCGATGTTAGAGTAACCATGCATGCTTGGAGAACGTCCAAATAAATAATGATAGAGAAGAAAGAAAATGTGTTGTGGTATCCTGGACAAGGAAGCCAAATTGCTAAATTGAAACTAGCAGAGCTCCAAATCTTCAGCAAAACCCAAGGGCTGAAATGTGAATTCAGCTTCAAAGCTATGGCCACCAATGCAGCTGTAATAGAACCTAGGAGCAAACTTGAAAATGAGATTTTAGCTGCATTTAAAGGCTTTGTCCGCATTCATCACCAATTTGTTTTCATTGCCTCAAAAAATAGCAACTTTGCAATGGGTTTTAATCAGAAATATTCTTTTAGTTGTCTTTCTACAGCTCCTATATATACAATGATGACACACAAAAAAAACTTTATTAAAGAATCCTGAACCAATAAACAATGTCATGGGAGGATCAGGTGATTGTAGTTTTAAGAAAGAAAAGCCACCTTCTAGAGGTACAGTGGGGGAAAAAAGTATTTAGTCATAGAAACATAGAAGATTGTCGGCAGAAAAAGACCACTGGGTCCATCTAGTCTGCCCTTTTAGTATTTTCTTTCTTATTATCTTAGGATAGATATATGTCTATCCCAGGCGTGTTTAAATTCTGTTATTGTAGATTTACCAACCACCTCTGCTGGAAGTTTGTTCCAGGTATCTACTACTCTTTCAGTAAAATAATATTTTCTTACATTGCTTCTGATCTTTCCCCCAACTAACCTCTCACTGTGTCCTCTTGTTCTTGAGCTCAGTTTTTTACTAAAAACACTCCCCTCTTAAACCTTATTTAGTCCCTTAACATACTTAAAGGTACAGATTCAAATCTTTACGTTTTTCCTGATATGGTTTATGCCTGACACCCTCCACCATTTTTGTATCCCGTCTTTGGACCCATTCTATTTTATCAATGTCCTTTTTTAGATGAGGTCTCCAGAACTGGACACAGTATTCCAGATGTGGCCTCACCAGAGCTCTATACAGCGGGATCACAATCTCTCTCTTCCTACTGGTTATACCTCTAGCTATACACCCCAGCATACGATTTGCTTTCCCCACCGCCTGGTTGCATTGGTGACTCATTTTAAGGCTGTCAGAAATCATTACCCCTAAATCCTTCTCTTCTGAAGTCATTTCCAACACAGTACTGCCGATGTGATACTCGGATAGAGGATTCCTCCTCCCCAAGTGCATTATTTTACATTTGTAAACGTTGAACTTCAATTTCCACTGTTTGGACCACTTATCTAGCAAAGCTAAATCATTTTCCATATTACTGACACCTCCAGGAATATCCACCCTATTGCACACTTTTGTGTCGTCAGCAAACAGACAAACTTTACCTACCAACCCTTCTCCTATGTCACTTACAAACATATTAAAAAGAATAGGACCCAGAAAAGACCCTTGTGGCACACCACTTGTGACCAGTCTCTGCTCGGAATACGCACCATTAACAACAACCCTCTGATATCTATCCTTCAGCCAACCACAAATCCACTGAACTATCCAGGGATTTAGTCCAATTTTCTCCAACTTCTCTATCAACTCTTTATGGGGAACTGTATCAAAAGCTTTGCTGAAGTCCAGATATCCACAGCACCACCTTCATCCAGCACTTTTGTGGCATAATCAAAGAAATCAATGAGATTAGTCTGACATGATCGGCCCTCAGTAAAGCCTTGCTGGTTTGGATCCATCAGTCAGTCACCAATAGTGCAAGTTCTCCCACTTAAAAAGATGAGAGAGGCCTGTAATTGTCACCATAGGTAGACCTCAATTATGGGAGACCAAATGAGAAAACAGATCCAGAAAATCACATTGTCTGATTTTGTAAGAATTTATTTGCAAATTATGGTGGGAAATAAGTATTTGGTCAGTAACAAAATTTCATCTCAATACTTTGTTATATATCCTTTGTTGGCAATGACAGAGGTCAAACGTTTTCTTTTAGTTTTCACAAAGTTGGCACACACTGTTGTTGGTATGTTGGCCCATTCCTCCATGCAGATCTCCTCTAGAGCAGTGATGTTTTGGGGCTGTCGCTTGGCAACACGGACTTTCAACTCCCTCCAAAGGTTTTCTATAGGGTTGAGATTTGGAGACTGGCTAGGCCACTCCAGGACCTTGAAATGCTTCTTACGAAGCCACTCCTTCGTTGCCCTGGCGGTGTGCTTTGGATCATTGTCATGTTGAAAGACCCAGCCACGTTTCATCTTCAATGCCCTTGCTGATGGAAGGAGGTTTGCACTCAAAATCTCACGATACATGGCCCCATTCATTCTTTCATGTACCCGGATCAGTCGTCCTGGCCCCTTTGCAGAGAAACAGCCCCAAAGCATGATGTTTCCACCCTCATGCTTTACAGTAGGTATGGTGTTTGATGGATGCAACTCAGTATTCTTTTTTTCTCCAAACACGAAAAGTTGTGTTTCTACCAAACAGTTCCACTTTGGTTTCATCAGACCATAGGACATTCTCCCAATACTCTTCTGGATCATCCAAATGCTCTCTAGCAAACTTCAGACGGGCCTGAAGATGTACTGGCTTAAGCAGTGGGACACGTCTGGCACTGCAGGATCTGAGTCCCTGGCGGCGTAGTGTGTTACTGATGGTAGGCTTTGTTACATTGGTCCCAGCTCTCTGCAGTTCAGTTACTAGGTCCCCCCGCGTGGTTCTGGGATTTTTGCTTACCGTTCTTGTGATCATTTTGACCCCACGGGGTGAGATTTTGCGTGGAGCCCCAGATCAAGGGAGATTATCAGTGGTCTTCCATTTTATAATTTTTGCTCCCACAGTTGATTTCTTCACTCCAAGCTGGTTGCCTATTACAGATTCAGTCTTCCCAGCCTGGTGCAGGGATACAATTTTGTTTCTGGTGTCCTTTGACAGCTCTTTGGTCTTCACCATAGTGGAGTTTGGAGTCTGACTGTTTGAGGGTGTGCACAGGTGTCTTTTTATACTGATAACAAGTTTAAACAGGTGCCATTAGGAGTGGAGGAAAGAGGAGACTCTTTAAGAAGAAGTTACAGGTCTGTGAGAGCCAGAAATCTTGATTGTTTGTAGTTGACCAAATACTTATTTTCCACCATAATTTGCAAATAAATTCTTACAAAATCAGACAATGTGATTTTCGGGATTTGTTTTCTCATTTTGTCTCTCATAGTTGAGGTCTACCTATGATGTAAATTACAGATGCCTCTCATCTTTTTAAGTGGGAGAACTTGCACTATTGGTGACTGACTAAATACTTTTTTTCCCCACTGTATCTGGGATTTGCCTATTCACAATTGAAAACATGTATTCTTGGCAAAGCATGCCAGTGTCTGGGGGGACCTAAAAAGATCAGCTATTAAAAAACAAAGATCTGTCATAAGCATATTGCCAGTTTAAAAGGTGTACTCCAGCAAAATAAAATTTCTTTCAAATGAACTCTATTAAAAAATCTCAAGTCTTACAGTACTTATCAGCTGCTATATGTCCTGCAGGAAGTGGTACATTATTTCCTGTCTGAGGAGCAGGAGAGGTTTTCTGTGGGGATTTGCCACTGCTCTGGACAGTTCCTGTCACAGACAGGGGTGGCAGCAGAGAGCACTGTGTCAGACCGGAAATAAAACATCATTTTCTGCAGGACATACAGCAGCTGATAAGTACTGGAAGTAAATGACAAATCTCTGGGACTTTCTGACAACAGTTGATTTGAAAGAAATATTTTTTCGATACAGTACGCCTGTAAGTTGCTGTGAGATTTCCTTTCATTAGTTCATTATTTAAGCAAACATATATTTGGTATTCCTGAGGTCACAGTGATCTTGGACCAGGGCCTGGCTCATAGTGTCCATTCTAGCTCCTTCAGAAGGTGTTGGATGGGGCGGAGGTCAGAGCTCTGTGCAGACCAGTCAGGTTCAACCACATGAAACTCACTCAGCCATGTCTTTATGGCCCTTGCTTTGTGCACTGGGGCACAGTCATGCTCAAACGGAAAACAGGCAAAACCCAACCTGTTTGGAAGCAACACTTGTCCAAAATGTCTTGTTATTCTAAAGCATTAATACTTCCTATCACTGGAACTAAGGGCTAACCCCTGAATTACAACCCCATAGTATTATTCCTCAACCAGACATTACAACCAGCACAATGCCGTCAGGTGTTCTTTAGACATTTGTGTAACCTGGACTCGTCCACTATGTAGCTCACTCAGCACTAGGCCATCCCACTCTGTATCTTGACGTGGTGTCTACTTTGTAGCTGAAGTGCTGCATATCATAAACACTCTTTTTAATACTGCTCAGAACTGATCATGGAAAATTTAAAGGGAAGGTGTCATCAGAAAATGACTTGTTTAAAAAATGTTATGTTAAACATATTTTAAAAGAATTTATGGTGGCATTTTTGTCAAATTTTTTTTAATCAATATTATAAAATAATCCTGGGATCTTGCCGTTTTCATGGTCACCAC
Organism: Dendropsophus ebraccatus; assembly: GCF_027789765.1. Classification (NCBI taxonomy): domain Eukaryota; kingdom Metazoa; phylum Chordata; class Amphibia; order Anura; family Hylidae; genus Dendropsophus; species Dendropsophus ebraccatus. The sequence continues at coordinate 30,116,938 of NC_091463.1, forward strand.
TGGGGCTAAAACTAAGCTGAGACTTCCTGTTGTGTCTGTAGTGATGAGAGGAGGCTGCTGTAAAGTGATCTGTACAGCATTGCAGTAGAATGTGACACCAGTGGATAAAGGCGTGCTCAGTAATTTCTCACATTCATCTCAAGGGGACAGGCTCTGTCTATTGTCGTCTATGTCCATGAGGCTTGCTGTAAAGCATGTCATTAATGTTGTTAAGAACCACTCAGGCAAGATGGCAGCCCCTATAACAATGAACAAAAAGTGAAATAGTAAAAAAAAAAAAAAAAAAGAAGAAGAAGATTAGAATAAAAGAACGAGTTTTAGTATCTGACTTTAATCAGTAGAAGAAAATCTAGACCACACAATCCCTTTAAGAAGAATTGAACATCATGGTGGCTCCTCTTACAGCACCACGCTGATATTAGTGAGCTCTATAGAACGACCCATTCTTTCATAGATGTTTGTAAAGGCGGACTGCATTGGTAGGGGCTGGATTTTATCCCTCTGTGACAATGAAATACCTGAATTCCATGACCAAGAGTTGGGCACTAATACTTTTGTCTATGTAGTGTAATATTGTTTGTGTATACCTGGGTGAATATAGCGGTGCAATCTTCTGTCATTCTATCTATCTATCTATCTATCTATCTATCTATCTATAGAATACAGTAATTGAATCTATGGCAGAGATTTTTCAAACATGGTGTAAAGTGAAACTGACCCAGTTGCCCCTAGCAACCAATCAGATTCCACCTTTCATTGTCCAAAGAGTCTGTGAGGAATGAAAGATGGAATCTGGTTGCTAGGGGCAACTGGGCCAGTTTCACTTTACACCATGTTTGATAAATCTCCCCCTATCCGTTTTATATAGGCTTTATATATTTTTAAGACAAAATGAAGATGTAGACACCCTTTCACAAGTGAAGATGCCCTTCTGGCCCACCTTCTTTGTGGCTGATGAATAGCCATGGTGTAGTGTAGTTTATGACATATCCTTCTTTATAACCACAGAACATTTCCTCTCAAGATCACCTTTCAGTCATTCATTCTTCTCGTCACTCAGACGCCACAGTTTCACAAGTATCTCTATCTCCTTCTCTAAATTTCCTTCCTTTGTCTCTGGTGCCCTCTTGCTTATCACATCTTACAGCATCGTTGTACCTTCCTGTTATCTCTTCCCTCCACCTCTCGCTGGGTTCTGCCTTGGTATTAACTGTGGGGAGACTGAGGGGCAGCGGTGTACACTCTTGCATTCTGGCATCAATGGAGTTAAAATGATAAGGGGAAATCTGCTTTAGAAGGAGTCAAGCTATTCATGTGTAAAAGCCGCTGTTCTGGTGTCTCACCAGTGAACAGAGAACACTCTGTAATTTCTTTTTAATTAGCTGTATGTAAAAGGTCAGTAGATTTCCCAGCATGTCCCTGTCACTGACGTGACACCATGGTACCTGCCATCAGACCCATTTCCGCCGTATCCCATGCTCCGAACACTGAGATGTTTCTCTCACATTGCTGTCGTGTAAATATAAGAGGTGCCCTTTTGCAAACTGGAATCCTTTCATGTTGCATCAAACCGAACAGCTGTTATATTCACTGCCTGGAAATATATTGCAATAATAAATATAGCGTGTGTTCTTGGAACGGCTGCATCTGTATCGCCTCAGGGGCCCTCCATATATATTTTAAGGCGTGAGACCCTATTTGATCCTTGACCCTTTTTGTGTGTTGCTAACATTACAGGGGGTAGCAATGAAAAATATAATATTCAAGGTTATTTAACATAGGAAGTGTATGTGCAATATAAATTAATTAAATTACTTTTTTTTTAATGAATTTACTGAGATAAGTAGAGATCCCTAGTTTATATAATACACCCTGAATCCTATGTTTACCTGAATCATATAACATCTTGTGATGGGGCCCATTGAAGTTACTTTTGCTTCATTTCTGCTTGTCGGAGAGTTTGAGCATGCTCTGTCACACTTTCCTCCTCTGACAAGGAGAGATTATCTAACACACACTGTTTATTAGATGAAACAAAGAGGGCTGTAATAGACTGTGAGGATGTACTATATGTGATAAGAAAACTTTGAAGTGGATATGGCCTGCGTATTGCATTTTTATTGTGGTACCCCTGTCCTTTTTTGAGATCCAGATGGTTTAAATCTGCCTCTTCTATAAGACCTATTCCTAGTACCTGAGTAATAAGGTTTCTTGGTTCCTGGTACTACACTACAGAGTATCTCATTTAAAATACAAGATGTTGATATTGGGAGCTACTCTGGATATGTGAATTAGGGTTTCCCCCAGGAGTGGAATCCTAAGGTGGCCATACACCTTCAAATTCTGATGATCTTTTAGCCATCAGTTATTTCTCCCATATGGCCCCCGTCCTCCCCATACACAGAAGCGTTCAGCGCAGCTGTGGCTTATATCTCCAAGAACATGGTCATGCCTGACCCCTATTTCCAACGATATCATCTGTCAGTGATCAGTCAGAAGAGCCTTACACACTTTACATGGTAGTTACAGCCGACAAAAGTATGGGGACCTTTCTAGTTGAAAATTTAACCATCTCTGCCATCTTTACCCCCCCCCCTTTAAGTTTTGTCCATCAAAACTTCATGTTATTCTGGTGCTGTAGAAAAAAAAGCAGTACTTACCTACCCCCAGTCCCCTGCAGCTCCTTCCAGTTCCTTTTTGCTCCTCTATTCTGCCTGCATTTGAGACAAGGGGTGTAAGCAGGACTCACCCACCCAGCCTGTTACTGGCTGCATAAGTATCCCATGATGGCCTTTGATTGGCTGAGCGGCAGGTCCTGCTCTGACCTCTCATCTTAAAAACAGGCAGAATAGACCAGCTGTAAGGGACTGTAAGGTGATCTTTTTTTCTGTACAACCCCAGGATTATCTTAAGTATTTATGGACATAACACTTGGTTATTTCAAGCTTAAAACTTTCCCATATTCACAGAATAGGGGATATCTAGCTGATCGGTGGAGGTCTAATCACAGGGACCTCCATCATTTACAAGACTTGGAGGTCAGTTGTCTTTTGCCAATTCAGTGAATAGAGCAGCAGCATATATGCACAAGCTCTAGTCATTCTTTATGGGACTACTGAACATTTCTGAGAGTTGACCTTGAAAGGTACCTACCACTTTGTGCGCACGGCGGATCCCTGTGCAAAACTCCCGCGGCTCTGCACTCCTAAAGCGAGTGTAGTAGAGACCTGCTGGAAGCTCCATGGACTGCATCATAAGTGTGGAGCTTCCAGCAGGTCCGTACTGCACTCCATTTAGGACAAAGTGCCAAGCCGTGGGAGTTGTAAACAGGGATCCTAGATACAGTACCTTTAACTATGTTTGGAAGGTGTGAGTTTTAATCATGGGGTAACCCCTTTAACTTTCCCAGCCTCTTGTATCAGAAGACAGGACATTATCACTTTGAACCACAGTATTGGAGATTGAACAGAAGTTTTTAGTTATTTTTGTAAGCCTTATATAGTATATGGTCCATAGTGCTTGAGAGCAAAGGAGGCAGCACTGATATTTTTTATTTTGCAGCATAAGTCAAGGGTAGTGTCGCTAATAATCCAGGACCTAGAACCCGCAGTATTGACAACATTGGCAATGAGTAGTGATTTGTTTTAGGACATAGTCACCTCCGCAAAGAATCAAAATTTTGACATTTAGGTGACAGACCCAACTTTTCATTTGTTGAGGCGATCCATGCCCCATTAACAGATCTCACCGTGCTGTCTCCATCACTCTATCCCACCCACAATGGAGAAGCACAGCACACTATATATTAATAACAATTTGTCGCATTTAATGACATCTTGTCAGCACGTAATATGTAGCGTAATAGAGTTGGAGGGGCACATTACACCTGGCTATCTATATGAAGGTTAATGATGCGCCTTTATGATTGTGTTTGGGTGCAGCTGGGGACAGGCACAGACAACAGTGACAGGACGTCGCGGACAGCCATGAGGGGATGTGACATTAGACAGAGACTGATGTGGACATGATGCTTATATTGACCTATTTTTGAAAAAGTCCCATCCAGCTCTCTTTTCCTCTTGTCTCTCCACATCTTCTCTGGTAGAACCAGTTAATTTTTTTTTTATTTTATTTTATTTTTTTAGTTTTTTATGTATCTATTTATTTTAGCCCATCACAGGCTAGCAGCAGTTTTGCACTCGCCTTCTTTGCTCTTTCTCTTGCTCCCTTGTTCTCCCACCTGCTCATACATTCTACACCTATTCATCATCATCTGTGTGAGCAGTAAACTTTCCAGATTGTCTGCAAGAAAAGACACGGCTCGTCCCTATTAGAATAATGGGATGTGTTAGCCGGCTTGAGTCCTGACACACGAGATACACAGTATTGTGACTCCCACTGTCACTCTGTCACAATTGCTGATAAAATAGGCAGTGATTTTATAACTACCATTTAATTTGATGGACTAATCTCTGCAGGACCCTGGAGTAGCGGAGTGCATTGGGTACTGTTGTCATCCACTGGCAGTGATTGTACTATGGCTAGAAAAGCAGCGAAACAAAGGACTCCAGTTAAGATGTGTAGATTCAATGAGGTTAAGAGGGAAATGGCTTTAGTGACATGATAGACTTCAACTAGGCCCTAATTTAACAAATTGGAGTTACAGAACAAAACTGGCCATGCACATTAGGCCATCCAAATATGGTGGAACCAGCCAACAATCTGATGTGTATGGGGACCGCAGGTTCTTTCGAAAGATGATATCTATGTCGGGGATGAAAATGATCAGCCAGATTTCTGCGGCTGAGAATTCTGCCAGTTTTACTCCTTGTGAACGAAGCCTAATAGGGCCTTTAGGCTCAAATATCTGTCATAAGAACAGAACAACGAAAATTATGTTGATGCTGGATTGTTAAAGGAGAATAGAAAATTTCTATTAAAGTATTGTATTGCCCCCCCAAAAGTTATACAAATCACCAATATACACTTATTATGGGAAATGCTTATAAAGTGCTTTTTTCCCTGCACTTACTACTGCATCAAGGCTTCACTTCCTGGATAAACATGGTGATGTCACTTCCTGGATAACATGGTGATGTCACTTCCTGGATAAAATAGTGATGTCACGACCCGACTCCCAGGTGGTAGTGGAATTATGAGATTGTGTTTACCATGTATTACCTGGTTGACCATTCATTTTTATGTTACATGTCACGTTTAGTAAACAACGCAGAGAAAATATGAAGAGTCCTGCGATATGGTTACAGTAGCCAGTCCCACAGTAATTGTTGATGGCTTGCATGTGAAAAGAGGTACGGTAGTCTAGTGAAACAACCCTTTATATTGAGAACTGCCGGAAAAGGAACCATGTTACTTATAGTAAGCTATAGAGTAAAGCTTTGGCATCCAACTGCTGGCTCTCCAGCTGTTGCAAAACTACAGAGCCTAGCGTGCCCTGACAGCTTGTCATCATATCTATGACGTGAATTGTACGAGATAAAAGGAGACATCTATGTGCATAGGACTGTCAATTCTAGGGGACGTTTGGTAAAATCTGTTGATTGCTGCTCATCTGTATTTCCTCTGCACCTATGAAAGGCGTTTCCACCCTGCTTTGCATTTATGGTAGGTACACTGTGAATAATCTCCATATTAGTTAGTCTGGTATTCAGCATTTCTGCTCCCTTCTAAACACTTCCATCCTCCTAATTACAGAAACAAATGATTCCGCTGGAGGCAGCTAAGAATATATGAAGCAAAGTTTAATTTGTGAAATGATTTAAGGAAGTTATATATTTGTGCCCCTCTTTAAATCATTAGGCAGCAAGCGGTGGAAGATGAATGCTTTGTAATTATATTTAATTATACAGCGCCATGATAAAAACTACCACGTTCCGAGATTGCTAAGTGTAAAAAAAATGACCCTCTAAAGAGCTCTACCTTGGATATGTGGATCACGTGTGACTGGTGCTTAAAAAAGCCCTATGAAGTTTGTATTTATACTGTGTCTGTATATCTGTCTGACTATCTGTGTATCTTAACGCTATTTCACCACCAAAGACATATGTAATACGTCATGTAGCTGGTTTGGTTCTTTTTGCTCCAGGTCGGTGGCGATGTAACCCGACATTGCATTAGAACCATAGGGACACCTTTGATTCCCAGGAGTTAATTCACATCCATCCAGTGAATCTGCAGGAAACCCAAAGACATTTACTGTGGAAGAGGCATTGATGCTTCTCTTAACCACAACGTAACATTGTCGTACCATTTTTTTGTACAATTTTATTTAATTTATTTGGCAGCCATATGTATGTATTGTATTGATCGCTTTTTTTTACAAGTTTGCCTTTGTGTATTTCTACCAGAGGAACTTGGAATGATAATCAGTCTGTGTAAAGGAGCCTATACACCTTCAATAAATGTCAGCTTCCCCATACACATAAACGTTCACCACAGTCAGACGTTCCTGTGTTCTCTAAGGGGGTGGGGTTCAGGGTGGCAGAAGTTTGGAGAAAAACCCCAGGCAGACTGTCCTGATGGCAGCTTATTTTTGACATCATCTGTAGGTGTAGACTTGGGAGGCCCCAATATACTTTATACTGGTGGAAATTAGGAATCAAAGGAAATAGTTGGAATAGTTTGTTATTTTTTTCTTGGTTCATTTTCTGTATCTTATGTTCCTTTAACATATGAACCTCGCCTTAGTTACACTAGACCTGTATGCGGGTTAGATGGTAGCTGTAACTTCTCACAGGTTATGAATGACTCCTTCTCTTTGCAGGCCATGCAATGTTCAAGCTGACCTACCTCAACAACCACGACTACAAACATCTGTACTTTGAATCGGATGCCGCTACTGTTAATGAAATTGTCTTAAAGGTGGGTGTTATCATCTGTGCTCATGTCCAGACTCCTAACATTGTATTCATCATGTCTCTAGCCAAGTTCTGGCTCTGGGTTGTTAAATACAACAGAGTAACCAAACATACAATACTTGCAGGTATTTAGAGGAATGACTTGCCAATCATGGACATACCCATAAAAACAAGTACAGGCTAACACAGTCCATGTACTGACACCAGTCCGGTAGTTTATACCAACAATGCAAAATGCCTATATAATGGTGCTAGAGAGCTGAGGTGTCAGTACACATATTTTCTTTATGGGATGAAACGCAATGACATGTTATATGAGAAACAGCATAGTATATCGCTATAGCCATAGGTGGAGATTAAAATTGCCTATTTATTGTGTAATAAAATATTTAGCCAATTTCTAATATTCTTTGTATATCAATTTTTTATTATGTGCACCATTTATTCTTCTAGTTATTGAATGGCAGTCTTTGTTTACTGGTACTTATTGGCCATACAATGCTGATACTGGTGCACAGCCTGTCGCTGAAATGTGCACCTGTGTGATCATACCATGACCAGGATAAGGGACTAAGGGTCCTCGCTCCCGGGCTGGCAGAGTCGCAATACCCACACGTTGCCATGCTACATCTGTGCAAAGCCTCAACATGTTTGGGTGCAGTGTGCTAATAATCCAGGTGCTGTAACCGCAGCTCAACCTCATGGTGTACATGCAGCAAAGACTTCCAGAAGAAGATACACATTCAGGCTATGTTCACACTACGTATATGTCCGGCCGCATATTTTTCGCGGCCGGACATATACGTGTAAAACTCCGGCCGGAATTTACGCAAGTTGCCGCCGGCTACGTACGGAGCGATCTGACAGCAGTATTTACTGGGATATCTTCGGCTAGCCCCGGACACCCAACAGATCCTTTTGGATCGGCAAATCAAAGTGGCAAAAAAGAAGAAATCACCACTCCGTACGGGACCGCATGTTACACTACGGCCGTAAGTTACAGCATTTCCGTCCCGAAACAATGGTCTGGTTCATTTTTTACGGCGCCGCATACGATCCGGGCGTAAGTTCGTACGTAGTGTGAACTGTGCAGCCGTAGATCGTATACTTTGCATTGTACGCAAACTACGTAAATCGTAAAAAAAGGTGGGACCCCAGTATCCATTCAGCTAGTGGGCCTTCAGCACGCCCTTCTGACACAGTAGATCATGGGTCTCCAAACTGCGGCCCTCCAGCTGTTGTGAAACTACAACTCCCATCATGCCTGGACAGCTAAAGCTTTGGATTTGGCTGTCCAGGCATGATGGGAAATGTAGTTTTGCAACATCTGGAGGGCCGCAGTTTGAAGACCCATGCAGTAGATGAAGGTAGAGAGACATGGTCACTGTTGTAGGTACTGTGCCAGCATTTATATTACACACATCATGTCATAGTGTAGGGAGACGGCAGGACTATGATACGTAATGTGTCGGGCTGGTAACGGGTAATGTGAGCCAAACACATGATGTGTATACACTGAATTCTACATAATTAGCAATGGATCTAATCGAATGGTTAATTGCAGCTTTTAGATGCACTGAACAGATATTAATAGCCGGCATAAAGCAGACTTCATTATCTGTGTAGTTAAGTGCTGCCATTTCAATCTGAATATAGCGATAATGAGTATACCTTGTTAATTTAACCACTTCCCATGTGCAATGTGGATGCCGAGCAATATGTTTCAGTCCACTATAGACACAACACATCGATTAGTAAAACTATTACAACAATTTGTAAGCACATGTATAATTAGTGTTTAGTGCACGGGGTATAGATGATATTATGTGTGGTAGTGTTACGGGTCTGTTTTCTCTTTCTTATTGTGCACACCATGAAACGACACTAACATTTAGGCCTCTAAACTGCATTCTTTACTATGCCATTTGAATGATAGCATTAAGATACTGTATTGACAAAGCCTCCGATGATCCATACTGTATCTATTATGAATGCACAGCATTGAATAATCTTTAGTTGTTTTATCACAAACATAGTAATTAAGTATTCGTGACCAGGGTTAACGTCAGTAGCTACTGGATGAACACCAATTCAGCTGACGGCCATCAGTCCTGGCACGCGCATGTGCTCACACAATCTGCTTGGATAAATGGGCATGAATCTGTAATGAGGAGAGGGGAGTAAGCTATGGCCAGACCCCTCTGATGTTGGCTTGTTTGCCCAGTGAGCAAAATGATTGGACATATTGGAACTCAACTACCTGTCCTTAAAGCGACTCTGTACCCACAATCTGCCCCCCCCCCCCCCCCCCCCCCAAAAAAAAAAAAACCGCTTGTACCTTCGGATACCTGCTTTTAATACAAGATCTGTCCTGGGGTCCATACAGCAGGTGGTTCAGTTACTGTCCTAAAAACAACTTTTATTCTTGCAGCCCTGTGTCAAATTGGCGTGGCCTAGAGTGTCTATGCCCTAGGCCTGCACTGCCTCTCTGTTCCTCCTCCCCACCCTCATCATTAGGAACGCCCTTGGGCAGGATTTCTCCTAATCATCACTTGTCTGAACACTGCACATGTGCTGGATCTGCAGTGTTAAGACAAGTGATTATTAGGAGAGATCCTACCCAGGTCCATTCCTAATGATGAGGAGGGCGGAGAGGAGGGACCAAGAGGCATCGCAGGCCTCGGGCATAGAGACTGGAGGCCACGCCAATTTGACAAAGAGCTGCAAGTTTTAAAGTAGTTTTTTAGGACAATAAATGCATCACCTGCCGCACAGTCCCTAGGACAGATCTTGGATTAAAAGCAGCTATCCAAAGGTACAAGCGGTTTGGGGGGGCAGATTTTTTTGGTACAGAGTCGCTTGAAATCCCTTCACGTCATCTGTTGTTGGAGACTTGGGAGGCTACCACACACATTAGGTTTTGTTCACATCTGTGTTCTGTTCGGTGTACAATTAAAACCACCATATCGAGCCCAGATAACAACATCCATTTGCTAAGTAACACTAATCAATGAAATAAACTGAGAAATGTGCTTGTAATTGTTCGTCTACTTTTTTATCAGTTTGGTAAACTGAAAAAAAAAAAAAGGATTGCACGAGCGAATATCAAGATCTGTGGTGTCCCCATAATAGGTGACCACACACACACCCTAAAGGTGGTCCCTGTACTTGAAAGCCTCCAAAACGAAATAACGTTCAGGGTCCCCTACTGTGTAAACATTCCATAGTTAGGGTAGTTGTCAATTGTATTAGCATCTTTTTACATTTTCTTTGCTTCTTTTGTCTTCCTCAGGTTAATTACATTCTGGAGTCCCGGGCCAGTACAGCTCGGGCAGATTATTTTGCTCAGAAACAGAGAAAACTGACCAGGAGAACAAGCTTCAGCTTTCAGAAGGAGAAGAAGCCGGGATAGACGGGAGGTCAGAGTTCATGAGGAGAAAAGACCAGTTGGACACATGGAACCTCAGTGCTGGCCGGCCTGAGAGCCTCCTGCATCCTCATTGTAGAGACACTGATGAATTGTGGCTATGAGGACCTATCACTAGTACCAATCTGTTATCATTAATCTATGTAGAGAGAATTTTTTGCCCAACCTGCAGACATTTCCCCCTTGTTTGGCCTTTAGGTCTGTGTGAACAGACTCCACCTATTGCAACTTCATTAACTTTTTCAACTATGTAGCCTTGTTTTACATACTGAAATATTGACTGTGTTCGGGCCATCCCATAATTTGAATGCACCCCTTCTCTAGTTTATGTTATAGAAGAAGGGGATATGTTGGAATTAGTTTAATTCCTTTGAAGGATACATTCACGCAGTTGTTTGTGTCCAGTGTACCAGAACCGGGCTGTGTGAATTTTCCTATCTTGGATCAGCTTTTTAAATAAAGAAGGTTAGAACGTACTGGTCTGTCTCACATCCCCATTTTAGAAATGTCTGCTTTTGAGTTGAATGCTTTTTGGTGTCCCCACTTGGTTGGCTGAGTAGGCTGAGTAGGAGCTTGATAAAGGCGGCAGTACGTCGCCGAAACGCGTTGCTCATTAAACCAATTTTATGAATACTACTGGAGAGTACGTCTTGCAAGTCCTGCGCCGAGGCTATATCAGCTATCTACAGTCTATCTTGTATACTGAGTAGGCTTGTGATGTCCCCTCCCCAAACCCGGAAGCACCACATAGCAGGAACTGAAGCTTCATAATACTGGCAGTTTAACTTTTAACTTCGTTAAACTTCGTTTAACTTTTTAAAAAATTTTCACTTTCTGGTTGCAAATGCAAAATGAAGCAGCTTGCTGAGCCTTCAAAAAAATTGTACAGTTTTGCTTCTGAAGATTGTATGCACATCACTTGGCTATCTGTCTCCTGAATGTGAGGAAAATCTCAGAAATATGTCTGCTTCCTGTTATAGTTTTTAACTCCTCCCTCCCTTCTCAGTGTGAGAGATGGCAGCAGGGTAGAGGGAGTAATTATACACAGTATCTCAGCATGGGACTAGGTAGGAGAGAATACATGGAGGGCATCTTACTCTAGCTGTAGATAAAGAGGAAAACTAATTCAAAGCAGTCTGCAGGGGAGAATTGCATGGGCTGTGTACAGGTATAGAGAAAAAGCTGTAGACTTTCTGAACACAAAGAGCTCACATACAGCACATATTACAGCAATGGACACATCCACATGAGAAGAGTCAGAACCTAGGAGGAAGCTGTAAACTTGCTGTAATCAGAGAGTCTTTTAAAGTGACTTGGACAGCTGCTTCTAATCTAAGATCTGTCCTTGGGTCCGCTCAGCAGGTGATGCAGTTATTGTCTGAAAAAACAACTTTTAAACTTGCAGCCCTGTGTCAAACTGCCGTGGACTAAAGTGTCTGTGCCCTAGGTCTGTGACGCCTCTCCATCCCTCCTTTCCTCCCTCTTTATCATTAGGAATGCCACTGGGCAGAATTTATCCTATTCATCACTTGTCTAAATACTGCACTTGTGCCTTAACAATCCAGCACATGTGCAGTGTTCAGACAAGTGATAAATTGGAGAAATCCTGCCTGGGGATTTTCCTAATAAGGAGGAGGGCGGGGAGGAGAGATGGAGAGGTGTTGCAAGTCTAGGGCACAGACACTCTAGGTTACGCCAGTTTGACACAGGGCTGCAAGTTTAAAAGTAGTTTTTTAGGGCAATAACTGCATCACCTCCTGAACGAACCACAGGACAGATTTTGGATTAAAATCAGCTATCAGACGGTACATGCAGTTTGGGAGGGCAGATTGTGGGTACAGAGTCACTTTAAAGTGAAGGTTGCAGGGTCAAACATTCGTGAAGTGGTTGTCCTACGATTACAAGTTGTCTCCTATTCTCAGGATAGGGCACGACTATCTAATCACAAGAACTGGGGCCCAAGTCTCCTGTCAGAATGGAGCAGCAGAACATGCATGGGTATCTTCATTTCATTTATTCTCTATGAGAGCTACTGGAGATAGCCAGGTACAACCTCCGATATTTTTGTAGCTCCCATTGAGAATAGAGTGGCGATGTGCATGCATGTCCTGCCTCCCTATTCTGAGGAGACACTCGAGATTACAGCCATGATCAGATAGTTGTCCCCTATCCTGACGATAGGGGGTAACGTCTGATTGTGGAACGACCCCTTTAATTCAAGGTAACCACTACAGGTAACTAGTATATGTAAAAATGGACTTTAAAGGAGTTTTTCCATTAAAATAAATAGGTATAAACTGATGCATAACGTGAAATGAAACATTTCAAATGTGCAAGCATTTCTTTAAAGAAATATACTTACTCCTCTTGTGCTTTACTTTGTATTGATGACTTGGTGTCTTTGACCTTAGGGCGTCTGCCAACACATGCTCCTGGTGTGTTCCAGAAATATTGTTAGTTCTTCCCCACTGTGCATGCAAACAAGGGGCATTGTGGGGCAATGTAATAGCACAGCCATAGCTCAGAGAGGGAACCAGGAAGTGTTCAAATCCGTGGGAGAGCAGAACAGTACAGTGACCTAAGTGTATTTACAAACACCCATTTTTATTCCTTTAACCCTTTAAGGACGGGGCCAATTTTCGTTTTTGCGTTTTCGCTTTTCCTCCTTGTGTTTAAAAGGCCATAGCACTTGCATTTTTCCACCTAGAAACCCACATGAGTCCTTATTTTTTGCGTCACTAATTGTACTTTGCAATGACACGCTGAATTTTTGCATAAAGTACACTGCGAAACCAGAAAAAAATTCAAAGTGTGGTGAAATTGAAATAAAAAAAAAAACGCATTTCTTTTATTTGGGGGGACTGTGTTTTTACGCCATTCGCCCAGGGGTATGACTGGTTATGCATGTTCCTCAAGTCGTTACGATTAAAATGATATATAACATGTATAACTTTTCTTATATCTCATGGCCGGTAAAAAATTCAAACCATTGTTAACAAATATACGTTCCCTTAAAATCACTCTATTCCCAGGCTTATAGCACTTTTATCCTTTGGTCTATGGGGCTGTATGAGGTGTCATTTTTTGCGCCATGATGTTTACTTTCTAACGGTACCTTGATTGCGCATATACGACTTTTTGATCGCTTTTTATTAAATTTTTTCTGTATTTGATGCGACCAAAAATGCGCTATTTTGCACTTTGGGATTTTTTTGCGCTGACGCCATTTACTGTGCGAGATCAGGAATGTGATTAATAGTTCGGGCGATTACGCACGCGGCGATAGCAAACATGTTTATTTGTTTATTTACTTTTATTTAAAACCTGGGAAAAGGGGGGTGATTCAGACTTTTATTAGGGGAGGGGGCTTTTTACTTATAACAATACTTTTTTTTTTTTTTTTACACATATACTAGAAGCCCCCCTGGGGGACTTATAGTATATACACTTTGATCTCTCATTGAGATCTTTGCTGTATACTTATACAGCAAAGATCAATGAGATCGGCTATCGTTTGCTTTCGGCTGCTGCAGCCGAAAACAAATGAGTGCCGAGCCGGGAACGGCGCCATCTTGGAGAGGTCCCCGGCCGGCAGCAGGTACGGAGATCGTTCCAGAATCGAGAAGAGGGGGGAGATGTCCTCTTTAGGAAACACCTTTTGGCATGTCACAAGCGTTGGACCAATGGAGGGGTGTGTCGATAATTTCCCCAGGTGCGAAAGGTGAATCCAAGGAAGAGAGGTAAGTGGAACATTTGTGAACGATTGTTCTAGACGGACCCATTGTTTCTGCCCTGCCTGGCGGTCCCAATCCAAGACTCTCTGCAATAGGGTAATGTAGCTTTTAATTAACTCTTTGTTTTCCTGTTTTGGTGTCTCTTTTCCCTCTCTCCATAGGAGAACAATGAAGAACTGCTTTTTCATGATAAAAATTCATTTTTCGGCTAATAAACCCAATTACAAAGTTTCTTAAAATCGCCTGGACTATTGATTTCTACAAAAAAATCACTCATCACTCCATACTCCACATGCCTGGATAGAATAGAGCGTATGCCAGGTTGTATACTGCAGACGACGGGCACATGTGTGGTGCATCGCTCACAGAGGTGATGATCAGTTTAATGGTTTTCAGTAGTGGGGGATGAGAATAGCTGTAGCGGTGTAATAGAAACCTACACAGCTCTTAAGAAGAGATTATCCTGTACTTGGAGCCACTTACAGCAAAAGTGAACTAAAGTACATGCCAGCTCTTTATTATCCATTTGGCAGACGTCTGCTATAGTGATATAAAAGAAGTCCCTGATATCGAATGTTTGTCACAATGATTGATGCAAAGGGCAGTAACATATCATAATTTTAAAGAGGTCGTTTGATTAAATTTTACATTTCTGTAACATTACATTTCTAAATCATACGAACATCATTTTGAAACTGGAATGATTTTTAAAATGCTCCTGTGACTGTGTATTGCTGTTATATGCTGGCTATGTCGCCCCCTGCAGTTCTTTTGATGTCCTCTCAGAATGTCCTCTCAGAATGTCCACCTCATGTTTTCCTCCTGTGAACTGATTATTATTAGCTGGCCTTTATAATGTGCGACCTCTATGCTAGAAACATTAGGGTGACATTCTGAAAGGGAATTAAAATAAACTATGGGGGGGGGGTGCAGTAGTAACAAACTGAATCGCTTTGTTCCTAACTGGATTCTGCTCATCTGACTGCGGACTTTGAATTCTGCCCCGCTTCCTGACACTCCTCCCCGTGTGCTGGAAAAAGATGGAACCAGTCCTGGGCAACTGGAAGAAGGTTTCCAGGACTGGATCTATCTTTTAAAGCCTGGAGCCTGAAGAGCAGAATGCATATAGGAACAAAGCTATTCACTTCTATTGTTACTCTTGGATAGCTATAGTTTACCACTTTCTACTTTTCCATAAATCCCATTTTTAGCCAGGTCTCTTTTTTTATGGCACTAACTTTATCTGATGTTCTAGCGTCTGCAGTTATTTGGATGATGATCCAGGATTTTATTGCCTTCCCGGATATCTAATATTAACTGAATGGATATGTTCCTGTAGACATCTTATCACGTGGGTCATCTTTCATCTTGGAAGATTCACCATTGTCTCAAGTCTTCTGTGCTTGCTTGTAATGACTTCACGGAGCTTCATTTTTTTACTTTTTAACCCTATCTAGACTGATGTAGCTCAACATTTTTGCAACATTGTATTGTAGTAAACTCGGCATGGACTGATTTATGATGTAAGGCCTTGTTTATATCTACAATTTCAGTTCTCCATATAGGAGCAGAACAACAAAAATGACAATAGTAAGGGATCTATTACACACACACAAAAAATCTATAGAGCCTGGTGGAAGGAAAAGTGTTCCTGAAGTGTCAACTTTGAAAATGGCCAATTGGCATTTTTGGTAATGATATTCCCCTTCTTAGTGTCTATCAGCTGGGCAAAACGTCTTCAAGTGTATCATAGAGGCACACCTATCGGCGACAACCTCTTATCAAGAGGTACACTACTGTAGAGTAGCATCTGAGAGCCTATGTTTTTTATAGGGCAGCGAATCATATTTACAAGTATTGTATGGGGTGTCGGGTGCAGTGGTAATCTCCAGAGAGGGTCTCATTTTTAATCTAAAGATAAATTAAAGTCTCATGTTTTAACATCTCTTTTTTTCTTTTGGATGTGCTGGATCTACACCTTTTTTTCTTTGGAAGCATATTTGCACCCTGTTGTGGAAATACCCAGTGTCTAATCGGACCACACCTGTAATGCTTTACATATCTACCCGAGACATAACATGCATGCCAAGTTTTGCGGCTATCCGACATTTCTATATGGGTACATTATTTTTTGTCAATGATAAGGCCTGAGACCACATATAATTTTCTTTCATTTCCCACTCGTTGTGTTGGACAAGAAGTATAACACCCTCCTAGGGTGCCTTCTAAAATGCATGTAATAGTGGACAAGGTGGTGGTAAAGCAGGTCAGAGGTTCTGACCATTTTTTCTAATTTGTACAAATATAGCTGTAAGTGATAAAGTTCAGTTTCCGTTACAAATCTTTGACCTGTATAAGTTGAATTCGACTATATTTCCCATAACTAATCATTACCGTTTTATATAGTAAAATCCGTTTTCCCCTTTTCCTGCTTTGCTCTTGTTACCACTAATAAAAGTCAACATGAAACACACGGGACTTGTATGGACGGAGCTTTTCTCTGTCATGACTGTTAATCTCTTTTTACAGAAGAGCTATGTTCTTTGGAGAAGGCGATATTATGAGGCATTTCACAGTAACCAGTCACACACCTGCTCCACGGCCGGACCTCTATGCTGAGTGTATTATTTATGACAGTCGTGGACTATCGGGAGCCCTTCGCACTGTGCTACTAATCTTAATTACCGCACTTACGGCCCAGGTGTTGAGCACAAATTGGGCGGTTGTGGAGTTGCTGTTACTACGGTGTAAGGATTGTTTGCCATGTCTGGGAAGACACCTGTTTCTCGCACACGTCTTACTATTATTTTTTTGTCAGCACAATATAAAATCATTGTGACACGGTCATGTCATATAATGTTACCGTCCGTGTAAAGTATAGAATGATTCCAGCATGATAGAGGTTAACTGAACCATAGCCCCTTTTGTAAATAAGTGGGTTAATTTATTCAGCATAGAAATAAAGCTGAAGACGGGAGTTATGCAAAAAAAATGAATGGGATTAGGATTGATTTAGTACTTACTGCAAGCTATTGTTTTCATTACGGTAAAGGATTGCTCAGCAAACTAATGAGATTTCTGGGAGATTGGGGTCTGCTGGCTGCAAGTCCTAGCGGGTGCATCATGTACTCCTCGCTCTAGGACGTAGAGGACTGTGCCACCAGGTGAAGGCATGCAATACTTTTATTTCTACTACTGCTCCCATAATGGTTTACCTGCATATAGCTATCCCCTATAATGCTCCTGAGATACATGTCTAACAAATGTCAGCTGATTATAAGATAATCGTAGATTAGAGGAACACTGCAGGGAAAAGTGACTGTGCTGAGTGCAGGGTCCTTAGGGTTAGGGCATGACCTAGGGATTCTCTCTTGGTACTTTCTGAGTCTTTGTCATGCACATCCCCCTGCACTAAGCAATTCTCATCATGCCTGGAAAGCCAAAGCTAAATCTGTCCAGGCATAATGGGAATTGCAGTTTTGCAACAGCTGGAGGGCCAAAGGTTCCCCATCCCTGCTGTAGGGAACCTTTTGGCCCCCTTGCTTTCGCAAAACGACAGTATTCCCATTATATCCCTTTTCCTTAGGAGAGGGGATGACAGGCTGATAGTTTGGGGTCTAACCACTGAAACCCTACCGATCTGGAGAAACGAGGGGAAGTGCTCCATCTATCCTCTGTGGGATCACCAAATACTTCCGAGTTCAGTGCTTTAAAATGTTTGGTGGCTCCATAGAGAATGAATGCAGCGTTGGCTGTGCACATGGAGTGTCCACCATTCATTTTCCCCCATTCTTGTGATTAGTGGTGATCCCAGTGGTCAGCCCCCCACTAATCAGCATGTTATCCCCTATAACGTGTGTATAGAGGGTCACATGCTCTGATAGGAATGCTCCTTTGAAGATCCATGATAATTATAGGCATAAACATGTCCTCCCTCTATACCCTGGATAGAAGACTTTGCAACCCCACTCTTGTGACTATAATTCCCTACCTGCATGCTACTATAC
Source organism: Dendropsophus ebraccatus (assembly GCF_027789765.1). Lineage (NCBI taxonomy): Eukaryota > Metazoa > Chordata > Amphibia > Anura > Hylidae > Dendropsophus > Dendropsophus ebraccatus. Next base: position 30,134,984 of record NC_091463.1, read on the forward strand.
TCTACAGCAGGGATGGGGAACCTTCTTCTAGCTGTTGCAAAACTACAATTCCCATCATGCCTGGACAGCCAAAGCTTTAGCTTTGGCTGTCCAGGCATGATGGGAATTGTAGTTTTGCGAAAGCCAGAGGGTCAAAGGTTCTCCATCCCTGCTGTACAGAGTAGCACAATGTTACAGTCAATGAAATGATGACTCCATAAGATACTGGGCACTGTAGCAGTGCTCGCCATGGCGGTACTTCTCATAGACAATATAACCAAGCCTAGTTTAGACAACAGCCTGAAATACGCTTTCAATTTTTGGGCAAAACTCACAAATTTTTATGTAAGTAACTGTTCTACATTTTTCGTCAAAGTCTACACAAAATCTTTGTATTTTTGAATTTCTAAGGGTTAATTGTGTGTTTTGCAACTTCAGCCATAGCAACATGCTCCTGCCTAGTGTGAATGGTGTTCTAGGAGAGCTGACCTTATTTTTTTTCTGTGTTCCAGATGGGTGGAGCGGCTCCCTCTACTTGGTCGTGCACTCCACCTATCCCACCCAGGTGGTGTAATTACTTGTGCCGGTATAAGATGGATCTTGCATGCCCAGAGCATAGGCGTATTACATGCCATGGAGAGGCCATAGTACAGTGTAGGGTCTGCCCCGGCATGGGGCCATCTTATTGTTGGTGGGGTGGTTTACACTGTTTACAAATGGTAACCACGAGCCCCATTATTTATGTGGGAATTTTTTTAAGCAGTTGGGGGGGGGGCTGCTTTTAATTATTTTCATATCTGTAGTGGGTCTGTATCTTGCCATTGCGGTCAGCTGTTGTATTGTTCTGTGTTTTTTGTGTGTTCATTGTAAATCAGCCCCTTGGGAGGTGGATGGAAAGCAAGAGTTGCAGAAGAAGAGTTAAAACGCACAAGCGAGTATGCCACGTTTTAAAACTGGGTCCTGTGCCAGCTGTGCCAATAGTGTCACCAGTATTTCTGGTGCTCTGCCAGATCATTCATTATACAGCTGAGGGAGACAGAATGTAACCATTGTCTGTCACGCAGCATAATGTGCATGAGTCTGTCGGTTTTTGCATGCAGTCTATAGATCAGGAGATATAGTGTAAATTACAACAATGCCATTTTACATGGGACTGCACATTACTTTGTGTTCAAGCACGGTTATTCAGAAAAGGAGCCTTGAAGTGGATGACTTCAGCAGCAGACCACCACACTGGACCTCATTCCCTTCTTCCAAGAACAGAAAACCCAGGCTACAGCGGGCATGGGTTACTGGAATAGTGCAATTATGTTGCCTGGTTTAAGGGATCTTGCTGTTGTACCATGTAGATGGGAGGATAAGGATTTGGTGTAAACCCCATAAAACCATGGATGCTTTATTGTCTGTGGTTAGAAGTTGTAGTGGGTATGGAAGGAAGTGAATGTTAACAACTTAGACGCAAACATGGTGTAAAGTAAAACTGGCTCAGTTGCCCCTAGCAACCAATCAGATTCAGGCTCAGTTGCCCCTAGCAACCAATCAATTTTGCACTGATGAGTCTTGGCTGGAAGAAGTCTTTATAGGGGTCTGGGGGTCTGTATTACTTTAGGAGTCTGGTTTCAGGCCTGAGTCTATTTATGTTTTTATAGAAGGTGAGGATGGACACATATGCCTCATAGATGTTCCACATCTGGGATCCACACCTGTCCTCCCCAGGTGAGGACTGAATAGAGATGTCAGGATTTCAGAAACAGACTAGCTCACTGTTCTACACTTTTTGTTTGTTTGCAATTCATTTCTATGTGAGTGATACCTCAGGAACAGTGGTGTAGCTACCAGGGTCGCAGTGGTCGCCGCTGCGACCCGGCCCGCGATTAGGGGGGGCCCGCAAGGCCCTCTCTCGCCACTGCACTCTCTTGTGACCGCAAGCATTGTTTTGCTTGCGGTCACAAGAGTCCTGCTCTTGCTGTCCGCGGCTAATGTGCGGCTGCCGGGGGTGTCCCGTCCTATTCCCGGTAGCGCGCGCATCAGTGAACTCCCTGTGCCGCCTCTGGCCCTGACTTCCGGCACAGGAAGAGCACGTCAGAGACGCTCCTGTGCCAGAAGTCCCAGCCCTGACGCACGGGGAGCTCTCTGATGCACGCGCTGCCGGGGATGGGACGGGATGCAGACCTCCTCTCCAAATTCCAGCAGGATGAATAGGCGCAGCTACTCCCAACAGATGATGTAAAAAAACTACTTTATTAAAATAATAAAAACATGTATAAAAGGCTTAGCATTACGCGTTTCTAGACCGGACTGGTCTCTTCATCAGATGCTTAGTTAATGCTCTTGTTGGATTTAAATATGGCTACTTCCCACTGTATTAACTAAGCATCTGATGAAGAGACCAGTCCGGTCTAGAAACGCGTAATGCTGAGCCTTTTATACATGTTTTTATTATTTTAATAAAGTAGTTTTTTTACATCATCTGTTGGGAGTAGCTGCGCGTATTCATCCTGCTGGAATTTGGAGAGGAGGTCTGCATCTTGTTACGGCCCTGGCGTGGATTTGCAGGAAGGCTGCACACTGGTTCCCTTCTTGAGTATACGCATGGAGAGTTGTGCCTCGATCTTGCACAACTTAGCCAGGTGAGAGGGGACCCGGTTTTACTCCGGTACTGGAATTCTGTCCATCCCATTGCAACTGGTCCTGCACATGGAGCGCTTTGTTCTCTTTTTCTCTAGCCTACTGGGGATAGGACGGGACACCACCGTCAGCCACACATCAGCCGCGGACAGGAAGAGCAGGAGGCGAGAGGTTTGACGAGGAAGCGGATGGCAGGCGAGTTTTTTTTTTTATCTGCTGTGCACTGGAGGGGAGAGGGGAAGAGGGGGCCATCTATAAGAAGGGGCAAAGGGGGGGCCATCTATAAGAATGGGGGAGAGGGGGGCCATCTATATTAAGGGGGGAAAGGGGGGGCCATCTATAAGAATGGGGGAGAGGGGGCCATCTATAATAAGGGGGAGAGGGGAGCCATCTATAATAAGGGGGGCCATCTATAAGAATGGGGGAGAGGGGGGCAATCTATAATAAGGGGGGAGAGGGAGGCCATCTATAATAAGGGGGGAAAGGGGGGGAAATCTATAAGAAGGGGGAGTGGGGGACATCTATAAGAAGGGGGAGTGGGGGGACATCTATAAGAAGGGGGAGAGGGGAGACATCTATAATAAGGTGGGAAAGGGGCCAATCTATAAGAAGGGGGGAGAGGGGGCCAATCTATAAGAAGAGGGAGAGGGTGGCCATCTATAATGGGGGGAGAGGGGGGCCATCTATAAGGGAGGGGGGCGATCGACGGGGCCATCTATAAGGGAGGGAGCGATCGATGGGGGAGAGGGGGCCATTTATAAGGGAGGGGGGGGGAGAGGGAAGCCATCTATAAGGGAGGGGGAGAGGCCCATCTATAAGAGAGGGGGCCATCTATAAGGGAGGGAGAGGGGGCCATCTAGAAGGGGGTATAAGTAAGGGGGCATTTATAGGGGGTATAAGGAAGGGGGGGCATCTATAAGGGGGTATAAGTAAGGGGGGCATCTATAAGAGGGTATAAGTAAAGGGGGGAGAGAGGGGTCCATCTATAAGGGGACTACATAGGGGGAGAGGGGGCCTATAAGGAGGCTACATAGAGGGGGGGGCATATACTTTAAGGGGGAATAACATAGAGTCAGCCTATCTACTAAATGAAGGCATAATGGGGCTGAAGCAGATGTGCAGTTTGTAGATGAAAATGGTGCCAGAGTGAGGAGCTTAATATGTCTGTCTGGCAGATTCTGTGGATTCGTGGAGAAGTTCTCATAATGGCCCAGGAGAGTTGGAGAAGAAAATGAAAACAACTCTGATCAGAGAAGACGTCCCCTGTGAGTCACTTGATATAACTGCACTGTAATGTATATAGTGTATAAAACCTGTGTAGAGCTGGGGCTACCTCTATATGACTGTATGAGGTGATAGAGATCTGTGTACAGTGGATTATTCAGTAGCAGCGGTGGGGTTAGTCAGTATGTGGTGGTATTAGTCAGAAGCAGCGGTGGTGTAAGTATGTGGTGGTGTTATTTAGTAGCGGCAGTGGTGTTAGTGAGTATGTGATGCTATTAATCAGTATGTGGTGGTAATATTTGCTACTTTTATCTGGTGCTGTGTTTTATTGGGCTCAGTATGGATTTGGTCAGTAACAATATTGTGGTGATGGTAGTGGGTGTGGTGTAGCAGTAATATATCCTTCCTATATACTGGTATTATTGGTCTCGGTATACAGGATTTGGTCAGTAACAGTATGGTGATAATATTTTCTCTTCCTATGTGCTGGTGTTATTGGTAATATCTGTCTTCGTGTATGTATGTATGTGTGTGTATATATATATATATATATATATATATATATATATATATATATATATATATATACCTGTAGCATCACTTGGTCGTAAAAGGAGGGGGGGGGGCCCAAGTTGACCTCTCGCACCAGGGCCCAGGAGACATTAGCTATGCCCCTGCTCAGGAAGGATTAGGACAATTGGGAGATAAGTGTGGATTCCAAAGGAACCCACATCTATCAGACATTTTTGCATTTCCAGGAGATATGATGCAAAGCGTCTGCAATGGAAGTGGCCCTTCAAAGCTGAAGTCTAGCCTAACCTGAAAATTCAGATTGCTCTGATGTTAAGCACCATCCCAGTCCACAGGGAATACTGTTCTGTGGGGTCATCATTGCTTTAGCTCCCTCTGTAACTACATTGCTGGCAAGGACGTAAATGCCTTTGTCATTGGCGAATTTCGTTCCCAGACTAACAAAATGACTCTGTGGGGTCAAGAGGTCAAGAATTGATTTTTTTTTCATCTTGTAATTATTGTAAAAGATGAGGTTAAGAGGTGTTTTCAGAGTGCGGATATAAAGTTTAACAGTAATTATTTTGCACTGCTGCGAGGAGCCCGTCATAGCGGGAATTCACACAGGACCTGTTTTTCCTTGCAGATTGTTGCAGTAGGTGGCAGGGCCTGGAGTTTTTCAGTAAAAGAATTCCCACATTTCACACAGCGCCATATTTCTGTAGTATCCTTGAGACTCAGCTAAATGCAAAGCCCTGAATCCCATAGCCCTCATGGGGGGAGATGGGAAATTACACAGCTACCTGGTAATTAGCAAACTTAAGACTTATCTGAGCGCAACTCTTCTCTGTGCAACTAATTAAGACTTCAGTCGGCAGTGATTGCTGTCACAGCAGAACTCACCCCGTGAAAACAACTCCAGCGCCTCGGGGGTTATTATTCCCTTCACACTCTGAGAAGTTTGTGCGCTGATGCCTGGGATACATTGTATTAACCCCTTGGTTCAGATTTGAGTGCCATGGGTACCGAGAAGGTTTCTCAATGGGACTCTGATGTAGAGAATTTAAGTGATGTTTAATCTATATCTGGGTGGAATAACCATTTTACTATGTCTAAATATCAGCTTTTTACCCCATTGTTATTGGAACCACTTATCACTCATGGTCCGGGGCACAACTGAAGGCCACACATTGCAGTTGGTATGCGAAAGTCAACGTAGTTGCAGCTGCTTCATCAGTGGGCAATACTATACAGCCAGGTTGGCTCCCTATCTAGAAGTGAGGTAGGGGTGTGAATGTTAGGCTCTGTGGGGTGTGATAAGAAGGCTGAAGAGGCGTGAATTTTATACAGGGGGTGTGATTATGAAGCTCCTATTCACACCCCTGAGCTGGGCATTCACACCTCATTTTGCAATAAAAGTTTCTGCTCATCTGACGATTCAGCGTAAGTGCAAACACTCATAAGCGACACTCCTCCAGATTCAGCAATTGGCTATGTTCACACAGCTTTTTTTCAGCTCAGTTTAAAATGATGGCCGTCATTTTGAGTCTTAAATAACAGACGTAATTAAGCAGTCAGCTGTTTGAAAAAGACGTCCGAAAATAATAATCATGATCGTTATTTTGCTGTCTTCTGCGAAAACGTCCGTTATTCAATACTTTGTGTGCATTGAACGTCCGTCTTTCCATTGACTTCAATGCATTGCATAGCAGTCACTTACATAGCAAAACTGTCCGCCTTTTCTCTGTTTTGACGTTGTGTGAACATAGCCATTCCCTCCAATTTATTAGGAGGCAAAAACAACTAAAGCTATTTCTAATAAAAATTATAAAAAGTAGTGGACGATGGCAGATGGAAGATATTAGCCGGATCAGACTACATAGGGTTTGCTTGTAGTCTGTAACCATAGAGACACATAGGTCTGCATATTTGTAATCAGGACTATTAGCAGAGTTGATTTATCTTGTATTTTAGAGGCAGTAGCGCAACAACAATTGGTTACTAGGTAAGCATAGCTTTAAAAGCCTTAATGAGAAAACCCTAAAAAAAAATAATGATAACAGTGATAAGAACAATCATAATATAGGTGTTGATTTTGGGATATTCTTATGCAAAATACATCTCGCTTTGTTATGCCAAGTAGGTTATTTGCTATTAAGATAACTGGGTTCTAGAGGTTAACAAACCTCCAACCTGCTTGGTTCATCCAAACCCGAGCGTGCGGCATTTGATTACTGATGGCTTAAAGAGGTTATCCACCTAAGAGTGAAAAAATGAAATGCTAGCTGCTCTTACTCACAAAGTCTCCCTGAGAATTTTGAGCCGTCTCTTGTCTTTCTAGCTGATGCCTTTCCTGAGTTACAAGTTTTTCTTAAAGCCGATCTATAACCAAGATAGAAAACTACATTTCCCATCATGCATTTCCCTGATTGGTCCATGTGCGTACTCCCGCCCTTAGCTTTTTTTCCTGCCCACTGCTGTCATTACTATTGCACAGTAAACACAGGACTGTTTTTTTCCCTGATGTTGCATCACATCACCCCAACATGTATTGCATACTAGCTGATGTGCGCGTGGTGTAGCTATGTGCTGCTTTACGGGCATCTGTTTATCGGGGGTGGGTGGTGTACGTTTATATCGCTGATTGTGAATTAAAACATTCTAGACTCTAAGAACATCTATAACACAATATGCAGAGCTGAGAAACAAAGACAGATACATATGTCTGCATTCACTGACGGCAAGCAGAGATAAACCTAGAACGTTGTATATTACAGAAACCTAGGCTCAGGGACACATGGAAGTCTATGGAAGCAGCACTTTCACTAGTGAACAGGTGCAAGGAGATGATGCAGATGATGTTTCCTGGGGGAAAGGTTACCAAATAGACTGCTATAACCCAGCTCCCAGAGAGGAGATCACATATTTTGTGACTACAAAGGGTGCGGGGAAGAGGTTGCTGAGCATGGTCAGAGAGGACCAAGAGTAGAAGATTTTAGTTGTCCAGAGCAAATAAGAATGAGAACAAAACAGGGAAAGGGTTAAAGATAAGTTATACATGTATATTAGACGTAGCGTGGTATTGGGAAGGGGGATTGTTTAGAATATTGTTTTTGTTACCCAGATAACCCTTTTAAAAAGTTGGATGCAGTTCTAAGGCTGCCTGGAATACATGGATACTGCCATAGGCTGTAACCATGTTTACCAGAACTCCCTAGGGCTGCATGCAAGTTCTTCAGCCACCAGTCATCAAATGATGTACGCTCGGGTTTGCTCATCTCTATTGGTTACATGTCAACTTTTGCCCTGACAAAAGTCATGTGGACAAAGTTTTCAGTGTCATCACAGCTTACAAATGTGAATGTGGTCATGTTGAAACTTTTGCCAGTCTATGCCATTCACAGCAAAGATACGGGAAGGGCCAGACCTTGGAGCAGAGTTTGCATAGCATTGCATAGGACGCATGAACAACTTCAGGCACCTACCTGTTCAAATCCAGCGCACACATCACGAGCCGAGTTTTACATAAGTTTGGCATATAATAATTAAGGCTTCCATGAATGTCCCATGAATCATTTATCAACAAGCGATGCATGGCTAACCTTCACGATTTGGTGTATGAACCTCTTTGTTTCAGTTTTAAAAATTAAAAAAAAACGCAGGACAACAGAATCTCTGTCCCGTCATAACAGAAAAGGCTCAACAATCAAGATGGACAAACAGCGTAACCAATAAATCATTTGACGTTTTGTCCGTTGTGGAGATTGTAAAAGGAGAAAGAAAAAAACACGTTGGAAAGAAAGTGACTGGTTTCCCTGGGCAGGATGTGATTCTCCACATGCTATTAAATCACAAACCTAAGACCATTCTGCTGAAATAGCAATCCAATTGTTCCTCTTCACACTTCAATTAGATGTCTCAGAGGGAGTTCTTGGTACCTGTAATGCTTTTCTCTATGCTTCTACATATAATTGGACTCTTCGTATCACTTATGATTTTGTAGTATCAAAAAAACAAACAACATAAAATTCAAACAAAATGTAATGTAAATGTAACTGTGATTGTGCCATATAGCCAACATACAGAAATATTGGGAAACCATCGGCTAACCATTCATTTGAGGGATCATCCATGCACTGTATTGCTTTTCCAGTGTGGACTGTAGACTTAGGGTGGTATTACACGGACGAGCAGGGCCCGATAATACCTGTAAACGAGCGCCGATCTGCTAGATCGTCGCTCGTTTACTGGGCCTATTACACGGCCCGATAATCATTTAACAAGGGCTGCAAGGACATCGTTACCGATGTCCTTGCAGCCCTTGCTAAACTGGCATACATTACCCATCCACGTTCCAGGGCTGCTCCTGCTGTCAGCTGATAGGCCGCTCAGCCAATCACAGGCCGGGACCGCCGCGGCCTGTGATTGGCTGAGCGGCCTATCAGCTGACAGGCCGCTGTGAAGCTAGAGCGTGCGCGGGACCCCGGGAGAAGCGGACGGCAGGAGCAGCCCTGGAACGTGGATGGGTAATGTATATCATTTGTCGCCGCCCGTGCACCGCTATTACACGCAGCGGTGCACAGTCAGCGCCTGACAAAAGTAGGTTGTAACGTATTTCAACGATCAGCCGATGATCGTTGTCATCGGCTGATCGTTGCATTTATTACACGGAGTGATAATCAGCCGAATCGGGCCAATTCGGACTATTATCGTTCCGTGTAATAGTACCCAAAGAAGAGCTACCTGCCATAGTTCCCATAATTTATACACGCTATCATATGTTCTGCTCTTATTTCAGAGTGGACTGACCATTCACCAGACCTGTTAGATGTAAGGTCTCCTACCAGAGAAGTTGGCCCTATAATCTACAATCAGTTTGGCATTGGTCGGACTGGGATGTGGAGTCTTCCCATTCTTTACCCACAGAGAGGTGTGAATTTTCTCAATTCATGGACCACAGAATAGTCACTGGCTGGTAGGCTGAAGGCTGAATAACATTGTTAGGAACATAGACAAGAGTTGCCACCAGGAAAGTGGCCGGAATGCAACAAACCAGGATGAGCTGTGATGTAAAGGGAAGAGTCAGAACCAAGATTAGGAAAACTGGTACCAGGCAACAAATTCATGGGGTGACATAGAAGCAGAATGCAGTAATAAAGTAAAGGTTAGCATCCATATCAAACAAAGGATATTACTAAATGTGTAGGTGATAGGTGGGATTTCTGTTGCGATCCAGTGGCCAGAATCAGAAGGCAGTACTGGAGTGGAGAGAGGGGAGTGAAAGTTATATAGTAACCTGACATTATTGGAGACATGGATGACATAGGGACCTATCACTAAAACTAGGCGAGGTAAATATTGGTAGGCATAAGTTCCAACAGTGCCATGAGAACTAGCTAAAATGGGGAGCCATGAGGTCCATAGGAGTCTGAATTCACATACTGTTTTTCTGTGGCCAACAATACTCACAGAACCTAATGTTCTCTTCCTAGGCCTACCAAAGGATTCTTCGGTATGGTAGACCCAGGTGATGCTAAACTCCCTGTTTCCCTTCACACATGGCTTCAACACCACATATAACACAAGATCTCACAGCATAAAAATGATTGAGATTATTTGTATGTCATAAGAACCCCTTAAAGGGGTAATCCAGCGTTAGAAAAACATGGCCACTTTCTTTCAGAGACAACACGACTCTTGTCTCCAGTTTGGGTGGGCTTTTGCAACTCAGCTCCATTGAAGTGAATGGAGCTTAATTACAAACCACACCTGAACTGGAGACAAGAGTCGTTTTGTTTCTGGGAGAAAGTGGCCATGTTTTTCTAAGACTGAAATCAAGTTTTTATGTTAAAGGGGTTGTCAGGCATTCAAGTCCGGTGAAAAATTTTATTAAAGTATTGGATTGTTACCCCAAAGTTATACAAATCACCAATATACACTTATTACAGGAAATGCTTATAAAGTGCTTTTTTCCCTGCACTTACTACTGCATCAAGGCTTCACTTCCTGGATAACATGGTGATGTCACAACCCGACTCCCAGAGCTGTGCGGGCAGTGGCTGCTGGAGAGGATGATGGCAGGGAACACTGAGGGACACAAGGCACTGGAGGGACACTGAGCATCCCTCTGCCATCATCCTCTCCAGCAGCCACAGCCCGCACAGCTCTGGGAACCGGGTCGTGACATCACCATGTTATCCAGGAAGTGAGGCCTTGATGCAGTAGTAAGTGCAGGGAAAAAAGCACTTTATAAGCATTTCCGAAAATAAGTGTATATTGGGGATTTGTATAACTTTGGGGTGACAATACAATTCTTTAACAAAAATTTTCACCGGACTTCTCCTTTAACATATTGCTGCTGGTGCATATAAAACTATAAACATCCTATGCTTACCTCTCCGCACTTCCCTGGTGTCCTGTTGAGGTGTTGCTGGTGTCCCTCACTTACTACAGAGTGACAGCCCGCTCAGCCAATCACTGACTAAGACGGAACAGCGCAGTGGCCAGTGATTGGCTGAGCGGGCAGCAAATCCCAAGATCAGTTTACCTCGAAAGTGGAGGCTTTGTAGTCAGCGGGGACACCAGTGGCACTGCAATAAAACACCAGGAGAGCACAGACAGGTAAGGATAACATCTTTATTGTTTTATATGCACCAACAGCAGTAATTTTCCATTATGCTATCCGTATTATAAATTAATCCTGCAGTTTTTATTCTCGCCATTAGGCTTAAAACTAAGCTGAGACTTCCTGTTCGGTACAGATCATTTCCAAGCAGTGTCCTTTTTTTTAAGGAATCCTTACATACGTCAGGCAAGAATCTCCATTTCATAAAGAATTATAAAACAACATATAGATCTCTAATTATGTTCCTTTTTTAAATCCACCCATTATTCTTACAGCGATCTATCCATGGGGTGTGCCTTCACCAAGCACCATTATTTCTTATATTTATACTTTATTACTAACTTTACCATTATTTAATATATAATGTATCCGAGGAAGAGATATTCAGAAAGGCCATCAACATGGGTCCTACAACATGGAGTAAATATTAGCTGAACAGACCCATATCGCTAGCGATCATCGATCGCTTTGTTTAACCTTACTGTAAAATCCCTATTTAGCAGCCAGACATGATGCAAGTGATGGGCTGCACTAATGATCCAGTGATCGATCGTGCAGCCTTCCATACACGCAGCTTGAACCCGGTAATAGGTGTCATTAACGAGTGCCAATCTACCAGATCGGTGCTCATTTACATCGTGCATCAATGTGTGTAATAGGTCCCTATGTCAGATAGGATATGGGAACAATCCCTGATGCTGAGATGGTGTACATAGCGCTGAGGAAAAGAGAAGACCAGATCATTATCATATTGCTGCATCGGAGAGCTTGATCCGGAACCATCATTAAAGATTGCAGAGAACTCCCGTTCTTCCTATATTCGCTGTGACTTCCTGCTGATTCTTAATACGTTGTTGCCAAGAGTCACTTTTAAATTACACTTAGTGGATTTAATGTTGCATACCGGTATAGGTGTACGAGTGTATATTTTTGTGTATTATCTATAGTCTAGCAGCTTGAATGTGATGTATGGACCATGAATTAATGTATTTTAGAGGTGTTCGGTGTACAGCAGCTGTTCCACATCATTACCTTACGATTGAACGGAGTGTACATTATACACTGCAGAATGGGCTTCATTTAACAAGCCAGTGTGTTTAGAAGAAACTGCAGAAGAAGCTTTTATTAAACATGTCTGGAGTTATCAGCGAGCGGACGGGGGCACTACACATTATATAGAAAGGAGCGGTAATAATTTATAATGATAGAGTTAGAGCTTCTGGGTCTCTGTGCTGAAGCTATACTACTAGTGATGTCACTCAGCAGTATATATGTGATGATGTCACACTGTATACGATGTGTATATACCTTATGATTATTGGTCTGATGGGATGGGGTGCTACAACCTCCTTTATTCCAGGTCTTCCCAGTCTTTACAGTTTGAGGCTATGTTCCCATGTCCTGATCCTCCATAAATAGTGTGTAAGCCCAGCAGACAGTGCTGGCTATTAGTGTTCCTGCTAGGCTAAACATATTCTTGCTGTGACTTGTAGTTCTCCTGATCCTTTTGCTCGTTCTTTGACCTGTCTTGACCTTTCTGCTCGACTTTTGACCTTTCCTTTACCTGACGATTTGGTACCTTTGCTGCCCGCCATTGCCGACCCGGACTGTTGACTGACTGTTGAATTATTCAGTTGTTTTGTTTTAATCTGTTACAGAGCAGGGACCGCCTTCATGGTCATCCGTAGCCATCTAGGGCTGTCCGTGGCAAGTAGGCAGGAACAGTTGGCGGGAACAGCCAGGGCTCACTGTCTTTGTATATCTGTCTTACTGCCCTTGCCACCATCCAGTGCTAACACTTATATGGGCAACTGGATAATTTTTTGTTTATTGTTGCTAAAGTGGTATTTCCATTTCTATGGGATAGAGGATAAGCTGATCGATAGGGGTTCAACTGCTAGGACCTCCAGCAATCACGCGAACCGGGAGAAATTTTAACCTGAAATGAATGGAGGTCACAATGAATGTGCAACCAGCACTGCCGTCATTCTCTGTGTAGTTTCCGAGCATTGCCAAGCTCAGTGCTGGCCAATATCAATGGATTGAGCACCCGCCATGCATGCGTGGTGCACTATTTCACCTACCTTCTCATAATCAGTGGAAGTCCTAGTGGTCAGACCACCAATGATCAGTTATCCAGATAGGAATACCTCTTTTACATAATTCCTTACACTACTGCACAACATGATAGTAAAATACGACTTATTGATTATTATTATTTTATTATGTACAATGTAGTGGTGTTTGTGGCCAGCAGGTGGTGATGTTTAACACTGCCAAGTTATTTATTAGATTTTATTTTCTTTATGTGCTTTGTATAACATTGATTCATACTTTACAATTGCTAACCAGGTTAATACATCTCCCGCATTAATAGTTAGCACTGGTCTTCCATGTAAATAGGATGTAGGTGCTTCATTTTTTCTTTTTTTCATAAAGAATGGACAAGGCTAGAAACTTTGTCCACAATGGCTGATGTCATCACCCGCAGCCTTCGTGCTCCTTGTCATCTTTTCGTCTTGTTATCTTGTTGTGCAGGTTTTATGAAATACAGTAGTCCCGATGTAATGAATATTAAAGAATCATATTGTGCAGGAGAATGTTAATTGTCTCTCTTTTGCAGAAGGTTTTGTAGGTGGATTTCAGCCCCTTAATAAATTACTGGTGTGTTAGGGATTTTAATTAAACCCACTACACAAAGCACTTTTATTAATGATCTTAATAGGTCTTTAAGTTCATAAGACTAGAAACCACCCAATATTCTTGCAGAAATTACTAAGACAGTTTGTGAAAGAACATCGTCTTGTTATCATTTTTTTTTTTTTAAACTGTTTATTTAAGTTTTTAAATTTTTTCTTACCAAGAAACAACATAACAAGGATCAATCACAGAGAAATGTATAGAGATCTACAAAAAGCACATATCAGTGTAGATTGAGTACCAATTTTCAATATTGACAATAAGGTAACGGACGAACAAGAGCGGCCTAGTAAATGGGTACATAGTACTGCTTCTCCTCTCAGTACTCAGGAGAGAGCACCTGTTCGCTAAAAGTGAAATGGCATGGCAGATCTCTGTAGTTATATTACATACTTTAGAACAGAGACACTGAAAAAATGAACCAGACATACATACAGACAAACATACAAACAGACAAACCAATAGACAGGGGGGGAGACAGGGGAAAAAACACTAGGAAGAGGCTAGGATGCCCAGAGTCGTGTCCCATGGTTCCCATATTTTCTCAAACTTTTCTACCCTATTGTCGTTCAGAGCAGTCAAGTATTCCATCCGCCTGATATCCCTAATCCTCTGAATAAGCATATCTCGGGATGGGGCTTGCGTGTTCTTCCACATAGCAGGTATCGCGCATTTGGCCGCTGTAAGGATGTGCAAGAGGAGTCTGGCTTCGGGTTTTCTCAGCCGTTTAGGTGGAACATTGAGTAGGTATGTCAGGATCTCTAGTGGAAGTCGTGTGCGCAGGACCGAGTGTAATAAGTCTCTAACTACTCCCCAGTATTGTTGTATTAGCGGACATTCCCAGAATATATGTATCAGCGTGCCTGGCATTTGGGAGCATCTCCAGCATAGGGGAGACGTAGCCGGGAACAAGCGGTTCAGTAAGTCAGGAGTATGATACCAATGCATGAGGAGTTTGTATTGGTTCTCCTTATAACTGACGCATGTTGAGGCCTTCGCCGCTTGGGACCATATAATTTGCCACAGTGTGAAAGGTATGCTCCTCCCCAGGTACGTCTCCCATTTGGACATGTAGCTCCAGCCTCGGGAGGGGTCATCAGGAGGGAAAGCTAGTAAGTTATGTATACTGGTGATCAGTCCACTAGTAGACGTGTTTAGTTTGCACAACCACTCAAAGGGGGAAGGCTTAGAGAAAGGCCTGTCTCCACACAGGGAAGTTGCATATTGGCAGAGGTCGTCATAGAAGTGACGGGCCCTCAGGGGTAGGCCATATCTATCCTGAAGTTTAGGAAAAGGTAAGATAGTCCGCTTCAGGGGGTCTATGATATCAGCAAAGTGGAAGGTTTTTGCACGTAGCCACGGGTCGACTGCGTCTGCCACCATACTATTAGGGATGGCGGGGGTGTACAGGAAGGAGGTCAGGGGGGAGAATCGAGACTGTAATGCAAATTTATCTCTAGCTTCCACCCATATTTGTCTAGTCAGTCGCATGGGGCCTAGCATATCTCTATCTGGGATATCTAGGAGGGGGTTCCAGATTAAGACCCCTGGGTGAATGGGCGCCAGCCACAGCTTTTCAATCTGCGTCCATTTCGTGTACGCCCAAAGAGACGTCCACGCTGGGACTCTGCGGAGGTGAGTTGCTAAGTAATACCTATGGACATCTGGGACTCCCAGACCCCCATGTTCTGTTTTTGCTGTAACGATCTGAGCTGAAATTCTATGACGCCCATTCCTCCAGATGAACTTCAGGAGTACCTTCTGAAAAGAGGACATGAAGTTTTTGGAGATTGGGACAGGTAGGGTTTCATACAAATAAAGAAGCTTCGGGAGGATGGACATTTTCACGGCCGCTATCCTTCCCAGGAGGGATAAGGGGAGAGGGTTCCACTTAGAGAGGAGCGCCGTCACTTCCTGCAGGAGTGGTGGGAAGTTAGTTTTGAACAGGGTGGAAAAGGAGGAGGTTATGTTAGTTCCCAGGTACCGAAGGGCACTGTTTTTCCATTTGTACGGGAAGGAGTGCTGTAACGTCTCATTCAGGGAAGGGGGAAGGTTAATTGGCAAGGCTTCCGTTTTAGTCTTGTTGATTTTATAGCCCGATAACCTCCCATACTCGTCCAAAATGTTGTGTAAGTTAGGGAGGGAAGTCTGGGGGTCACGCAGGGCTTGTTATCATTTTAACCCCACCCCCATACCCCCCAAAAATATTTTTTCCTAAACATTTTTTTTAGGTTTCCGTATTAAAATTTTCAAAAATTCTGCACATATACATTAGAAAAGCTTAGGTCAATCTAGCTATAGCACATCAATATGCAAAAAGGTCTGCGGACCCTCAGATACGAGTCTCTAAATATGGGACTAGCCGGATATCCCTCCAGGGAAGGGGTTAGAAAATGAACAAGACCACCAAAACCACCAGATTAAGTGGCCGCTTCAGTCAATATCTCCCTGATATCAGTGATCTGTTTCTTTTATGGCTACTAGGCAGGGGCGTAGCTAAGGGTTCAGCCTAAGGGGGGGGGCGAGTAAGTCTCAGTGGGCCCCCAACCAATTATGTTACCCATAGGGAACCTCAGCAGATGACAATGCTTTCTGAATAATAAAGGGTATTTTCTACTATATTATTCATAGTGAACAGGGACTGAGAACAGTGGAAAAGTATAACCATGTAAAAATTAAAGGGGTTATCCAGCATTGCAAAAACATAGCTGCCTTTTTCCAGAAACAGCGCCACTCTCCTCCAAAGCTTGGATGTGGTAGTGCAGCTCAGTTCCACTAAAAGAGAATGGAACCAAGTTGTAATACCACAAACAACATAGAGGAAGCTATGGCGCTGTTTTTGTTTTTGAATTAGCCATCCATCCATTCTTCTATCTCTTTATCTCATATCTATCTGTCTAATATCTATTAGACAGCATGAGGACTACACCATAGCTGATGGTCAATGACCAAATAGACAATACCTGAAGGGTATACCTGTAATACTAAGAGTAAATGTATAGTACAAATGCTGGGTAATAACAATAAATAGTCCCTTGACGTTCAAGGCAACTATACTAAATAACCTATATACAAAAAAAGCCAAACTACTGCAACATAACTAAATGGAATAATTACTTTACTAATTCATAGAAACAATACATGACAATACATTAAAAATGTAGGAGAAATCAGCCCGGATAATCATGGTGTACAGCTCATATGAGAGCAGCCAATTTATGCCTCCATGTAGTATTTAGACCCAATTCTAGCCCTCATATAGTTCGCAGGGTCCCTCTATGCTCTCATTTAGTAAAAAAGGCCACCATATAGAAGATAGACCCTCCCTGTGCACCCCTATATTGTAGTGAGCCCCTCTGTACCTTCATATTGAAATTCAGCTTCTCTGTGCATCCATATAGTAGTTAGGCCTTTTGTGCCCCAATATAGTTATTATTTCCCTCTCTATCTATCTATCTATCTATCTATCTATCTATCTATCTATCTATCTGTCTATCTATCAGGCAATCCCCCCCCATGGTAGTATCCTCCATGTAGGCATCCCCTCCAGCCATCCAGCCACCCCCTTCCCCAGCAGTAATCTCCCTGGTAATCCTCCTGGTGGTTAGACACCACCACCACTGTGAGTAGACTGTACCTCCAAATAAGATACCCCCTTTTCAGTTAATCAGCACATCCCATACCCCAACCCCCATAGATAACATCCTTTTCAGGAGATAGCCCCACCCACCCCCATAGGTCTCCTCCTCTATAACTAAGGGGGAAAAAAGCCATACTTAATGGCTGTGCGGTTGCAGTACCGTAGTCTTCTGATGTCAACTCTGCTCTGTGAGCGTACAAGTGACAACACTCATGTCCTACAGCTCTAAGGGAGGGAACGGTCTCTTGTGGGCACAACAGTGATTGGCAGGGTGGAAAGCCAATGCTCTCCTCGCTTAGCAATCACCCTGCTGCATTCAACCGTATGTTCTCCTCGCATACAAGCGCATACAGCTAAATTGTCAGACACAACATTCGGTAGCCAGATGGGCCCCCCAGGAGCTCTGGTTGCTGGCCAGGGGCCACCTACAGCCAATAGACATTTGTTAAGTCTTTCTGCAAAAGCAATAGCATTTGCGGATAGCATTAACTAGAAAAATCTTTAGTGGGCCCCCTGCCTGTGTGGGCCCGGGAGCGGCCGCCCCCTCTGCCCCCACCAAATTATGCTACTGCTACTAGGCATTTCTCCCACCTAGCCAGAATCCTGCTCCACACTGATGAGGGGCAACACCCTGAAACAGCTGTATGTGGATGGATACCTGGCTTTGGTATTTCTCTGGTCATATCATCAGACTCATAATTGAGTTGGAAATGGACTGAAGGAGCCACTAAATATGGTGGTCTCCATACCAGGAGATGTCCCTTCTCTAGGCCCTTCCCTGGAGATATGTCTAGCTAGTCCCATGTTTTGAGACTTGTAACTGAGGCAGATATTTTTGCATATTAATGTTTCCCAGGGGGCAATACACCTAGAATTTCACTGTATTAAGCGATTTAACCAGCAGCCGACAGTGTCTTCTTTGGCTGGTCTCCCTGAGATCAGTGATCTGTTTTCCGTACAGCTCCAGCACATAGAAGAAATAATGTCCATCTTCCTCCATCTCTCCCTGCCTTCTCTTTAGATTGAGAGCTATAGACATTACATGGCTGTAGAGCACTAAAAGTGTTTTAATAGGGATCAATGTGTATTTATATACAGTAAGCACAGTAGATCTTAAAGGGTCTCACAGAAGGATTAGTTATGGGCCAGAGTGGCGGAGTTGCCTTCTAAGCGTGGGAGCTTTGTCTGGAGGGCTAGAATTGATTAAATAGAGGGTAAGCAGGGAACGGCAGGAACATCCCTTGGCTATTTCAATTCCTTTCTTCAAGCCAGTTTTGGAGTTTTTTCATAATTCTTTCGTACCCACAACACTCCAATAATTGGATGAATATAGACGGATTGTGGACCAAGAGAGTATCGTACAACTTATTACCGGAGTCTGCTATCTACTGTCATCTGAGGTAAGTAGTGGTTTTAGTGTTGTCTACGTCTGGTTCATTTTTGCTTAGTGAAGTTTAAGGGGCCAGTAGCAGCATTACAAATGGTGCCACACCTGTCCATGGCTTATGCCTGGTATTGCAAATAAGTTCCATTTAAATGAATGGGGTTGAAATGCAATACTATACACAACTTGTGGACAATTGCAGCGATGTTCATGCCTGTGTAATGCTAAGCAACACTTAAATTGCTAATGCACATTCTTGGTGGATCCCATTCTAATGACATAGTACAGGCAAGGAGAATTGTGAGGGTTTTTTTTGTGATTAGTGATAAGTACATTTACAGTACTAGAGAAGAACTTAGCTATGCTCGGCCATTGGCCAGTTTCCCAGGACTAGATCCAGCTTTCTCAGGCACCTGGAGTGGAGTGGCACAGAGTTCAAAGACAGCCAGCTGACAAGCCCATGGCCGAGCCTAGCAAAGTGCTTCGCTAGTGCAGTGATCGCAAGCAGTTTAGCAATCTATTCTATGTTTAAATCAACATTATACATATGGCCACTAGGTGTCTCCCTTCCTGTCAAACTGTGGTCCATGCTTTCTTTATGGCAATAGTTGGTATTTTCTCTGTTCAAAAAAAAGAGACCAAAAAGAAGAAGAATTCCTCACAGACTCTTTAGGGTGCCTTCACACCCAGCGACTCGCAGCGTAAATTACGCTGCAAGTCTGTCAGGTCCTTGCAGATCACTTTACTACATACACACAGCGGTCTGAACGACCGCTGCGTGTATGTAATTCTGCCGGCCCCTTAACCCCTTCAGCTACTGCCCGGCTCCCGCTCCGCTGTATACATTACCTCTCCTCGCTACACGGGTCCCAGCGTACTGCTCTCCCGCCCGGCCAATCAGTGGCTGCGGCAGGGCAACACACTGATTGGCCGGGCGGGAGAGCAGTACGCCGGGACCTGTGCAGCGAGGAGAGGTAATGTATACAGTGCGGGGGCGGAGCAGGACCCGGGCGGCAGTTGAAGGGGTTAAGGGGCCGGCAGAATTACATACACGCGGCAGTCGAAAGTGATCTGCCAGGACCTACCCGACTCGCAGCGTAATTTACGCTGCGAGTCGCTAGGTGTGAAGGCACCCTTAGAAAGGTAGTAAGGTGGAATCTGACTGGTTGCTAGGGGCAACTGAGCTAGTTTCACTTTACACCATGTTTGAAAAATATCCCCCCTAGTCCTTTCCGTGCTCACAGACTTGGCTTGGTATTGATTGACAGTTTAGGGTACAAACACATAGGGCAGATACAAACTACAGGCAATGGATCCGCAGCGAATCTCGCTGTGAATTCACAGCGAGAAATGCGCTGCGGACCCACTGCCTGTAGTTTGTATTAGAAGACATACTCGCAGCGGGATGGACATCCCACTGCGAGTATGTAAATCACAGCCCCGTTAACGCCCATGCCGGACGGAGTGTATGGTACCTGCTTCACGCTCCGGCTTGCTTCGGGGGTTCCCAGCTGGATGTCCCACTCAGCCAATCAGTGTGCTGCCCTGATGGCAGAGCAGGACGTCCAAATGCCGGGAGCCTCCGAAGCAGGCCGGAACATGGTGCAGGTACAGTATGCTCCGTCCAACAGGAGGTTAACAGGGCTGTATGTTGCCTTATCATACATTGTTATTCTGTAGTTGGTACTGCTTATGAGGCACTAACATTTAGGCACTATTTATAGGAGATGTTAGCACCAATGCTGGAGACATTCTATAGGTAACATGGTCTATGACTGTGCTGAGACATATTGTTCTTTATGTATTATCATCTGTTTATCGGAAGACGTTTTATGCTATAAAACGTGTTATGATAGACATTGTATAAAAATGCTTTATTCAACAAAATCTTTTTGAGATTGGGATTTACAAAGGGCTTGTGCCAAAAAGCCATGGTTACTTATCCTTGTGCACTGTTTACGAAGACACACTGGCACTGTTCAATGAATTAAAGGGCAAGTTCACCAAAAATGTCCTTCAGAAAGCTGTGTATTCTTTCCAGTCTGGAGAGCAGGAGAGGTTTTCTATGGGGATTTGCTACTGCTCTAAACATTTCTTGACATGGACAGAGGTGGCAGCAAAGAGCACTGTGTCAGACTGGTAAGAATACACCACTTCCTGCAGGACATACAGCAGCTGATAAGTACTAGAAGACTGGTTATTTTTTTAATAGAAGTAAGTTACAAATCTCTGGCACTTGCTGGGACTAGCTGATATGAACAAATTTAATGCCAAGCTTCATCATTTGTATTTAGTTTAGCCCTTTCCCTATGAACGCATCCATATCCACGTGTCTCCAGCACAGTATGGAAAATAGTCCGAGACCTCAGGTATGTTTCAGTTGCTTTTCTGCCTTAAATGAATTATTAGATTACCAATACTGTGAGGAATTGCAGGGCCTTTTAAAATAAATAACATTAGCAGGTCACGTCACACGTGTGGGACCACGGCTTCATTCAGTGGGGGGATGGTGGCACTGTTGTATTATGCGCTGAGTTTGAAAATTGGCACTCGGGGGAGAAAACCCCTTTCCATCATAGAATTATCCTGGCCTTATTAGCGAGCTGAAAATGCCACATAATTAGAAATCCACCGCCAAACCCGGCGATTGTCAGGAGTGTGCGATTGCATAATGAAGCAATTATTAATGAGCTACTCCAAGGTTGTCATTAATTTAAACTTTTTAAGGATCACAGAGTATGGCGAGGGAAATGTGAGAGTCGAGACGCCGCTGCTGAAATGTGGAAACAGGAGTGAGCTGTGTTTCTGTTTTATAACTAGCTCCAGGCTCTCCGGGGGATTCTCTACAAGGCTTTTGTTTTAAGCAAACCTCTCCGACAGTGGCAAACACTTGATATGTGCACAATCGCATCTCTCTTCTGTGAATCTCAAATTATCTGTGCTGGAATTTCCAGCCATCTAAAAGCTTTGTGTACACGGCTTATTTATCATGCCAGGCGATTATTGCTAAGTACTACAAAAACCAACAGGCTTTTGTTTTTTGATCATATGGTAATGGCGATTTCTTTAGGGATTCATGGTGTTCTATTTTTCTATGGATGTGATATGTATACAGTATATGATTATTATCCTAGTTACTTCTGCTTTGTTTAGTACCATGATTGCGTTTACATTTACAAAACATAGATAGATAGATAGATAGATAGATAGATAGATAGATAGGAGATAGATAAAGAGATAGATAGATAGATAGATAGATAGATAGATAATAGATAGATAGATAGATAGATAATGGATAGATAGATAGATAGACAGATAGATAATAGATAGATAGATAGGAGATAGATAGATAGATAGATAGATAGATAGATAGATAGATAGATAGATAATGGATAGATAGATAATAGATAGATAGATAGATATGAGATAGATAGATATGAGATAGATAGATAGAAAGAAAGATATGAAATAGATAGATAGATAGATAGATAGATGATAGAAAGATATGAGATAGATAGATAGATGATAGAAAGATATGAGATAGATAGATAGATAGATAGATAGATATGAGATAGATAGAAAGAAAGATATGAAATAGATAGATAGATAGATAGATAGATAGATGATAGAAAGATATGAGATAGATAGATAGATTCTTGGGAAAATGTAGCTGCACTTCCCAAATGCGAGTATGCTAGGTGCCTGCGGGTAGGTCGTGACCAAGCACCTTCTTTTAGCTACAGTTCACATTGCAGCGGACTCTATGTGTACTGTAGATAGATAGATAGATAGATAGATAGATAGATAGATAGGTGATAGATAGGTTCGGATGAAAGCTGCACTACTCAAAAATATAGATGGTGCCAGCAGATGATACTGATGATGATAGGCCCACAGCTTTGTAAGTATGAATCCGCAGCACGCCAATATAAGTGAAAATAGAAAAGTGGATTTATTCCATCAAAAACATGCAACGTTTCAGTCCCCTCACCCCGCCATTTTCAAACACATGAAGCGACCGAAACGTTGCATCTTTTTGATGGGATAAATCCACTTTTCTATTTTCACTTATATTGGAGTGCTGCAGATTCACCCTTAGATAGATAGATAGATAGATAGATAGATAGGATGGGTAGCTGTAGAGAGAAAGAATGATACCTAAAAAGTTATTTGGATAGATGATTTGTATATAAATATGAGATAGATAGAAGCCAGTGGTGTAGATTAGAAGATGGTGGATCTGAATGGCGCGAGTCCCTCTGGGCTGGAACAGGTTAATAATTTTAGAGCAAAACACTGGGCACGGAACCAATAATATCCAATGATTCTTTTCATTACGGATGCATTTATGTGCACACTAGAGCCATACCTAAAGTACAACTCGCTCAGGTGAGCATGGATTCTATATAGTCCATGTTCACTAACCCACAGGAATAACATTCTGCACAGGCAGTGACTTTTATGTACCTTTTTTTTTCCATCTGAAAAATCCCTGAGTTCAGTGATTGTTGTGTTTTGTTAGATAGATAGATAGATAGATAGATAGATAGATAGATAGGAGACAGGAGATAGATAGATAGATAGATAGATAGATAGATAGATAGATAGATAGAAGATAGATAGATAGATAGATAGATAGAAGATAGATAGATAGATAGATAGATAGATAGATAGATAGATAGATAGATAGATAGGAGACAGGAGATAGATAGATAGATAGATAAATAGATAGGAGATAGATAGATAGATAGATAGATAGATAGATAGATAGATAGATAGATAGATAGATAGTGCTGGGTGGCTGAGCTGCAGTACCAGTCACAGCCTATGGATTGCCGTGGGGCTGTTTCTATGTTTCTAAAAAAAAAAAAAAAAAAACATTTTAAAAGCCTACATAAATTTAAGGCATTTTGAAGGTTTCAAATCATCTCTTTACTTTTTCTCCAGAACGAATGTTTCTTCAATCTAGATTAACAAAACCTATAAGAAAAAAAGAATATGTTTGCTTAGCACTATATAACACCTATATAATGGTAAAGGCATGGGAAGCAGTGCCTGCACATAGGAGCATTGTCTGGGAATGTGTATATTCCTCTCTGTGTGTGCAGAGACCTCTCCCTGTAGCTGTATGTGTGTGTACGCTACAATAGCAGCAAGTCATAATTGTCTAGAGGATGCAACAGCATAATGAAGCAATTATAAATGAGGAGCTGCCTGCCTGCCATTAATTTTACTTTTAACGAACATAGAGTAAGGCAGAGCGCAGTGTTAACACCAGAGCCGGAGAGCTAAAATTATACCTAATCAGACATGTCCGACGTTTTTTATTTTTTTTTCCGATGCTGCTTGAATAAATTTGCATCGCATTTTTTTTTGTTTAATTTAAATGAAAAATTATGAAGAGAGTCTAATACTGCCGACTAAGCCATATTTTGTCAAGCGGTAATTTTTCTCCTATTTGCCAATCTTTCATACTATCAAAAACTGCTGTGTCTTGTTTAGAAAGCTCTCCCCCTAAGTGCTTACCCAAATTGTTTAAAAATCATTATTTTTCTTATAGTAATCCCATAAGTCTCTGTTGGAAAATTGTCATTTTATTATCTGTTGAGTGCTACAACAATAAGGTCTTGCTTTCCTCTTATCGCTCTCTGTTTTACAGCGCTAGATATTAATACTCTGACAATGCGAAAGTGGCTTGTTGACCGCCCCCTGACATCCAGCACCCGGGACACATGTACCGCCTAATCCTCCAAGACACACCCCTGCAGAACATTGCACTGAAGACCCCCTGTAGTAGAGCCATGATTGAGTATGATTCAATTGAAATGTTACCTTAAGCGACATGGTGCATCATTCACAACCACCATATTATACATTTCATATATCTAGACCATATAGTTCTATCATGAATGGCCCTGTGGAGTGGTGGTAACGTAACCGCTCTAGATACGCAGGGTCTAGAGTCCAATTCCACTTAATCACTATACTATTTAAAGTGACTCTGTACCCACAATCTGACCCCCCAAACCACTTGTACCTTCGAATAGCTGCTTTTAATCCAAGATCTGTCCTGGGGTCCGTTCGGCAGGTGATGCAGTTATTGTCCTAAAAAAATACTTTTAAACTTGAAGCCCTGTGCCCAACGGGAGTATCTGTGCCCTAACTATGCACCACCCCTCCGTCCCTCCTCCCCACCCTCTTCATCATTAGGAATGCTCCAGGCAGATTGTCTCCTATTCCTCACCTGTGTCAGCCCGGCACATGGGCTGGATCGTTAAGGACCTGTGCAATGTTCAGCATGGTGAAAATGTTCCAGTGGCATTCCTAATGATGAAGAGGGTGGGGAGGAGAGACGGAGGGGTGTTGCAAAGTTAGGGCACAAATACTCCCATTTGGCACTGGCAGCAAGTTTAAAAGTATTTTTTTAGGACAATAACTGCATCACCTGCCGAACGGACCGCGGGACAGATCTTGGATTAAAAGCAGCTATCCGAAGGTACAAGTGGTTTGGGGGGGGGGGTCAGATTGTGGGTACAGAGTCGCTTTAAAATTATAGATCAGAAGCAATGGGAGAAAATATTACTTTACTGAAAGAGTAGTAGATGCTTGGAACAAACTTCCAGCAGATGTGGTTGGTAAATCTAGAATAACAGAATGTAAACCTGCCTGGGATAAACATATATCTATCCTAAGGTAATAAGAAGGGAAATACTAAAAAGGCCGACTAGATGGACCAAGTGGTCTTTTTCTGCCGACAACAAAATGCCATTATAATATGCCCACATAATATGTACTATCCACATAATACTAATTTGGGACCACAAAATTCTGCTCCGTATAACAATCAGGCGGGAACATTAAAACCAGACAGGTGAAGTGAATAACACTGATTATCTCATTACAATGGCAGATGTCAAGGGCTGGGATATATTAAGCAGCAAAAGAACAGTCAGTTCCTGGAGCTGATGTGTTGAACGCAGAAAAAATTGGCAAGTGTAAAGCAAGGGTGGGATTCAGCTTTTAACAACAGGTTGCCTACATGGATGACAAAGATGTATGTGTGGGGTGTCGGCAGTTTTACGGGATTCAAAAAAATGATCCTAACATCTATAAATGAATAAAGTAATCGCAGCATTTCACGTATATTAAAGGGGAACCTGTCACATGGGGGATCGAGGAAAAAAGCACATGACCCTGTAATAAAGTTTTATATACTTACCCTCTGGGTCCAGGTGATGCTCTGGATGCTGGTCGCATTGCCTAAAAATCCCAGCTCCTTTTCTTTGCACTCATTTTCATACTTACCCTCTCAGTCCAATTGACGCTCTGGTTGCCAGTCGTATTTCCTAGAAATCCCAGCTCCTTTTCTTGGCACTCATTGTGCTATTGAGCAGAGATGAGTCTGACGTCCATAGGAAATCACTCCTCAGTGGTTTCCTATGGACGTAGGACCTATGTCTGCTCATAAGTATAATGAGCTAAAAGAAAAGAAGTGGGGATTTCTTGGCAACACGACCAGCAACTGCTCTGGCTCTGGTCACTGGGACAAAGAGGGTAAGTATAAGAATCTTTATTATGGGGTAGGGTGCCTTTTTCCCCAGTCCCCAGTGTTACAGGTTCCCTTTGAGGTGTGAGATTACTAAATGTTTATAGGAAAGTTGCATACTACTATTTTACAATAACATTTAGTAATCTCACACCAGAGCCAGAGCAGTTGCTGGTCGTGTTGCCAAGAAATCCCCACTTCTTTTCTTTTAGCTCATTATACTTATGAGCAGACATAGGTCCTACGTCCATAGGAAACCACTGAGGAGTGATTTCCTATGGACGTCAGACTCATCTCTGCTCAATAGCATAATGAGTGCCAAGAAAAGGAGCTGGGATTTCAAGGAAATACGACTGGCAACCAGAGCGTCAATTGGACTGAGAGGGTAAGTATGAAAATCTTTATTATGGGGTAGGGTGCCTTTTTCCCCAGTCCCCAGTGTTACAGGTTCCCTTTGAGGTGTGAGATTACTAAATGTTATTGTAAAATAGTAGTATGCAACTTTCCTATAAATTATCCTATATATTTATTCCTATAAAAAAAATCCAGCTTTTTCACATTATGAATACACACACACACACACACACGTCCCTATATCTTCATAGATCTATATGTGCATAGTGAGTATAATAGCCTATGTAGTTGGGTTGTGCACTGTTTATTGGCAAAAGAGTAAATCATTCCAAATATAAAAGAACAGATACAGTATCAGAATCAATCACTGCTCTTTCCCTACATGTGATTATAACATAGCAAGCTCTAAAGTCTTGGCCACTAGGTGTCTCACCTGGTCTCTGTTTGTTGTTAGGCTCAGTCTGTCTGTGGTAACAGAGAAATAAGGATGGAACAAAGGAAGTGAGGGCATGGCTTAGGGCCCTATTCCATGGGACGATTATCATTCGCATAATCGTTAACGATAAACGATCCAAACGACCGCTATTGTGAAAGACCTGAAATCGTTCACCCATTTACATGGAACGATAATCGTTACTTATGATCGTTCTTGCAGTCGCCTTGTCGTCGCTATTGTGTTCGGCACTACTGCGAACGACCGAATGACATCTTATTCAATGCGAACGATTTGCGAACGAGCAACAATAAAAATAGGTCCAGGTCAACGATCAACAATTTCTCGTTCGGTCGTTAACTGCTATTCAAACGAATGATTATCGTTTAGATTCAAACGATTTAACGATAATCTGAACGATAATCGTCTGGTGGAATAGGGCCCTAAGCTACTGCTGTGTGCAGGAGAGAAGAAGAGTTAGTCTGGACTGTGTAGCTGCAATCTGTAACTCTGTCTCCCTCTTCCAGAAGATAGTCGCTGTCCCTGAAGGGTAAATCAAGGATTCTCTTTCATCTCAGCTCATTCATAGTACTGGACTGTAAATCATCATCCAGCACAGTGCCAGCCTTGCACAGATTGTATATGGATATTCAGAGAAAGTTAAGAGAACTTCTATTCATATTCTCTGAATTATCCATACACTACTTGCACAGGAACATGACAAAGAATACAGGGTGATGATTTGTCCTTCAAATCTCAATCCTCATTTGAGGAAGGTACTGGTCAGATTTATGGAGGCCCTGTGTGACAAGTTGTAGGTGGTGTAGGTGCCTATATGCAGTCACTTACTGTCGGCTAAGTGATCGTTCAGTTATCTCTCCCTCCCCATACCCATAATTGTACCATGAAGCCTAATGGTAATGTGTTCCCCATGGGGAAAGATAGGCGGTATACAGACTGCTTTGGCATTACTTATCCCTCCAAGATAGGCCTCGCAGTGAAAATGTTATCACGCCCGACCCCCTCCATAGACATCTCTTGGTAAAGAGTCTGGAGGCTCCTATACAATTTATACTATCGGCTGAACTTGCTTTTGTGGATTCATATTCACAGCAGAAAACTCTGTACCTCTATATAAGGCCGGGTTTACATATGTCCGGCGGTGCGGCGGCGTTTCCCTCCGGCGCAGGAGAAAAGCTCCGGAGGGAAACGCATCTTTGGGCTGGGTTCACACTACGTATATTTCAGGCAGTATTTGGTCCTCTTGTCAGGTCCTCATAGCAACCAAAACCAGGAGTGGATTGAAAACACAGAAAGGATCTGTTCATATAATGTTGTAATTGAGTGGATGGCCGTCATTTAATAGCAAATGTTTGCTGTTATTTTAAAACAACGGCTGTTGTATTGAAATAATGGAAGTTATTTACAGTTATATGGCGGCCATCCACTAAATTTCACCATTATGTGAACAGATCCTTTCTGTGTTTTCAATCCACTCCTGGTTTTGGTTGCTATGAGGACCTGGCATGAGGACCAAATACAGCCTGAAATATACATAGTGTGAACCCAGCCTCAAACTGATCCCATTGTTTTCAATGGGATTGTTAAAAATGTGCGGCGGTGAAATAGTGCCCGCTGCATCGCTGGACCGTCGGTGCGTTTGGACGCATCTTGCAGCGCCCCCCCTGTTGCTCCCCCAGTAGTATTTAGCTTCCCTGTGCGCTCTCCCCCAGTAGTATATAGCCCTGTTGTGTGCTCTCCACCAGTAGTATATAGCCCCCATGTGCGCTCTCCCCCTCCCAATTAGCCCCCTTGTGCGCTCTCCCCCTCCCAATTAGCTCCCCTGTGCGCTCTCCCCCTCCCAATTAGCCCCCCTGTGCGCTCTCCCCCTCCCATATAGGCTCCCTGTGAGCTCCCCCAATTAGTATATAGCCTCCCTGTGCGCTCTCCCCCAATAGTATATAGCCCCCCATGTGCGCTCTCCCCCAATAGTATATAGCCCCCCATGTGCGCTCTCACCCAATAGTATATAGCCCCCCCTGTGCGCTCTCCCCCAATAGTATATAGCCCCCCATGTGCGCTCTCCCCCTCCCATATAGCCCCCCTGTGCGCCCTGCCCTTGTAGTATATAGCCCCCTGTGAGCTCCTTCAATTAGAATATAGCCCCCCTGTGCGCTCCCCCGCAAATCCCATTGAAAAGGGCAGGAAAACATACCTGGAAAAAAAATGTCAACTGATGAGAGCAACTTGTGACAACTGATGGAAACTGATGGTTTTTAATGAAAAGAAGGATAGAAAAACTGATGGCAACTGATGCATTTTCGGCATCAGTTGTGACATCAGTTGTGGTCAGTTTTTAGACAAAAAATGCAACTGATGCAAACTTATATATGTAAACCCAGCCTAAGGGCTCGTTCCCACTGAGGAAAGGTAGCGGAATTCCGCGACGGAATTGTCCGCCGCGGAATGCCGTTAGCCTCCCGCTCATAATGGGAGTCTATGGGAGGCGCGCGCTCCTGCCCTGTCCGCGCTGAAGAATGAACATGTTCATTCTTCAGCGCGGACAGGGCAGGAGCGCGCGCCTCCCATAGACTCCCATTATGAGCGGGAGGCTAACGGCATTCCGCGGCGGACAATTCCGTCGCGGAATTCCGCTACCTTTCCTCAGTGGGAACGAGCCCTAAGAGTGGAAGCAAACAGAAGTAAAGCAAAGCCTCATGCACAAATATAGAAATCCTATTAATGCTACATATAAGACAGAACTGTTATATGGCCATGTGCTTAAGCACATTGTGAAATTTGTCCCAAAGGGTATTAGGTGGTAACCAAATAGAAGAGCTCCACCCACATCAGTCAAGTTCTTTCATAATAAGGACAGGTTTACAAAGCTAGGAATGGAATCAACACACTATAAAAAAAAATATGGAAACATTTGTATTTTTATTCTATGTTTTGGACCTTTTCCTGGTTTTGTCTGTATTGAACTAAATATTATATATGAACACAACCTCCATAAAATTTTTGAGCTGATTGGCAATGAAGACTCCTATAGCTGAATTATTTAGTAATTTCAGCACTAAATCTAAAATGAAAATAAGAACTTTAGAAAGCTTTAGTGTGTACAACTATGATTCAAACTTATGTCTCCATGGTTACAGACTACAAACAAACCCTGCATGTAGTCTGATCCTGATGTCATATGTGTCATTTCTTTCATCTGATTCCATAACAATGTATTCTTTGCTCTAATAACTGATATTGTGCTTCATGCAGCAGAGAAGAGTTTGGAAGAAGTACGGAAGCCAATGGCCACACGAGCACCGATGCATTTCGGCCACATGCCATATGCATTTGTATGTTTTCACCCTATGTGTAGTGAGATATCCTATCCTATCCAAGTATTTTCGCATAGGGCTGCATAGCAACGTCCGTTCTCCCAAATTGGTGAATTATCCCAGTGCACAAAAGAAACTCTAAAAAGCCAAATTCCCCTCTGCTACATCTGTAGTTACAAGCATGTAAACACATGGACAAAAGGCCTCTGCTGGAAGGCGCTCTATTCATTACTAGTTCTGTGCACAGATAGAGAGGTGATATAAACCCTGATGTGAAGCACTTTATCCTGTCCCTCCGCCGTCTTCTGAGGAATTGTTGAATTTACAGGTGGAACCAAGGGAGAAATCAGCATTTTAAACGCTTTCCCCAGGCGGGGTGTTAGTCGTCGGGGAGGGGGAGAAATGCCACGCTCCTTATAAACTGCACAGCACCTCAGTGTAATCTGTCAGGGCAGGCCGACATCAGGCCCGCTTTCTATCTGCAGCTCATGTCTGTGCTGTCAGCTGACATAATCCCTCTCCCTGGCACATTGCTGATTTGTGCATAAGTGATGAGCCCAGTCCACCTGAGTTAGGACTTAGGAGCCCCTGATCTGGGACTGTCAGGGCCAGAGTATTTTACTGCCTCCTGCCATTAGCTGGAATTGACAGAGCTTGAGATGTGGTGAATTGTACAGCGTGTGAAATTAACAGCAGGGGGACTGAAGTGCTGTGTGGCAGTCATTTAATCTGCAATTTATCAGGTTATGCTGCTTTCCCAACCTGCACAGAGATTATGCTAAAAAAAAAAAAAAAAAGGGACAGAGAACAAGCCGCGTTTTCTATTACTTTTTAATTTCAGCCGACAGCTGAAAACAGGACGGACTACCAATGTTTGGGACCTGGAACAATTACAAGCTCCTTGAATAAAATATAAGATGTCATTTTAATATATGTAGGTATCATTTTATTCTTACAGCGCCAACTCTTCAGTCCACAGCTGTAAAAGATTATGGTGGCTGCTGAAAAGCTTTATGTGGTCTGGTTGCTTAATGTTTAGCTGCTCTAAGTCTCATCGTAGTACGTTTTGTTTTTAGAACTTATAGAAAAGTAAGTTGAACCCTACTCTAACACTTTATGATGGGACATCAGAAATAGAACTATAACTATCATGGGAAGATTTGCACTTTTTATGTTTTCTAGACCCACTCCTGGTTTCAGCTAAAAAACAGACTATAATTATATGTGTGAACCCAGCCTAACACCTATATGGTGGCACATGGAGTCCCTCTGTCACAGTTGTAAAAGCTTTTTACAGTTAAAACTCCTGGTTTCGGCTAAAAATACAGACTATGGGGGACATGTATCATCCAGCGTTTTTTTTTTTTTTCGGCGTAAAGAGCCGATTTGCAAATATTTTATTCGCTCTTTACGCCGGTTACGCCGGGGGGCAGGGAGGGGGTGTGGAGGGGGCGGAACGGGGGGCGCTGACTCATAGTCCGTGCGATTTATCTACTTCAGTCCTCAGCTGGCGTAGGTTTTCGGCCGTGCGCACCGGCTCGCACGGGATTTATGTAGAGGCAGTCCGCCTCTACATAAATCTCCGTAGCGCTGGAGATGCGGGGGCATTTTAAAGTCAGGCGCAGAAAACGCCGGACTTAATAAATGTCCACCTATGTGTGAACCCAGCCAACACTTATATGGTGAAACATGTAGTCCCTCTGGGCAGGGCTGGCGTCAGCACCCAGCATACTCGGGCAAGTGCCGGGGCCCCCGACACTTGCCCAAGCAGTGAGACAGACGACCGCCGAGTGGGTGCTGCCGACCCCAAGTCCGGGGGAGGGCTGGAGGGGCTGGGGAAGGACCTGCCGTGTTTGCTGCACTGGGGAAGGACCTGCGGCGACGTCATAAGGGGGCGTGGCTGAGAACGGGAGAGGCTGCATATGGATGAAGGACCTGTGATCATTGTCATGTGACATGAGGAGGCGGGGCTCACTTATACCTTCCCTCTGTATGCTGTGAGTTTTAGTCCATCTCTTATATCTCCTTCTGTAATGGCCTCTGATCTCCCATAATAACAGGCTGTCCATGCTGGGAGTTGTAGTACTCCTATTATACCTCCTCCTGTAATGTCCTTTGATCTCCCATAATAACAGGCTGGACACGCTGGGAGTTGTAGTTCCCCCTGGTATACCTCCTGATTGTAACTCCATTCTAGCCTGCTCTATGGTGAAGAAGCTAGAATACAGACTCCAGGGGGGCGACCTCCTTCTAGCAACTCCATTCTAGTCCATTCTAGCATGGATGCGCTCTCACCAACAGGCGCAGAGCGATGACGTCATCACACCTGTTGGTGGATCCACAAGGCGCACACAAGAGAGTAGAGGACCCGTCCCCCGCCTGGATTAGTGAGTATGATTTTATTTTTTTATTTTCTTGTGCTGAGGGAGAGCAGGGGGCATTTCTATGGGGCAGGGGACATTACTATGGGGACAGGGGGCATTTCTATGGGGCAGAGCAGGAGGCATTACTATGGGGACAGAGCAGGGGACATTTCTATGGGGACAGAGCAGGGGACATTACTATGGGGACAGAGAGCATTATTACTATATGGAGGGCACAGCATTGGGACATTATTACTATATGGGGGGCACAGCACGGGACCCACAAACCTCCTTACTTTACGGCACATGACACCAAACAGTGCAGTTACTACTGTATGGGAGTCTATGGGTGGGAAAAAGGGAAGGAAGTTGCTGGAAATGTGCGGAGTCTAAGATGTTTGTCTGACAGGTCCTGAAGAGATGAATTGTAGCTGGAAGAAATCATCATAGTGGTCTGGGCAAGATGGAGAGGAAACGGAGAGCGATCGCCTCAAAGAAGACGTCACCTGTGAGTTACTGAATTATGTTTTTTTCGGTATTTTGTCAAACTTTATTTGGTAGGTGTGCCCCGAGGTGTGCTATACAAAGGGGCCCGCTGAGGCTCTCTCGCCCAAGGGCCCACAAAAACCTGGAGCCGGCCCTGCCTCTGAGTCCATATATAACTACATGCAGATGCATGCAATGCATTTACATCGGGGTCTAGAAGGATAAGGGGAGCATTGTCACAGTTATAGAACCTTTCTACAGTTAAAGGGGTTGTCCAGCGAAAGTCTCCCTATAGAAAACCTCTCCTGCTCTGGACAGTTCCTGTCTTGGCCAGAGATGTCAGCAGAGAGCACTGTGTCAGACTGAAAATAAAACATTTCCTGCATGACATACAGCAACTAATAAGTATGGGAAGACTCAAGATTTTTTAATAGAAGTAAATTACAAATCTATATAACTTTCTGACACCAGTTGATTTGAAAGAAAAAGATTTTCGCTGGACAACCCCTTTAAAGCTCTTGGTTTCAGCTAAAAATACAGATCATAATTATATGTGTGAACCCAGCCAAACACCTATATGGTGGCACATGGTAAGTCTCATCGTAGTACATTTTGTTTTTAGAACTTATAGAAAAGTAAGTTGAACCCTACTCTAACACTTCATGATGGGACATCAGAAATAGAACTATAACTATCATGGGAAGATTTGCAGTTTTTATGTTCTCTAGATCCACTCCTGGTTTCAGCTAAAAAACAGACTATAATTATATGTGTGAACCCAGCCTAACACCTATATGGTGGCACATGGTATGCCTGCAGGTCCATATATAAGGGGTCCAGTGGCATAAGAGACTGATTGTCACAGTTAAAGCACTGCCGTACTGTTAGAGTACATGTAAGTGACTAGGCTAATGAATGCCTTGCGCACAATTACTGATCGATTAAAGTAAGAGACTAAAAGCATGTTCATATGTTGAGGTTTTTAATTGTGATTATAGAATACGAAGCCAGGAATGGATTTGAATAGATAGATCTCAGTCTTTCCTTTGTGCCCTCAATATATGAAGAATTCCTGGTTTTATAATAAATCATGAGAATGTAAATACGGTTTTTCCATACCCCAATAACCTATATATTTCTAATCTCCTGTTGTTGTCGTTTTTTAAGTACTCATTTTACCATATTGCTGCATTTGAATCTGGAAATATTTATAATAAGTTGACAACTGGGTGTTTCCATTCAACCTTGGCAAAGACGAGGGTCTTTTCACAGTTTGAAACTTTAATAGAAAACCATGTTGTAATATGAACAGAACATTAGATGGAAGATGTGGATCCAAGAATTGGGAATTAGTGGTGACATAGGGTTATGAATGAATAAGCGCTGCGGAATCTGTTGGCGCTATACAAATAAATATTATTATTATTATTATTATTATTCTAAGATTTGACACCCAGATCCTTATCCCAGAGGGGATTTATCTGGTATTGCAGCTTAGACCCATTCACGTGACTAGGACATAGTTGTAGTACCTCACTCATTCAAATGACTACAGTGGCACTGTTCCAGGAACAACAGATCTTTTTCTATTCTCTGACAACCTCTTTTACTTGAAAGTAACAAAGGGGTTAAAACACAGAAAAAAAGAGTACAGCTCTTTCAGAGATGGATGGCACTGAAGTAAAGCTGGCTTCTCAACCATCTTTATTCAATGTCTCTTGGTGAGCTGGCATTGTTTGTCAGCTTGAGATCCCTCGGGTGTGTTGTTCTCTGTTTGCAGAGTAAACTTGAGGACTTCATTAGTCAAACAGATAAATAGCAGTAACTAATACAATGAATACTGTATTTCTGCTGCCACCAATACACCGATATGGTTTCCACTAACCACTAAGCACCCAGGGACCCGGTCACCATGCTGAGAAGAGAATCATTTGGCTTGAAGTGGAATAACAATGATGTTCGGAGCTAATTACAATATTACAATGTTTAATACGGGAAGTTATCACCTCGCACCTTATCCATTTTGCACGTCTAACACAAAGCAGTTTCCACTTTCACATCCTCATTAATTTACTCATTTTGCGCATTGCAAAAAAATATACACAAAATGAAATCCAGATGGTAAAATTCCACGTTCACTAGGTCATAATTGAAGTTCATTGTGTCTTTATTTTTTTTCCTTAGTTTAATATATGAAGCTGGTATCAAGTTCCCTTGTCCATTAAACATTCACCATAAATACCTCTTAATCCTCCAAGTCATTGCTCTGAGGTAATAACTCTGGTATTGCTATGGACCAGCAGAACGGAGCACTAATACCTCCTCTATAAATACAGCTTGGGTATAGTAAGTCAATTTAATGTATTGCACACAGCTCCCTGTACGTCGACTCCTCCACCTTTTGACCTATTCCACCAGTCCCTGCGAGGAAAATCCAGTTTCCGATGGCAAGAGGTCAATGTTAAGTGTAAATGTAACATATTTATTACAAAGCATTTCCTGCTATAGCTCATTTACTCTAAGTACTGGTCAGTTCCACAATAATTAGTCTGAGTTGCTGGATAGCGCTACCTGTCAGCAACCAGAAAAAGAATGATGGGGTTGCAATTTTGGGATTATATATAAAAATAAATAAATAATAATAATAAAAAATTAAATTAAAGATGTTCTAAAAAGTCTAAAAACATCTGCACAATTTCGTTTAAATTAAAAAAAATGAAAAAAAGTTTACAGAACAATTTAAACGTGAATGACTATATAAACAATACATTAACCCAATATACATACCAGCCATAGAGAAAAAAAAATGTGAGAGGTGGGAAGCGTGGGAGGAGGGAGCAGGTCCCCACCGTCAGATGTTAGCTGATCCATAACATAAATAGCCATTCTAAGAGTTGGTCTATATAGGAAAATTCTTAGGCTATATTCCCACTACGCATAAACAACAGCAATTTTGCTGTAAATGGCCGTTGTTTGTACCTAGTGGGAACATAGCCTCAAGCTATCACTTACTATATGGCATATTTTGGCACTGTAAATTACTTCCATACACCCATTCAATACCCCCATTTTGTATATTGATTTCTGTAGTTCCCATTTGCCATGTGGGAATACTTACTTACATACCCTCAGCAAGATTGTACAGATATGGTGCTTTACAGTGGGGAAAAGTAGTTTTATTCCCCTACGCCATGACAGGAGAGGGACGGCAACTAGTCACCTGGGCGGTGAGCTGCCAGTGACTAGTCACCGCTCTCTGCCTGTCAGCGCGCTCTGTAGGGATGATTGACGGGCAGAGAGACTGTTCCTTGCCCAGATGACCAGTTGCCGCCCCCTCTCCTGTCATCGCGTGGGGGAATAAAACTACTTTTTCGCAGCTATAAAGCTACCACCACACCCGCAGTTGGTAGCTTCTGGGGGGGTTTACAGCAGAGCTATGCTGTGCAGCAGGGAACCATATTAGCGCAATCGTACTGATTGGTTCTCTTCTGGTCATATGGGACTATTTTAACCCCCCATCGGTCAGGTTACTGGAGCTTTGTACACTGGCCACAGGTCTTCACAGGTGAGCAGAACAGCATTGTGATGATGCCTAGAGCTGGAAAATAACTTTAAAGGGGTTCCCTGGAGAAATTATTTATTTATCTTCAAATCAACTGCTGGCAGAAAGTTATACAGATTTGTACTTTAATTCTATTTAAAAATCTCTTAAATCTCTTCCAGTACTTTTCAGCTGCTGTATGTCCTGCAGGAAGTGGTGTATTCTTTTCTTTCTGACACAGTGTTCTCTGCTACCACTTAAGTACAAGAAGATACCAAGACCAACATGATTCACAGCATTATTAATATTATGGAGTAGACACTGACATTAAGAGAGTTAAGAGAGAAGGCCAGACTGGTTTGATTGACACCATAACTGCAGGGAGAACCAATAAAACCTGACTGGCAGATGGAGGGAGTGGCAAGCATGACTGGAGGCCACCACTTTCCTTCCCCCATGACTGGATACCAGTCACTGAGCTCTGTTTAGTTATTTTTCTGCTCTATGCAGCATCAAAGTTAAGGGCAGGCTTAAAGTGTACCAATGAGTGAACCCCAATCCTCATCTGAACCCTCAGGTGGCTGAAGAAGTTGGATGCAGCTGTAGGGAGTCCTGGAAAACATGGCGCCACATGTATCCATGTTTTGCAGACAGCCTTAGGCCCGTTCACATGTAGCAAAACTAGCGGAATTGTCCGCCGCGGAATGCCGCTAGCCTCCCTCTCATAATAGAAGTCTATGGGAGGCACGCGCTGCTGTTCTCACAGCGTCTCTCCGTGCTGTTCAGCGCGGGGAGAGCAGCAGTGCGCGCCTCCCATAGACTCCTATTATGAGAGGGAGGCTAACGGCATTCCGCGGCGGACAATTCCGCTAGTTTTGTGAACGTGTGAACGTAGCCTTAGGGCCGAATCCAACTTCTTCAGCCACCAGCAATCAAATGCAGAGAGTTTGGGTTTGGATGAACCTGAGTGTGCTCAAGGCTTGCTTATCTCTAGTGCTAATAAAAAGGACATGGTAGGTGGGACCTGTTACAGATTCTTTATGGTGGGCAGGAGCTTTAAGGCATACCTCTAGGGTGGGTATCTTTCCAATTTTAAAATTTTTATTTATCTTAATTTATGACAATAACTACCCACCAATTAACTGAAATAAAGTGTGGCTCTTGATGCTGGTAACGTTTGATGATGGGGAGTACCACTAATTCTGGCCAGTATATAGATTTTCACCAAATTTACAAGCTTCATCTCTAATTCTCAGCTGGGGGGCAAATAAAACAATTTGGGTTGAGTGATTCTTTAAAGGGGAAGAACTGCAATACTGGACTGAGCCCATGGGCATGAGTGACATGACTTCTGGAAAAAAAGTGTATAATTTGTCTCAACCTCCTTAAAAAAAAAAAAAAAGGAATAGCAAAAGCAGCAGTGGACTTATAGCATTATCTATGTTTGTACTTTATATGAAGATGCACAGGAGTTTATGGAAGATAAATGACATTCATTTCTCCAGACAAGTATAGATAACACTGATCAGATGCACTCCTGTGTAACCTGGGCTTGTCCTAAAGGAGTTACCGATTCTAATGACTGCATGTATATAGGATGCAAATTGTCAGCAGTGCTCCCACTTCCCTGCCCCAGTTTGGCAGAGCGAATTCCCAGGCTGGGGAAATGAAAGGTGATTAGTTATACATAGAGTACGCTGGAGTTTACAAGGCAGGAGGGAGAGGAGGACTGTACTGTGTGAGAATAAAAACTATCCCTTTCACTACATTTTTAGAAGATTTTAAGATTATATGATTCCAGAAAATTCACATCAATTTGAAAATGTTACATTCTTTCCAAGTACTAAGATTTCTTGGAAAAGTCTATTGTGATTTTTTTCAGGGAATCAGGGAAGCGCTTGGAAAATGGAAATACTGTATCCATGTTTTCCAGGCAGTTCTCGGACTGTATCCATTCTCTTCCCAGAGCCGCCAGCCTGCCAGGTTCAAACATCCATCAGTTTTGCTTCGTACTAAGAAAAATTAAAGGGGTACTCCAGAGAAAAGTTTTTTCCCAGTAACTGAAACACATTACAAAGTTATATAACTTTGTAATATGCTTTAACCACCTATCTGCCCCCCTTCTCTATCTTTTCCCCCCTCCACCAGGAAGTAACCTCATTCCTACCTAATGACTGTTGACCCAAGGCTGCTCAGTGGCAGCCATTTTGTGACAATGACATCATCAAGAGGGAGGCGGGTCGAAGCCCTGCTAAGCCAGCTTCTCTTTGTCAGTTGATGTAGGTTGCTCAGTTCTGACTGGCTGAACAAGCTGTAAGCCATCTAACAGTTTTACAGAGTCAGACATCACAGGAGACAAAGTGCATCATGGAATTAAGGGCGCTCTATAAATAAATAAACAATAATAATAATAATAAAAAGCCCAAACCAGGAAGTGAAGAAAAAAATTAGGCCACCAACTTAAGGTTCCGGGACCTGCAAACAGCGGGAAATTCAAACGGAGACAGACTCAGGAGGGATGGTAAGTGGAAAACTATGTTTGATTGATTTTTTTTTTTTATCAGCGCTGGAGTACCCCTTTAAGCTCTACTTTTGACACGTTTGAATGCCATATAACAATATAGAGTAAATATGACAGTAATCCTTTTAGTTCATTCAGATTGCGAATGTCCCTCACCTTTATTCAAACACAATTGTGACAGGGATTCTGTGAGTAGAGACGATCAAGAGCGAGAACAACTCAACCAAAGTCACTGCATTTGGCTTTCTCTGTTACAATACATGATGGCGTCGATTTGGCACAGGTGACGTGATGACATCACATGTGGACAACCATCACTATCTGGGTCACTATCTATCTGGAACTATCTATGGGGCACTAGCATGGCTACAAGAAGTCATCATGGCGGTTTGGTTCTGTTAGCTACAGTACACGGCGGTGGCTTATGTCTTCACAATGACACAATTCAGAGTTGAAAGGAAAGGTGCTTCCAAATTGTTATTTTATGGAGAATGCAATAATATGTCAGCAAAATGCAAAAATAAAATAAAGAACTAGAAAATTTCACAAAGGGTAATAAAGTTGTGTGTACATCCTGCAAACGGTTATGTACAAGATAGGCTTAGGTACCCTGTGGTTTACAAGTAGGTAACACATAACGTACAGATGTACATAGCATGGAAGAGGAGCTGTAGAAAACTTTATATGGATAGAAATGCAGGACCATGTGGAGCAGTTGCATGGCTGAACAGCAGGCACCTTTATACCCAGCATCATTATTACATGCCCATCCTGATCCTGGGCAATGCCTTACGCTATACAGAGACTAGAACTATGAACTTCTGACTTACAACCATCTCTGATTTCTCACCATAAAAATCGGTATTTTCACAGTCTCGTGCCATTAATTTTTTCTTCCTTTTTTTTTTCTTTTACAGGAGAGTCATTAAACATCAGCTGTTCCACCTTGGATTCCAGATGTTCTACCTTCCACGTGACAATTTCAGAGAGGGCACCGAGCACCGAGCGCTTGGCAGAACGATATGTTGTCTTGTAGATTATAGGCATGCAGTAACGTACACCTATAAATTTGTCTGCATCAATAAATCTGCCTAACAAAGAATTCTGTTTCTGTGTTCACGGCGCTCAATGTATTATTTAGACTTAACCTCTTCATTGCAGAACCAGTTGTAGAAAATCCCAGAATACTAACAGTATGGATATCATAGCCGTCAAATACAGATTTAGGTAAATTACCCAGAGCTTTCCTGATGTCATAACTTTTTATTATCTGCACCTAGGGAAATGTGTTCCTAGATTTAAAGGGCCCCTGAACATTTAACATAAAATTTTACAGAGCCTAAATTATATAGACGGTTTCCATTCATGATATTTAAAGGGGACATGTAGCCAACTAGAAAAAAACACAAAAAAAAACACCATAAGTTGCCCTGATCACACACCTTTTTGTTTTCTTTTTTTTTTTACACTGTTTTGATACACCCTCACAAGTCCGAGATATGTGGGTTTATAGTCTGACAATTCTGACAATGGACGTGGTTATAGTGATATTATACATTAAGAAGCATGTATGCCTAATACATTCCCCATGACTGTAAAATCACACCCATCACCTGATATTCACCATCTAACCATCTAATTCACGCCCATCTGACTGACCATCTAACCATCAAGTTCACGCCCATGTGACCATCTAACACACTAGCAGTGAATAGAATATTGGGGCTAGCAATAGTTTTCTAAATGTTCAGGTAAGTTGGGAGGGGGGAATTCAATATTCACATATGAAATCGTTGCACTGGTATCTCTATGAATGGCCACAAACATAGAACGGTAGAGACACGACTCTCTTTGTGAACAAGATGAATAAGATGCCATCGATTGAAGGAAACAGACTTGTATGTGTCCACCACACACTTAGAGTGTGCAGGTAGTGATGATGTCAGTGCTCTGCAACCACAGCCAATAGCAGAAAAGCATTCATTACTGAGGTAGCGTGGTTCTGTGCTGAAGGCGTCGTGTTTTCTTCCTATTACCCCTATATATGAGCATTTGTGTGCTGATTACCTATTGATTACCCAATAGGCTCATTTCCCTTATTTGGTTCTATTTTATATTTTGGTCAAAATTTATGAATTTCACATTTAAATGTATTTATAATAATTGGCAACACTGCACATAGGCCTGTATACACAAAAATGCAAAAGAACACTGCAGAGACACCATCACGTGTCTCAACCTGAGTGAACTAGCCAGACCTTCCTCCGGGAAGGAACAACCAAGCCAAGGAATGTCTCCAATCAAGGAAACCACCCAAGCAAGGTATCCATCCACAGACAGCTGTTTCAGGTATTTGCCCCTCATCAGTGTTGAGTAGGAATCTGGCTAGTGGGAGCAATGCCTAGTAAGTGCATGCAAAAGGACGTTGGTTGACCTCAGGGAGATCAACCAAAACACCGAAGAGACACCAT
Source organism: Dendropsophus ebraccatus (assembly GCF_027789765.1). Classification (NCBI taxonomy): domain Eukaryota; kingdom Metazoa; phylum Chordata; class Amphibia; order Anura; family Hylidae; genus Dendropsophus; species Dendropsophus ebraccatus. The sequence continues at coordinate 30,176,724 of NC_091463.1, forward strand.
TACGTGTCTTGACGTCAGTGTATTCTACAACATTGCCCCCTGGGAAATCAAATATGCAAAAGAACACTGCAGAGACACCATCACATGTCTCAACGTCCATAAACTAGCCATACCTTCCTCCGGGAAGGAACAACCAAGCCAAGGAATGTCTCCAATCAAGGAAACCACCCAAGCAAGGTATCCTTTCACAGACAGCTGTTTTTCGGGGTATTTGCCCCTCATCAGTGTGGAGTAGGAATCTGGCTAGTTTACACAAAAAAACTTTTTATTTTATTTTTAGATGTACTTAAAGGAGAAGTCTGGCATTTTCTAAAAGCTAGCAGCCTGCAGGCTGAGGAGGAAAACTGATTACAAGTAACAACTCACCTCTACTCATGCCCGGGTTGAGTGGCGGGACTGGCCTTGCGGCCCACGCCGGGCTGTGGGAACTCAACGCTGCACAAGTCACGACCCAGCTGATGGATTGCCGACTCAGCCAGTCAGTGACTGGGACAGGACACCACTCCAGTCACTGATTGGCTGAGCAGCCAGTCCATCAGCCGGGAGTCGTCCCAGGGCCGTTCCCACCGTACACCGCGGGCATGTGGAGAGGTAAGTTGTTACTTGTAATCAATTCCCCCCCTCCCCCTGCAGGCTGCCAGCTTTTAGAAATTGCTGGACTTTTCCTTTAAGCAATATAAAAATAAAGCTGCCAAGGTGTACATAGCCCTTACTTACTACTGCATGTCACCACATGCCTTATAATATGACAGAATTTCAAGATTCTGATTACAATGCTGAATGTCACTTGATAAAGTGAAAAGCAGATACAAAGTTTCCATTCTGTAATGAGAAGGGGCAACATTTTGTCAAGCTCAGAAGCTGTCACCAGCTGTATCAAACATTTATTCCATCTGACACAGACACTAAAGAAGGGAATTATGAAATTAATGTCATGTTACATGAGATTACGATAACCTGAGTAAAACATGATCGGGAGAGATTCTCCTTAATGCTGCTTCCCTTTCCAAAGAGCATCCTAACCAATGTCAATTATACTGTTTTAGAACAAATGATTCATTTCCCACAATCCTCCATCTATGATAGAAAAAAAAAAAGATTAATGTCATGATGTTAATGTCAATTAAATACAAGATAAGATCTGAAAGACAATAGTTCAAAATTGAATTTTACAATTTGCAAGCTTTGGCTGCACCTGTCAATTGTAACACGATTATGATAGAAAAACAGCGACTGTCTAGACATAGAATACGCCTGTTTATTCGCCCAAAAGGTAATTGTGATGCAGGCACCATAAAAAGAGATGACTTTACGGAGAATGGTTAAAGAGGCTCTCCGATAGCAAGGTAAATGAATTCTGTATGCCAGTGTCAACAGGGCCTAATGCTGGGATGGGCAACCTTAGGCCCACTAGCTGTTGCAGAACTAGAATTCCCATCATGCTTGGACAGCCAAAGCTAAAGCTTTGGCTGTCCAAGCATGATGGGAATTGTAGTTTTTTTTTTTACACACTGAGGCATAGTTGCCAACTCCAAGTTTTGCTGGGACTGTCCCGATTCTGAGGAGACAGTCCCGGCAAAACCATGTCCCTGGAAGCTCGTCCCTGCCCCCTTCCAGCGCTAGTGATGTCACTCATGCAGAGCAGGGAGAGGAGTCCCTGGGGGACTAGAGGAACCATACAGGTGAGGTAAGTATAGCTTTTTTTTTTAAATACAGATGAAGGGACAAGAGGATGCTGAAGGGGTACTGGTATGATGATGAAGGGACAGGAGGAGGATGAAGAGGGAAGTAGTATGATGATGGAAGGGCAGGAGGATGAATGGGGGTAATAGTATGATGATGGAGGGGGAAGGAGGATTAGAGGGGTAGCACTATGATGATGGAGGGGCAGGAGGATGAGAGGGGTAGTAGTATGATGATGGAGGGGAAAGGAGGATTAGAGGTGTAGTACTATGATGATGGAAGGGCAGAAGGCTGAAGGGGGTAGTAGTATGATGATAGAGGGGCAGGAGGATGATGAAGGAGTAGTAATATGATGGAGGGGCAGGAGGATGAAGGGGATAGTAGGATGAAGGGGTAGTAGTATGATGATATGGGGTGCACCTGCATCATATGGGTACAAACTATAAGCATGTACAGTCAGTAGAATGCTATTTCTGAGTCTCAGCGTGCTCTGAGTGGGGTGTGTAATATACTGGGGACCTGAAACTGGGGTGTGTAATATACTGGGGACCTGTAACTGTGGTGTGTAATATACTGGGGACCTGAAACTGGGGTGTGTAATATACTGGTGGGGACCTGATAATGGGGTGTGTAATATACTGGGGACCTGAAACTGGGGTGTATAATATACTGGGGACCTAATACTGGGGTGTGTAATATACTGGGGACCTGAAACTGGGGTGTATAATATACTGGGGACCTAATACTGGGGTGTGTAATATACTGGGGACCTAATACTGGAGTCTGTAATGCTCCTTTTGTGTTGCTCTGACTGTAAATTCTAACTGGAAATTTTTGAACCCACACCCATGATAGGCCACACCCACCGAGACCACACCCACAATAAGCCACACCTATTTTTTACCGCTAAAGTGTCCCTGGAAAAAAATTTCAAATGTTGGCAACTATGTTCATGTAGTCTCATCCTGTTCCCTTTTACTTCCAGCTAACTCAAATTTGGTACAGTATATAAGAAGCGACTCACCCAGTTTTACATAAGCATTATATAGATGTATTTCTGCAGCTGTGTTAAAGGGGTACTCCAGAGAAAAAAAATTCAAATCAGCTGGTATCAGAAAGGTATACAGATTTCTAAATTACTTCTGTTTAAAAATCAAGTCTCGCAGAAGGTGGTGTATTCTTTCCAGTCTGAAACTGTGCTCTCTGCTGCCTCTCTGCAACTGTCAGCAGGAGAGGTTTTCTATGGGAATTTGCTACTGCTCTAGACAGACAGAGGTGGCAGAAGAGCAGACTGGAAAGAATTCACCACTTCCTGCAGGACATACAGCAGCTGATAAGTCCTGTCCACATCGGGGTCTAATGATCTGAATTGACAGTGTCATATCTCCTGGTGATGCTATAAGTTTAGGTCAATAGACCCACGGTCCAGCCAGGATTTTTCGGGAGTAACAAGGGTGCAAATACAACCGTATAATGACCGAATTATAACCTACCAAAATTACATTAGCGTGAAAAAAAGTACAGGTTGAAGGGAGTGTGACTGCAGAATCAGACTACTTCTGCTTATAGTCTGTAAATGGATCTTTGTCATTGTGATGCTCTGCAGCTCATCTTGTATGTATTGTGATGTTCTGCAGAGAGGTGTGTCCCGCAGGATCTGTGGTTTGTTTTGTTTCGCAGGAAAGTACGTATTATCATGTTCTGCAGCTGCTGAGGTATATTATGAGGTTCTGCAGCAGCCAAGGTGTGTAATATGAGGTTCTGTGGCAGCTGAGGTGTATAATATGAGATTCTGCAGCAGTTGAGTTGAATTATGAGGTTCTGCAGTAGTTGAGGTGTGTATTATGAGGTTCTGCAGCAGCTAAGGTGTGTGATGTTCTGCAGCAGCTGAGGTGTATAATATGATATTCTGCAGCAGCTGAGTTGTGAATTATGAGGTTCTGCAGCAGCTGAGGTGTGTATTATGAGGTTCTGCAGCAGCTGAGGTGTGTATTATGAGATTCTGCAGCAGCTGAGGTGTGTATTATGAGGTTCTGCAGCAGCTGAGGTGTGTATTATGAGGTTCTGCAGCAGCTGAGGTGTGTATTATGAGGTTCTACAGCAGCTGAGGTGTATTATAATGCTCTGCAGCAGCTGACATGTGTACTATGATGTTCTGCAGCAGTTGAGGTGTGTGTTATTTTCTGCAGCAGCTGAGGTGTGTGTTATGTTCTGCAGCAGCTGAGGTAAGCATTTTGTTCTGCGCTACATAGTACTTTGACCACACAAAAGTAAATCACCTCTTAGTCATATGACCAAAATACTAGTCCATCAAATCTTGATTTTGAGCAATTGTGTCATGATCGCACAATGCAACCACACTACTAACAGATGCGGTCACAAAGCAAGAATAAGACCTTCACGTTCTGTGACTGTAGCCCCGGCCTGATTATGTTCTGGAGCAACGAGGGTAAACACTGTCTAATACACAATGCAACTAAAGAACATCATACTACACACATTTGGGAAAACTAAATGTCAGGATTGGTAAAATCAACTTTCCACTAAGGTTAAAGGGGTTATCCATGGAAAATCTTTGTCTTTCAACTTCTATTTAAAAATCTCAAGTCTTTTCATACTTATCAGCTGCTGTATGTCCTGCAGGAAATGTTGTTTTCTTTTCAGTCTGACACAGTGCTGTCTGCTGCCTCCTCTGTCTGTGACAGGAACTGTCCAGAGCAGGAGAGGTTTTTTGTTTTAATTCTTTTATTACATATTCAACAGGAGAGATTTGGATTTGCTGCTGCTCTGGACAGTTCCTGACATGGGCAGAGGTGACAGCAGAGAGCTCAGTGTCAGACTGGAAATAATACACCACTTCCTGCAGGACACACAGCATCTTTGGCTGGCTAAACTACGTCACCTCCTGAGTATATGAATACGGGATTTTAAATTCGTGTCACTTGCTGGTTGGAGCTAGAGAGGGAGAGACTGTATACCAGGGAGAGAAAGCTTTTAGGTGAAGTTAGGTAGGAAGGGACCCCCAAAAGCCCTTGTTAGGGCTAAAAATATAGAAAGCAGAGATTTAGAAGCTGTTTTGAGACAGCAATTTTTAACATTTACCGACAAACGATAAACTATTGCAAACAAGATTGTTTATCGTTACCCTGAAATCGTTCACCATATTATACAGAACTATAGTCGTTATTGTGATCGTTACTACGATCGTTTGCTCCATCTGATCCCAGCAAAACAATGAACAATGTGCAATTACACTGAACGAGTAGTGAACAAATGAGGAACTTGAGCAAACGAATGTGGGTAGGAAGGGACCCCCAAAAAATAGATGCAGCCAGGCATGCTTCCCCTGCTGTCCTATATGCATTCCAGAGGTGTTGGCATCATTTCCCAAGTATTTTTCTCCCATAGACTATAATGGGATTCGATATTCGATCGAATATACGAATATCGGGGGCTATTTGAATCAAATTTTAAATTTTTTAATATTTCACTATTCACTCATCTCTAATCTTTACCTGTGTACAGATTGTGGACATTTCTACAGTAGATATCAGGAAATGAATGGAGCAGGTAAGGGCCCTATTCCACCGGACAATTATCGTTCAGATTATCGTTAAATCGTTCGAATCTAAACGATAATCGTTCGTTTGAAATGCAGTTAACGATTAACGACCGAACGAGAAATCGTTGATCGCTTTATAAGACCTGGACCTATTTTTATTGTTGCTTGTTCGCAAATCGTTCACATTGAATAAGACGTTGTTCGGTCGTTCGCAGTAGATATGAACGCAATAGCGAAGAAATAGCGAAGAAAAAACAATCGCAAATACGATCATAAGTAACGATTATCGTTCCATGGAAATGAGTCTTTCGCAATAGCGGTCGTTTGAGATCGTTAATCGTTAACAATTATGCGAACGATAATCGACCGGTGGAATAGGGCCCTAAGTAGTACCTGCAGCACAATTCATCCCTTTGTATCTGTTAGGCGCCCGTACACAATGCAACCGCAGAACGTAGTGAAGAACCGCATGCTACAATTTCATATGGTTTAATGCAGTTTTCTGCAGCTTGACTTGTACCGGTGAAGCACATGACTACAACATCCTTCTCCTATAGCCACAATGCAAAACCATGGCAATGAAACAGTCAACAGCTGCATTGTGTATGCACACCCAGCACAGTATATCTCTCCATTCTGTTAGTTATTGATTATTCATTACTGATAGTTTACACATTTTAGATGTTTTGACTAACAGCTGTCCCTCTGTGTGCATCCATGTGTGTGCAATAGGTGTTTAGTGAAGTGGCTGCATGTTGGTACAGAGAGCGAGTGATGCCAGCAGGGGGAGGACTAGAGACTGGATAGTTTTTGTTGGTTCTGCTGTGATGTGATGCATGCCGTATCTGGGAGCACGCTTAATTAAACTTCAGGTATTCATCTGATTTAAAGATAAAATCTATCTATTACACAGTATAATTGCGACTTGGGATATAGCACAAAGCAGAGCAAAATTAGAGAGAACGGCTTTTACTGCAATGTAAAATGAAATTCATTATTGCAAGTATTGTAAAAGAAGTCAGCGGATGTGTGATTGACGCTGGTACCCATTATGTGCCCAGTATGAATGGTGGAGTAGAAAATGGAAACATTTGGATAAAAAGAATTGCAAATTAAAAAGGAATTGAATAAATCTTTAAATATTTGTTAAATCATATATATATATTTATATATTGTAGTTGGAAAATCTATATCTATCCATCAGTATCAGTGTAGGACAAGGGGCATATGCTATAGAGGTACCGCGGGGCCCTTAGAAAGAGAGTGGGCATATCTGGTTAAAGGGGAACTCTCAGCAGGTTAGACGAATCTAGCCTGCTGATATGTTCCTACTGCACAGGAGACGCTGAGGAAGAAGGTATGTGTCTTAAACCCCTATTACATGGGGCATTGAGAAGAAGCAAGTGATCGGCAACCTGTCGGGTCAGCGCTCGCTTGCTCCTCTTTCCCCGCTCGCTGCCGGCACTATTACAGTAAACAAGCAGGGAGATGCGCAGGGGGGGTAGCCCATAGGAATATAGCGGTGGTCTGCTGCCGCCACTCCCATTACACAGGGCAACAGCAGCAGATCGTTGCTCTTCCAACATGGTGTAATGGGGCCTTTACCTTCCTCCTTAGAGCCGTTCCGGTACAGTTAGTCTTTTGCTCCACAGTCCGGTGAGACTGTTAGGAGCACTGGGGCACCGTTAGGAGCACTGCCCACCCCCATAGTGCCGATCTGCACCACCCCCGCCCCCAGTTCCATTCATTTTGATTAGAAAGTGGAGGGCCGCTATGGGGGCAGGCAGTGAAAAGCTCCTGCAGCTGATAATCGGCCCATGTGAAAGCGAACAGCTAAAGATCGGGAAAATGTCTCATTCTCTACATTTGCATCTTCTGGATTGCAGTAAAATGTATTGAACTGGGCATGTGAGGCCGATAGCAAATAGAAACTGACAACATGGACATGCATGTATCCGTGCTGTCATTTTCCAGATCCCCAGAAGTGCAAACATACCTAGTGTGATCCGGCATCCCACTCTCCCAACCTACTCTCTGTTCAGGTTGCCACCTCCTCCAGAATGATTGAAAGCTGGAGGAGGCAGGGCCAGAAAGCAGGATGGGGGAGACGCAGAGCGGGATGCCAGATCACACAGCAGCACACTAGGTATGTATGCACTGCATGAGTGATCTGGAAACTGACAGCACCGATATATGCACATCTGTTCAGTGAGTTTCCATGGCTGCACGACCAATGCAAGAATCGTTTGTGCAGCCCAGCTGCTCAATTAGTCATGCCATGTAAAGGCCCTGCAAAGGAGTGCTGATCTTGCTGATCGGTGCTTGCTTGTATCCTTGCACAGCCCCTCATCGAGCCGTGTAAAAAGATCCCTACCCCAAATCAGGAGATATAAATCTTATTTTAATACATTGCTCTGGCGCTGAGATATAAGATTTTGAAGTCATGTAAATTGGGAGATAAAGCCCAGGGGGTGTTTTCCTAGATTACACTAAGCAGAGTGGGTGCTTACATGCAGACATGGGGGTGTCAGGAGAGAAGAGGCTGAACATTGCTGGGCTTTTGCAGTGGCTTCATGAAGTGTGGAGGATTAGATAAGCGTGTTATTTATTGATGAGGCACATCTCCCTGTATTTTATGATCTGGCTGCCTGTCAAGTAAAAGAGTAGTGGAGATGAAAATTAATTATCCAGGATTAGGAATAATGCTTCTTCCTTTTTGCAAAAACAGCACCACCCCTGTCCTCAGGTTGTGTGTGATATTACAATTCCCCTCAATTCACTTCAATGTAAGTGAACTGCAAAACCCACACCCAAACTGAGAACAGAAGAGGTGCTGTTTCTGGAAGGAAGCGGCCATGTTTATCTGGACAACCTCTTTAAATCAGTCAGTTCTCAAGAGAAAATAGATATTTGGGGCACTTTTCTCATTTCATTAATAGAAAATAGGTTTGGTGACAATGATGTCATTTTGATACCATCTAAGGAGCTGTTCACATTATGATTTTGCTGCCCCTTAAACATATACGTTTGAATGCAAGGAAAAGTGTGGCTTGATGCACCTGTAGATTTTCATCTCTAAAATATAGAGCAAAATTGAAATCATACAGTATATAATTTAACATTTTTTGTTTTATGCGCAGTATTGGAATTGTATTCCACAACTTTCTTAACAAGGAGAAGACTTATGTTGTATCTGTATCATGATAGCTGTTTCTTTGAAGAAAAACATAATTTTCTTTAACAAAAAAAAAAAAAAGAAAAAGTGCCAACAGATCTGTTACACACTGTACAAGCAGGACCCAAGGGGCAGCATTGCCTTTCATGTAGCCTGTTGGGTTTTTGGCATGGTGTCCGCAGAATATACCAGCGTGACACACTATGTTAACTGGTATTTTTGACCTAACCTGCACCCAAAGGAAAGATGATATGAGCCCAGCCTAAAAAACAAGCAAACAAAAAACTGTTACAGAACTACAACTCCCAGCATGCCACGAGAGCTGCTCTCCCACTGTTACAAAACTACAACTTCCAGCAGCTTCTCCCCAGGCATACTAGTAGTTGTAATTTTGCCACAGTGGGAGAACAGCTCTCGTGGCATGCTGGGAGTTGTAGTTTTGAAATAAAGGAAGGGCATCTCTCAGGGCATGTTGGGAAGTGTAGTTCTGCAAGAGGTAGAGCAGCTCTAACTGCATGCTGGGATCTGTGGTTGTGCAGGTGACCAGCTGTCTAGGCATGCAACAATATAACATGCTAGGAGTAGTAGTTTTGCACCTTCAGGGGAGCAGCTGTCTGGGCATGCTGGGAGTTGTGGTTTTGCAAAAGCCGAAGAGCAGCTTTTGTCTAGAAACACAAGCTGGTATTTTTTATACTAGCTAAATAGCTGGGTTCTGGGCATGCTGGGAGTTGTAGTTTTATACTAGCTGTACAGCTGGGTTCTATGCATGCTGGGAGTTGTAGTTTTATACTAGCTGTACAGCTGGGTTCTATGCATGCTGGGAGTTGTAGTTTTATACTAGCTGTACAGCTGGGTTCTATGCATGCTGGGAGTTGTAGTTTGATACTAGCTGGAAAGCTGCGTTCTGGGCATGCTGGGAGTTGTAGTTTTATACTAGCTGGAAAGCTGCGTTCTGGGCATGCTGGGAGTTGTAGTTTTATACTAGCTAAAAAGCTGGGTTCTGGGCATGCTGGGAGTTGTAGTTTTATACTAGCTGTACAGCTGGGTTCTATGCATGCTGGGAGTTGTAGTTTGATACTAGCTGGAAAGCTGGGTTCTAGGCATGCTGGGAGTTGTAGTATAAATGCACAGCAGCTCTCCAGGCATGCCGGGAGTTGTGTTTTCAAACCAATGAAAGCCACAGGAAGCCCTCTGCTCAGTGTACGTAGATTTCCATGGCTGTTTACTAGTAGCATGTCCCTCCAGTATAGTCACAGTCTATCCTCTAGCTCTGCCCGTTATTATCCTGCCTGCACGGCTCAGCAGCAGCTCTTCTCATTCTACTCCACTGTCATGCACAGCATCCCTCATCCCCTCCGCGCTCTCTCTCTCTTTCTCGCTGCCATGGCAATCAGCTGAGGGACCATCCAAAGGCTCCCCGCCCACCCCATGACGTCAGTTTTCGAATCACCCAATCGCAAGTGAAGAGGGCGGTCGGTCGAGCCACGTGCTCTCAACCAACCTTCTCACCGCCGCAACGCCAACCTTGACTCACTGAGCCCGGCGTTGGATTGGTTGCGTCTCCCGTCTCCCCTAGCAACGCTGGCCGGGTGCGTGACAACACTCGCCTTAGCAACCGCCTCAGCGCGCCATTTCTCCGAGGTAGTAGTAGTAGTTCTCCCCCCTCTTCCCCGTCGGGCGGGGACAGGAGGAGGTGGGGGCTCGGAGAGAAGAAGCAGCAGCGGTAGCAGTGCCCGCCTTCTCACCCTCCTCCTTCCCGGGGGCTGAAGACACACGGGTGGGGGGGAGGAGCCTGCCTCCATTATTTATATTTTGTCTCCCTTTTTATTTCCTCCCCTCCTTCAAAGTCTGACACGTCCGCAGTGAGTGAGTGGCGTTGGCAGCCTGTCAATCCGTCACCGGGGCCGGCAGCAGCAGCGTAAAGCGGGGCAAGCAGCCGGAGCCATAAATCCCGCCCGGGAGAGCCCCGACTACCGGCCCCCCATCCATCTCTCCCACATCACCCCCTCAGCCGCCGCCGCCGCCGACACCGAGGAGGAGGAAAAAAGTTTTTTGATTGCTGCTCTGAGGCATCATCATCATCATCGTCCCCATCTCACCGGGCACCTTAACCATTTCTATCACCTCTCCTGCCATCAATACTGGTGCTGCTCCCCCCACCCGGCCCCGGCCACTACTTCTTCTTCTTCTACCAGAGACTTTCTTTTATACATCTTATTGTCTTCTTTATTTTATTATTTTTTATAATCCCCATTTATTTTATTGGAGGTGATCATCGAGAGGAGCTGCAGCCGCTTCTACTACTACTACTACTCCTCCTGCTCCAACTACTACTACTCCTCCATCATCCGACCCTGATTTATGACAGAGCGAGCGGAGAGATTGGCGTCTCCCGGATGAAGGATTGAAGAAGGAAAAGATCCAAGGACTGAGAACTGAGAAGAAGCCCAGGAGAGCACCATGCCTTCTTATTACTCTTCATGACATCCGTCACCTTCTTGGGAGAGAAGGGGGAAGAAAATCTGCAAAAGAGGAAAAAAAAAATGATTTTTAAAAATTTAATTTAATATATTTTTTTGAAGGATTTTTATTTCCATTGGCTGGAATAAAGGCTGATTTTTTTTTGTATTCTAACAAATGCTCTGAGACGTCACAAAGTGTCCTAGAAGAAAAGTGCAGCTCCTTCCTGACACCAGATCCTTCAACTCTCTGGCTTTTCCACTTCTTCTATTTCTTACTAAATTGCAAAAAAAAAAATAATAATAATAAAGAACTGACGTTTGACAGTAGGTGCAAGACGTTGGCTTGTTGCTTTTTTTTTTTTTTTCTTTTTCTTCTTACATGTGTCCTGATGGGATGAATTGGAACTGGCCTAGCCAAAGCTAAAGAAGCCCCGAGACCTTTGACCTTTTCATGAGACCCCCAGACTTTGCTGTATGCGGTGGAAATATTAAACTGCACTGGAGATAGAGGGGATCTCGACCCAGAAATAGCTGGAAGAGGGCTGCAGCCTGCGTTACTTTGTATCAGCCCAGCAGCAAGGCTTTTTTTTTTTTTTTTAATGGAGTGAAGAACTGTATATTCAATCTACCCCTTGTTTGCCAACCCAAGGCTGGGAATTGACGCTTTGTTGTCATTGTTGATGTGCGGGGCACTGACCCACCAAGCGGTTGTGCCCCTGACTGTGAGGTTGTCTCCTTGCAGTCTGTATTTCAATTGATTTGGCTGCGGAGAGGAGTATGGACGAGCAGACCAGGATGATGCAGACTTTGGCCGGGGTGAACATGGCCGGTCACTCGGTACAGGGGGGAATGACTTTACCTCCTCCCCATGGACACGATGGGACAGACGGGGATGGCAGGAAGCAGGACATTGGCGACATCCTGCACCAGATCATGACCATCACTGATCAGAGCCTGGATGAGGCACAAGCAAAGTTGGTTTCCATCGCAATAAAAAAAAAAAGCACACACACACATATACACGCAGCATCACGCTTTCCCTCCCCACACATGAGAGCAGCTCATCACTCCTGTACATCCTGGAGTGAGCAACTTCTCAATGCAGGCAGTTTGTCAAATAAACCAACACATGTTTTGGGTAGCAACGGCGAGCGGAGGCTGCGATGCAGCTGGAGGCTCCTTCTCGCAGGGGGGACGAGGTGATTCCTGATATAAAGAGGGGTTGCAGCAGCTGTGTGCAGAGAGGCTGCTCCCTCCATGCTGCTTCCAGTCCATTCTTCTCTCTAGGGCAGGAACTGGCCCTATATAGGAAGGACTGATAATTATAAATAAAATCGGCCACACAAGTCAATCTGCACACGTTTATTAGTCCATATATTGTTATAGTGAAGACCATAAACGCAGCTTGTCCCTGCTTATCTGGAGTCCCTATATAGAGGATTATTTATAGGTCAAGCTTTCAGGACCACTTAGCTTCCTTCCAACAAGCAATCATCTGTAATGTAAGACAGCACGAGAACTTCCTCTTAGCCACAGAGCGTCTTCTCCCAAAGCAGCTGCTGTGTTATTTCTCTACAAATTGTTTGCATGATGTGTAAAGATTTAGAAGGAATTCTTTGCACCCGTTTTATGCCCATCTTAATACCCTGGTGCAGCCCATCTGCTGCTCACTTCACAGGCAGACTTGTTACTGTCTATGTGTGTGTTTTGCATGTTTTTTTTTGGAGCATTAGTAGGAGATGCTACTGTAGAGGAAGAAGAAAAAAAATCAATGTTAGGAAAATATATTGCTGTGTAAAAGTTGGCCCCTTTTAATAAATCAGTTTTGCTATGGATTCAAGCAGTTTATTGCGACAAGCGGTGATTTAGGTTTGCTATAATAGTCGGCTAATCTGACATGTGAGTAAACATTACATATTGGGAAACCTTTAGAGGGAAAGTAGCTCAACTTCTACACTTCAGCTAGTTCTAGACTCAGCAGGGGCACTGGGCATTCCCTGCAAAGTTAAGGCCAACTTATCAAAGTTCCCTGACATTGGGATCAGATGTCTGTGGTGGTTGGTGGGAATGGCCAGCATATATGTTATCCTAAATAGTGCTGTAATAGTCTACTGCCTCTTGGTTTTAGTTTATAATTGAAAGTAGTGTATGTAGTATGTATGTATGTATAATATTATAATAGTGTATGTATAATATGCATGTAGCATATACACATCAGTTTAAGCACTCCTTGTGTATATCCATTTAGAAATGTTACATGTGCGAACACACACACACACTTACACACATATATATATATATATATAGAGAGAGAGAGAGAGAGAGAGAGAGTATATAAATATGTGTGCAACAAACACATACACACTTTGTATAAATTACTATCTGAATGATCTGTCCATGAGTTATCAATCATCTCATATCTATTATCTATATCTTTGTATTAATGTCTGTGCCAGTCTAGTATGTATCACCTATATACTATTCTAAATAATTCATATCTTTGAATATCTATCTATCTATCTATCTATCTATCTATCTATCTATCTATCTATCTATCTATCTATCTATCATCTGTTATCTATCTATCTATCTATCTATCTATCTATCTATCTATCATCTGTATACATTTGATAAATAACTAATTCAATCATATGTTGTCTGTCAATAAACTATACATTGCTGGATTATTCTATCTATTTATCCATCTATCTATCTATCTATCTATCTATCTATCTATCTATCTATCTATCTATCCATCTATCCATCCATCTATGTTACAATGTATATGTTCTCTGTCTGGATATCTATCTATCTATCTATCTATCTATCTATCTATCTATCTATCTATCTATCTATCTATCTATCTATCTATCTATCTATCCATCTATCCATCTATGTTACTATGTATATGTTCTGGATTCCCCTATGGTAATATTGTTCTTCTGTCTCCTTTTTGCAGAAAGCATGCACTAAACTGTCATAGGATGAAGCCAGCCCTCTTCAGTGTTTTATGTGAAATCAAAGAGAAAACAGGTAGGATTTGTGATCTTTCTGCCTTTATAAACCCTGTATGTGTTCACTTTCACCTTCTCACTAATGTTGTTATGCTGGGCAACGCCATCTTTATTTCCCATAACATTGTGCGGTCAAGAACCAGTACAAAAAAAAATTGATTATTTGTGTACATATCGCTGTGTATGTTGGGTGGAGAACAGGTCACCTGCCAGGGGCTACACTTTCTTCTGTCAGGCTATAGACCAAGTGAAGATGAAAGGTTAACCCTTAATAAACTGGAAAGGCGAGGGGGGGGGGGAGCTGTTCATGTTAAACAGAGGTAGGCCACAAAGTTATGCCTGTGTCTTACAATTTGCCAAAAAAAGAAATAGTTGAGGAGACTTGTATTTGCAGGAGATGAGCCAGGATGAGCAGAGTGTCACTAAGGTTATTTTCCTCCTTTAAAAATCTCTGATCCTTCTATAGAAAGATCAATAAGGAATCTGTGGCGGTGACATCAAATCACATCATTAATTTACTGCCAAAACCACCGCTACAGATATCTTTATATTGATGGAGGAGAAATGAATTCCCAGTCTAATCTTCAGTTAAAGGGAAGAAACAAATAGAAGGGATTTTATACAGGATTTCCTGGGCTTAGTTATAAGTGCTCTGTTCTACTGTCATCAGCATCCTTTCATATGTATATAATCTGTATACACACGTATAATATAGATGGCATTAGGACGCAATTGGTAAGGTAATTGAATGTGTATACAGCTGCATGTTCTTAGCTTATAGGTCACACATCTCCCTATGGCCGCCTTTTTGTAAAAAATAATATATATATATATATTTTTTTTTTTAAAGATTTACTGTGTTCTTACATATTTTCATAAAAAGTGATCATTAAGTAATCCAGGGATTTCAAGGGTGTCACATCACCAGAACCTATTAAGGGTGTCAGTTTCAGTGTTGAGCTTGTCATTGATACATTGTAGCAAATCAAATGACTACAATATATATATTAATTGCTGGCACACCTAATCAATCACCGTCAATTTCCGTGTGCGGAGAGGTTTTTTTTTTCCTCCCCCCTCTTTTTTTTTAACACCCCCCCTCCCCAAATCTATCTCTGTAATTGCTGCTTTCTGCTAGAATAATACACAATGACCTGATCTTTTGAGCACTTACTGTTCGCTTGAAAGCGCTCAGTAATTTAGAGGTTAATTTAATGCAAATTGTTGTTTCTTCCCGTTAAATTCCATATGATATATATATATATATATATATATATTGCATAGTAATTAATAGAAACCAGTGTAACAACACAACAACATGACCCTTGTATTGTGTACACTCTTCCTTGGCTGGTATTTTTCTCAGGCTTTGTCTATGCATTGCGCAGCTTCGCAACGTATGTTACCACTTAACAGGGAAAATTTTAATAATTGAAATAATTGTACACTTCATTCAGTCTGCAAAATGAACCTAATCGGAGTGACTAGTGCTGTGAGCAAGGTGTCAAATCTCAGATCTTCATAGATTAGATAGGGGGCAAAACCGCCTCCACGGCTGAGAGGGCTGATCGGTACAAATGTCCACCGGCACCCCTGGCTTATAAAAGTGACAGTAAAATTGACAAAAGGAAAAATGGAAATTGGAAAAGACGTGCCTATTACATTATGAATGAGCCCAAGACTCTTTAGTGGTTTTAGTAGACAAAGAACGCGGAGCATTGGCCGTGACATCAATAACCAGCAAGAGTTGTTTAAATGAGAAGATTCGGTTTGCATCATCATCTTTTTAGTGTGATGTAAAATCTTCGACTCTATGTATGGATTTCACCCGTTGCAATGCCGCTGGTCTGGTGCGGAGGAAACAGCTGCTCGTGTAGTTAGAAACAATGCAGAATTTCAAGTGTTTGTTTTTATCCTCAGTGGCGGCAATCTGTTTAATGTCACGGAGGGCGGCTGGTGTGTGTGTGTGCTAATATCAGCCCCGGCAACTTTACCTTATTAGCTGGCAAAAATGAAAAGGGTCAGGGAACGTCTTTGTTTTCTGACCGCTTCATTGTTTCAAAGGCTTCTCCCCTATACAGGGGAATCTATCAAAATATTGCACGAGGGAGACGCTTTCCTCCATCCCCACCTCCACTTCAGGACTCTTTTATTATGTTTGTTCATTTTAATTATCATATCGGCCGGCAGGTTTTATTGAATAAAAAGGCAGATAACAGGCAGGTTGGGTTCGGCCAGCGCTTTTTCTTCTTCCCCTTTTGTGAGTGGAAGCCTTGTTGTTGTTATTATTATTATGTTTTCTATCGGTGTTAAAATTATACAGTAGTTACCAGGCTTTATTAATGTTTGTGCTCTGCTAGCGGCAACCACAAGGTAGCAGCAGGCTTTTGCCTTTTTTTTTTTTCTCCCCTATAATTATAGTTTTTTTTCTCCCCCCTCCTAAAATATTGGGTTCTGGGAGAATAACTGTGTATTTGGAATCAAATTTGAACTTGAGATGTTAACCTGCCCCGAATCGGGCAATCCTTCTCCTGTTTATATCATTGCTGTGATGATTATTTTTTTTTTTACTGGAAACCCAGGAAGAAGGGGGGAAAAAAAAATGCGAGAGAGATTAAGGCAGCTTGAGCCGTGTTTGTTGCATGTAGATGAGAAATGACCTTTTTTTGAATTAAATAAACAGGCTGTGGATTTTTCAGCTAGCCACAGGCATAAAAATCAATACACGTGAACATATGATTGTGTATGGACGGGGAATTTTTTTATTTTTTCGCCTTTTTCTTTTGTCAACGAGTCTGAGTCTAAATGTAAGTTTTTATCCCCAAGTGGGTATACCCTGGCAAAACGTAAGATTGCTTCATTAGTATTTGAGAACTGAGAAAATTAGAAATATTTGTTAGTTTGTCATAGAGGCGCCAACAGCTCCATACATCTTGGAACACAAAACAAGACATATACATATGTGTGTGTATATATATTAGGTGTATATATATGTGTGTATATATATATATATATATATATATATGTGTGTGTGTGTGTATATATAATGTGTGTTTGTGTGTGTGTGTGTGTATATATATATATATATATATATATATATATATAATTATGTACAAACATCATATACTTGATTTAGTGTATATGATTTAATATTTATATACACACACACCTATATCCCATATATATATATATATATATATATATATATATATATATATGCAAACACACATATATATATATTAGAGTAACTTGTCACCCATGTCTCCTGTCTTATATTACTTTTTTGTTTTCCTTATCGATTTTAGAACATAGCCTTACAGTCTTACAGCAGGAAGGTACATTGACAGCTGCCAGCCACCCCTATCATAGCCACCGTTGAACAGAGAGCTTAAATGCCATTCATTTAGTAGTAATGTCTAATGGCATACATGATGGTTTGCCAGATTTGTGGCCTTTTGCGAGTCTTATAAGCAGGACAGACTTGGGAAGATCATAAAATGTAATGAACTTCTCCACTGAGCGAGATGTCCGCAGGGGGAAGCTAGAAGGACCGTCTCGGGCTACTTGAAGGATTTTTATATGCCTAAAGAGAGTCAGTAGAAACGCACACTGAACATTTTTGACCCAGAAAACAAGATGTGAGTAGCCAGTCGGGAGAATGTTAACCTGTTTGTCGCCGAGTTAAATAACAGAGAAGTACAGCGGAGGGTTTATACATCTGTAAGGCAGGGAACATATTGACCTTATAGTCTAAAAGTAAATGGCGTATAAGGTGAATCAATGTTCTTCACTTGTTGACAATGGCAATCCGGATATAATGTAATGAGGTGCCGAAAAAAAACCCCTTCTTAGTAGTGGATAATAAACCATGCAAGCGTTAACGTGCCGGCACAGGCATCGTCAACAGATATATATTAATGTATGTAAATAGTGAACAAAGCACAACTAGTGGCTGCATATGAAGTGATGCTCTTCACTTCTCGTCATTTCCCATCCTGGGGGAGAATAAAATAGGAATGTGCCAGAGCAGGCGCCTGCAAAGGGGGGGGGGGGGGTTTGAAAAAAATCTACTATATTAATTTCTCAGCTTGACATAACCTTTAGAAAGTGCTGATTCAAAGTGATCAGACATACCTTTGTTCTTATGTCATTTTTGGAGTTGTGATAAACCACCTCACTCAGATCAGCCCCCACATGTGTCTCCCTGGGTATCGTCTACACCCACCAAGCCAAATCCTTGAGTAGGATTATATCTGCCCCAAGGAGATGGGAAAGACCAGGGAAGGCATCTTACATTACTTTTATATATACAGCCTGTACTGAAATGTCATATTAATCTATAGTAAGACCTGGTTTACACTTAATATTTTGCTTAATATTTGTAGCCAGGAGTGGAATTGACAAACTTTAATGGACAAATTTGCAATTTTTTTGTGCATTTGACCCATTTCAGGTTTTGGTGGAAAATACTGAACAAAATACTATGCGAATGTTAATCCAGGTTTTTTTTTTTTGCATTGTATGTAGTGTAGTTGTTTTAGCTACCGCCACAGGTTAAAGCTCATGTAAACATTGGGATACACTTCTAGTAAACTCAGCTCTGCTATGTCGGTCTATTAGACTCCCTGTTGTCATTCCTATTAATTATACATGGGAGGAATAGTGCAGTCTCTCAATGTCTGTATGGTATGTTAACTTTTGTTAACACAGCAGCCCCATGTAAAATCTCAGGTGATCATTGTGAGGCTTCTGGTGTGGGGCTGATAAGGAGAGGTCCCTTTGGTCCTCCACATCCTTTGTAGTTATTGGGATTCCAATATAAAACAGTAGTGCAGTCTCTGCGGTGACGTATGGGTTAACCATCCAACAAACTTCAACTCAATTACAGAGCTCTGCTTCCAGTGTACAGCCCAGCTTCCTCCTGTAAGGTTAAGCGGCAGCCAGTTATCAATGCAAATGTAATAAATGGAGATAATGAGGGGCAGCGTCAGCCCCTAGGAAGCACACACATATGTTATATGTATCTAGTCTAATAGTCCATCCTAAGCTGCTTTATTATGGATGCTACATGGGAATGCAGCCTCACCCTTGGTCACAGTACACTTTTTTTTTTTTCTTTGTGTGCATTGCATTGTTCGGTGGATTTTTTTCTTCTTCTTTTTTTCCTCTGAAGTGATGCATATGTTTGTGATCTATAAAATGTGTAATTATTACAGTGTTGGGACACGAGAATATTACACATTTATTTCTTTTCTGCACATCGAGATCCATTTTATGAGAACGGCATGAAATGTCATATATTTTCTGATAGCCTAATAAAAGTTATCACATCCCCGAATAAGGACGCTTGAAATAGAGCTTTTGCATCGCGGACATTTTACCGTCAAGTAGGACAGTCCAGGAGGAAGGTTTAACCTGCATTGTGAAAGGATACAGTTAGTATAGATGGGCAGACTAGATGAACCAGGTGGTCTTTTTGTGCTGACAATCTTCTATGTTTATTTAGTCGGTACTTTAATATTGACTGAAAAGTAATGTCCCTTTAAATATGGTATGTGAAGGGCTAATGCAGTATGATCTACAATATTATAATAACAGTTTCCGTTCTAGTATACATATATCGCTCTGTGAATTACTTTTTTTTTCCTCTAAATCTTAGGTTGTGTTCTGAAACTATAGTTGTCATCATGAAAAAGGTCTGTAGGAAAGAAGAGAATGGGGGGTACATGATCCGAGACCTTTATATAAATATTATAGGGGGAAAGGGGGGGACATGATCTGAGACTTATATATACCAAAAGGAAAGAAGGGAATGGGGGGGACAAGATCAGAGACATTTATTTATATATATTATAGGGGGAATGGGGGGACATGATCCGAGACCTTTATATATACAGTATATTATAGGGGGAATGGGGGAGACATGATCCGAGACCAATATAAATATATATATATATATATATATATATATATATATATATATATATATATATATTATAGGGGGAATGGGGGGGGCCATGATCTGAGACCTTCATATATATATTATAGGGGGAATGGGGGGGGGACATGACCCGAGACCTTCATATATATATTATAGGGGGAATGGGGGAATATGATCTGAGATCTTCATATATATGTATTACAAGAGGAAATAAGGGAATGGGGGACATGATCAGAGACCTTTTTATATATGTTACAGGAGGAAAGAGGGGAATGGAGGGACATGATCCGAGACATGTACGTACATTACAAGAGGAAAAAAGGGAATGGGGGGGATACGATCAAAACTTTTAAATATGTTAAAGGGTTAAATAAGAAAATATTTTAATAAAGAGAGAATGTTTTAATAAGAAACTTAACACTAGAACATAGGGACACAATCTGATGTTAGTTGGGGGCGATCAGAAACTATGTGAGAATATCTTTTTGCTGAAAGAGTATTAGATGTGTACAGCATACTTTCAGCAGATGTGGTCTGAACTCAACAGTGAATAAATGTAGAGATGTTCAGGATGAATATAGAACAGATATATCATATAAGGAAATAATATATGGACAGACCAGGTGGCCTCCTCGTGTCTGTCTTTTATGTTTCTATGGAAAGTAGGCTTGTAGGAGGGGTTGTCTGTTAACGCAGACATAGTATCTTACCTGGGAACTGGGTTAGTAAACCATTCATCTCTTATACATTTGGACTGGGTTCACACTATGTATATTTGAGGCTGTATTTGTGAGGCTGTATAGCAACCAAAACCAGGAGTGGATTGAAAACACAGAAAGGCTATGTTCACATAATGTTGTAATTGAGTGGATGGCCGCCATTTAATGGCAAATTTTTGCTGTTATTTTAAAACAACGGCTGTTATATTGAAATAATGGCAGTTATTTACCGTTATATGACGGCCATCCACTCAATTTCAACATTATGTGAACAGATCCTTTCTGTGTTTTCAATCCACTCCTGGTTTTGGTTGCTATGAGGACCTGACTTGAGGACCAAATACTGCCTGAAATATACAGTGTGTGAACCCAGCCTTATAGTGATACAACGCATGCTATTCTTATAGTAACATAATGTACTAGCATGATTCCACTCAATAGCTTTTATAGTTGATTACCTGATATAGTTGGCCAGTATAGATTCCTGGTCCCTGAATGACCATGACACAGTGTGATGTCATAGATAAATATAAGACAACGGATACAATAGATTTATAGGCACACACGTGCACTCCTATATGAATCCTGGTGGGAAATGTCATAACTGAATCTTTAGAAATGAAGCCTATAATCATTGTGAGACATGTTTTTTGTGCTTCTGACACCTTCATCGGTCATTGTGTTTCATAGCCATAAGCCTATTGCGACTTTTCAGGTATCAGTAACGTCACACATCGATGCACGTGGTAGGTAACCTCATGTGCTGCGTAATACCCATACATTGTAAGACAGGTGAGACGTTTAGATAAATAAAGTGCCGCTTATACACACAACCCACATTATATCTGCACAGTCATATGGTGCCTGTTCACACTGTTTTACACACTTTGCTGTAATTTTCTGGGACAACAACCGCATTAAACATTGTAACAAGTTGCAGCTCACACAGGTAGTGACAGGACGGCCCCCTACATCTGACTCGTCTAGTTGCTAGAAAGAGAAGTACGTGTTTGCTTTTCCCTCCCATAATCTAGTAATTCACACCAGGAGGAGAATGCAATGTTTGTCTTTTCCACAGCCCTAAACTCTCACCAAGGTGAAGCGCACAAAGCTCACCATTCTCATCCGCACGATAACCTCCCGTCACTCCAGCTCTTTACACGGCCCAGCTTTTGAATTATGAACGTTGTAAATAATTCACATCAATATTTAAGATAAATTATTAAAGTTTCCGTCAGGTCTTGCAATCGCCGTCTTTGGAAAAGACTGGGTAAGTTGTGACAAATGCCAAACATGCAAGTTCTGGACGGACACGCCATATACAGAGCTCCGCCCTCGTATCTCTGGACCAATCATTCTATTGAGAAATCCAGTATGAAGTGTAGAGGGATGAGGGTTTGGATGGGAATGTTGTGAGTATGCAGCAGATTATGGCCTTATGATTGGATACATGGATAATTTCAATTTCTGACAAAACTTTTTCCATGTGCCATTTGCTTCTTATTTTATATATAATGTATTATGTACATTTTAGTATTTTTTTTTTATATTTCAGTTACTAATTGCATGACAATGAACAAGTTCTATCACATATATATAGTGGGATCTACTGTGCCCCCGTTGTAGTCTTCTCTGACCTCAGTACTATTTATTGCATGGGTTCATTTAAAATGCCAACTTTTATGCCCACCTTTACTTTTTAAGAATTACGTCTGATGCAACCCATACCTACTACCTTACTACAATGTCTACTGCATGGCATGATTTTTTTTTTTAAAGGGGTTGTCCAGCAATAAATCTTTTTCTTACAAATCAACTGGTGTCAGAAAGTTATATAGATTTTTAATTTACTTCTATTCAAAAAATCCTGTCTTCCCATACTTATCTGCTGCTGTATGTCCTGCAGGAAATGTTTTATTTTCAGTCTGACACAGTGCTCTCTGCTGACATCTCTGGCCAAGACAGGAACTCTGTCTCGGTTTTCTATGAATCCCCATAGAAAACCTTACCTGCTCTGGACAGTTCCTGTCTCGGACAGAGATGTAAGCAGAGAGCAGTGTCACACTGAGAATAAAACATTTCCTGCATGACATAAGTATAATAATAAATATGTACAGTTATAAGTATAATAAGTATGTAAGTACAGCTAAGTATGGGAATACTTGAGTTTTTTAATAGAAGTAAATTACAAATCTATATAACTTTCTGACACCAGTAGATTTGAAAGATTTTAAATCTTGAAAAATCTGGGAATTAAAATGAAATTCAATAATTTCTTAATCCAGTTTGTATAAAAAATAAATAAATTAGACACCATTTAGTTCAGTGGTCTGCAAACTGATGTTGCCGTAGATCTACTTATATCCATTCCGTCAGGATAATTTTCTAAACACGACACAAAACAGTGCAGCTTTAGGCTGGGCTCACTCATGGTCAGTATTTGGTCAGCCCCGACTGGGGATTGAATTAACAGAATTTTGTACTGAATCTTGGTTTTGGCTAGAAGCACTATGTGGGAACCAAGCAACTGTGTCTTTGGGTTGCTTTTTTTTTTTTTTTCTTTTAACATTATGATGGGTTGAAGAACTGACGTGCAACATTCTTTAATCTGTAACTTTATGGCTTAGCAGTAAGCCTCCATTTTTACCAGCCATTGACTTTTATAGGAGAGAAAAAGGCATTTGGGCCATTTTTTTTTTTTTTTTTTGAAGTGTTGAAAACGTGATGTCATTGGCTTATTTTGTCATTTAGATCGGTTGTGGAGAAGAATAACAGGCGGAACCTGTAGCCCGACATAAACTTTGGAGTAATTGTGTGATTTTAGTGACTGTAGCAGGCAGACAGATCCGTCCTTACATCAGCGAGCGCGCATAAAAAGGCAAATTAGAATGCCGGCATTTTTACAAACTGTGTACGATCTTCCTGGTGTGCGTGTTCTCCTTACAGCCGCAGGGAGCTTATAGAAATTGCCAATAAATTTAACAAAGCCACAGAGACGATAGACCTCAAGAATTCCCATTTTGTCACATAAAATTGCAATGCACACTGAATTAGCTGCCAAAAGGGTCATCTGTCCTAGGCGAGGTTCCCCCCTTAAGCTCACGTCAGAGCTTCTGTTCATTGTCTGAGAGAGAGAGAGCGAGGGATATGGGCCAAAAATGTAAAGTGACAGAGCACATTCTAGTGTGTTGTGGTTACAGATGTAAGGCTGGATCGCTGACATTGGGAATCACAAGTGAAGTGTTTTAGAGCAGGCGATTATAAATAATCCTATTACACATATGTTGTGTCTTGTGTTTTTTATCGGAGTTTGTATTCCGCACACCATGAGTGGCTTTTATTTAAACCGCCGCAGCAAGAGGAAGTTGTACTGTGTGTAATTATTCGCCAGCAGCGTTCGCATTAACCCCTTGTGAGCCAGAGTGCAAACAGCGCCCCGCTGGGCGTAAATCGAGTGCTGATCACGTACCGTAAGGCCATTACGGTATTGTACGGATATATGCCGCTTTATCGGGCATCGTGCAACACACACTATTTAATTGTAAGTAAGTGACGGCGTTGTCACATTCACGCATTCCCGGACCTTGTTAGCGCAGACAAAGTCTGAGAGATATACATTGTGCTTTCAAGCACAGCACGTCCTGAGATAAAACACAGAGACAGACTAAGTCAGCAATAAACACCATCCACTATTACAGAAAGTTTATATATAGTTCTGTCTGACAGCTAGTGAACTTTGAGCCCAGGCAAAACGAAATAAATGTATCGTCCCCGTTCTTACCTCTAAATAGAGCCGACAGCAGTAGGTCACTGGTTCGTCTAGTTTGTATGGTAGTATGGATTTATTTTCCTAATAATCCTAATTATTTTTATTATCGTTAATGAAGAATTAGCTATGCTCGATATTGTTCTCTAGAATTAGATATTATTGCTGAATTATGCTGCCCCAATACTAATATAAACCTGCCTGTTTCTACTTTGCTGCTTCTTCTTAGTTCTTTTCTCTCTTTCTTACTCACTTTCTCTCTCCCTTCCCTTTCTCCCTTTCAATGCCAATTATTGTTAGATTCTAGAATTGTTCTGATTGGGACTCATTCGATTATTAAACACGTTTGCATACAGATTGTTTGTTTACTCTGAGTGATACTTTTAATGTTTTCATTAGTCCAGGTCATTGACCATTTGGATTAAGCAACATCTCCAAACTCAAATGGCCATAAGTGCTTGCCGTCAGAGAAAGCAAGGATCCAATTCGTTATAGTTTAACCTGTTTGATCCTGGCGATCACCGCCATTGAGGTGTTCTCTCCTGTTCTATTAAATTAACATGCAAATTCTATCAAATTGACCTTACTTACTCATAGACAACTATGTAGCGTCTATGGGCGGCAATACTCTAATTTACTTAGGCTTCTTTAACTTGCACAGATAAATCGCTTGTTTAGCGAACGACAAGTGATGACTTTTTTCTTTTAAACCATAGGCATTTAGACAAGAAGATGAATCGCTATTAAAAATTGCCAATGCGATCGCAATTGCGTTTGTATATAAATATATACTGTGAATATTTGTAATTGCGTTTGTATCTATATACTGTGAATGATGAGTGTTTACACTGAAAGACCTAAGAACAATTAACAATAATTTGGAGGTCTGATCAAAAGATGCGATCAACGGCATACGAACGATTTTTCACTTGTAGTTTGACCATTGCCACGTTTACACCAGAATATTATTACTTAAATTCAAACAATTTAACGATTTTTTGCACGATAATTGGCCCGCGTAAAAGTTCTTTAAGGTTTTAATATTGTGCAGGGTACAGGCTATAGTTTGTCTCTCTTTCACCTGGGGTAAAAGTTTGTCTAAGGTCTTATTTACATGTTCCATAAATGTATCCATGATTGCAGATCCACAGTTCCGGAAAAATTTAGGGCACATTGATTGGTATTGGGCTATTCACACAGTTTTATGGATCGCAATCCACTAGTCTTAGTATGAGCCGTAATTGGGGTTTGGATTTACCCATAGAAGTTTATGGGAGTGCCTGTAATTTTGACGGAAGAAATGTCCATAACATTTGAAAAAAATACGAATCAACTTCCTATTTTTTGTGGAAATACGTATTACAGATGCACTACTGATATATTTAGCGGATTGCGGTCGATGATTGCAGACCTAATATACGCTCTTGAAAAACGACTGAAGATGTGAATGAGACCTTAGCCAACCCAAAATATCCACAAAAGCATGTTGGTGCACTCCTACCACACATTACCCAGGATACATGCCCTGACAGTGCCCAAGAACAGTGCAACGTCTACAGATCAAATATTACTAGTAATAGGAAATAAACTTCCTGTAACTTTATTTAGATACGCTTCAAGAAAAAAAAAATAAGTTTCACAGACGAGACAATGGAGAATTTATCACTATAACTGGTGAGTAGGTGGGAAATCACTGGACCCATCTGTAGTTTTACAAATCCGTTACAGCATCTGAGGAGCTTCAGGCCAGACAGTCTGGCAGCTGTAGAGCTTTATAAACTACTGCTGTGATCTACAAAGTTTTCCAAGCTACACAACCAGATTATGGGCCAACTTTTCTATGGCGAAATTGAGTCCTAACAACCTTGGGCAACGCCAGTGCCTCTCCTGCTGGGTTTCATAATTTTATACATATCATTAAGCATGCAACACTGAGGGAAGTTCTAGGATTGTGCTGCTGAAATATATATTTCTGTGTATTCACATATGCTCTAGTTGTTTGGCCAGCTAGAACTTGCATTCCTTGTAGCAATCGGTCTTAAAACTAATGGGCAGTAAAGCAGGTGCCTAGCAATGATGTAAACGTAACTGGGTTACTACAGGCATGATGGTGTCGATTGTTTCCTATGGTGCCAGATATAATCTTCAGCACTGGCAAATTGGTTGGTGTATGTGGTTACATTGAGTGGCACACATCAGGCACTGAGATTGGCATCCTATATTGTCTCTTGCCAAATGATGATGATGGCGTCAGAGGTGTCTGGCAGCAGCTTCTGACCTCTCCTCTATTCAAATTAAATTCAGGCTTTGGTGATTATAACTATTGGCTGAGCGGCGTTCACTTGATGGTTCCTAATGTATTCTAATTGCACCAAGAAAGTGCTTTAAAGGGAACCTGTCTAATTGAAAGTACAATCCAGTCTGCGGGCATCATGTTAGTCATGTTAGAGAGCAGGACTGATGTATAGTTTTGTGGGAAAATTTTCAGAAATAATTTGCGTAAATCTCTGTTCATTCTAAGTAGTTAAAGGGAATCCCTCACCATGAAAATGCTACCTAAGCTACCAGCATCATATTATAGAGCAGAAGGAGCTGAGCAGATTGATATATCTTTTTTATGGGAAAAGATTTAGTATAACTTTTAAATTATTGAATTAAATCTCTGTTTCCATGCTAAAGAGTCCAGTCCATTAAGTGACACCGCCCACTGGACTCCTTATGACTATTATTTAATCAATAGATTACAAGTTATACTGAACAAGTTATATATCAATCTGATCAGCTCTTCCTGCTCTATAACATGATGTCGATATGTTAGATAGTATTGTCTTGTTGACAGGTTCCCTTTAAGTGGGTGGTCCTACTCAATAATTAACAGCTATGTGTGTATATACATGTGCATATAGACGCACTTGACTACTTTGTCTACAATGAGATTAACACAATTAAAATCTGGAACTTTCCCCACAAAGCTATATATCATTTTGCTCTGCTCCTTCTGCTCTATAACATGATGCCTGCAGACTGGACTGCATTTTTAAAGTAACAGGTTCCGTTTAATGCTGTTCACTTTTACAGATGAATAGGACAGTTACAAAAATTTCTACAACAAATCTGCCACATGTGAGTTCACCTGTATAGCTAGCATTTATGTTATTTTCATTAAAGAGAAGTCCCATGAAATAAAAAAACAAGAAGGCAGGCGGTGCTGGAACATAATAAACAATAATAAACAAAGTATTCTTACCTATCCTCGTTCCCCCCACTAAGCCAATCAGTGACTGGGTCTGGACAGCGCCCCAGTTACTGACTGGCTGAGCGGGCAGTAGATCAGTCAGGCCATAGGCTTGCAGCTGGAGGAGCCAGGTATATGACGTACCCAAATTCCATCAGAAAATTAGAGCTGGTGGCAGTCAGCGAGACCTAGGAGTATCGCTACGGAGGCACGAGGACTGGTAAGTATACAGTTTATTAAGTTACCGCACCCGCTGTCTGTTTGCCTGCTTTTACTTTCATAGGACTTCTCTTTTAAGTCTGAGCAGAAAAAGTCAAATGCATATGTATACCATACGACGGTATGGTAACGGTATTGTTTCCTTAATGCTTCATACAACCACCATCTTTTTTAAAATTTTGCACTTTAAAGGATGTATTAACTATCGCAGACCAGGACCTAGGGAGGGACTATGTTTACGTAAGGCCATTATTGCAGGCATGTCTTATGTTTCACATACAGCTAGCTAATAGCTAGTAGAAATAAGAGAATTGCGTCCACCTACAGAGCAGCTAAAGAGTGCACCAACATACAGACACAACGTCAAGGTAGAATGGAAAGTTAACATTTACTTATCGATTACTTTTACCGGGTTTAAAGAAAAAAAAATAAATAAATAATATATATATATATTAGTGATGTCACGATACCAAAATTTTGAGTTCGATACCGATACTAACTTTTTTATTTCGATACTCAATACCGGTTCGATACTTAGTAAAGTATAAAAAAAAAAACACGGGTAGAAATATAGTCACTAGTCGTTATCATTAATACAATTCTGCTCTTCCAAATAGCCTGATCACTAAAACAGCTCTGCTATACCAAGCGATAAGACAGCTCTGCTGCACCACCCACCACTAAGACAGCTCTGCTGCACCACCCATCACTAAGACAGCTCTGCTGCACCACCCTTCACTGAGACAGCTCTGCTATACCAAGCGATAAGACAGCTCTGCTGCACCACCCATCACTAAGACAGCTCTGCTGCACCACCCATCACTGAGACAGCTCTGCTGCACCACCCATCACTGAGACAGCTCTGCTGCACCACCCATCACTGAGACAGCTCTGCTGCACCACCCATCACTAAGACAGCTCTGCTGCACCACCCATCACTAAGACAGCTCTGCTGCACCACCCATCACTAAGACAGCTCTGCTGCACCACCCACCACTAAGACAGCTCTGCTGCACCACCCACCACTAAGACAGCTCTGCTGCACCACCCATCACTAAGACAGCTCTGCTGCACCACCCATCACTGAGACAGCTCTGCTATACCAAGCGATAAGACAGCTCTGCTGCACCACCCATCACTAAGACAGCTCTGCTGCACCACCCATCACTGAGACAGCTCTGCTGCACCACCCATCACTAAGACAGCTCTGCTGCACCACCCACCACTAAGACAGCTCTGCTGCACTACCCACCACTAAGACAGCTCTGCTGCACCACCCACCACTAAGACAGCTCTGCTGCACCAACCATCACTAAGACAGCTCTGCTGTACCACCCATCACTGAGACAGCTCTGCTATACCAAGCGATAAGACAGCTCTGCTGCACCACCCATCACTAAGACAGCTCTGCTGCACCACCCATCACTAAGACAGCTCTGCTGCACCACCCATCACTAAGACAGCTCTGCTGCACCACCCATCACTAAGACAGCTCTGCTGCACCACCCACCACTAAGACAGCTCTGCTGCACCACCCATCACTAAGACAGCTCTGCTGCACCACCCATCACTAAGATAGCTCTGCTGCACCAGTTACCAAGATTGCGGAGGAAGAGAAGAGGAGGTTACACAGGATCCCACACACTACAGCCGATCTTATCTTCTCCTCTCAGCCCCGGCCACCTCCCCCACCTGCCAGCCGGCTGGATCCTCACATGTGCTGCACTTCCCCCGGCCTCCTCTCCCGGATCTCACAGACCCCCGCTCTCCCTCTTCATCCTCCCCACCTCCAGCCTTCTCCGTCCTCCTCTCTCCGTGACCTCCCGCTCTCCCTCTCCAGCCGCTCTCCTCTGTGCAGCTCCGGCTTCTCTCCCGGACATCCCGCTCTCCGTACTCCTCTCTCCCGGACCTCCCGCTCTCCCTCCAGCCTTCTCCTCCGTCCTCCTCTCCCACTCTCCCTCTCCAGCCGCTCTCCTCCGTGCAGCTCCGGCTCCTCTGCATAAATCATCTCTCTGATAACAGAGTCTGGCGGAGCCGGACTCTGTTATCAGAGAGACACCAGCAGCGGGGGTCTGTTACACACAGTAGCCGACCCCCGCTGTATATGGAGCGGGCTCAGGAGGGGTCAGATGCCGCTGTCAGTGTGACAGCGGCATCTATATACTTAAATAGCCGGCACTAGCAATAGCTAAGTGCCGGCTATTTAAAATTGGCGCCAATGGGAGCGGAGGGAGAGCAGAGGAGGAGACTGTAGGGGGCAGGGGGAGGCACATAGAGAACACGGCCGGCGCTCAGCTAGCTGCCCACCGTGTTCTCAGCTTAACTTAGTTTCGATACCAGGAAATCCTGGTATCGAACCGTTTTTTTGCCCGAAATATCGATAGTAGTATCGATATTTCGGTGCATCGTGCATCCCTAATATATATATATATATATATATATATATATATATATATATATGAAAAGGGAACTCAACTCTTGAATGTCTCAGCAACCAGAGAAATCTCTAGTCACTGTGTGATGCATTGCAAAGGAAAGAACAATTGGGGCCAGTAGTAGAATGCAAAGTGCAAGTGACTGTCAACATTGAGATGTTTTTTTATTTAGCTGTACTACAATGTTCTATATGAAACTATAAAGAAATTGATCAACTTGAAGGTGTTGTCCAATGATCAAAACTAATTTAATCTGTCTAATAAATAAGCATGTATTGGTAAATAATGTTATTGTATTATTAATATTAATATTATCATTATTAATATTATTATAATTGTTTTTAAAGCGCCCTTGGTTCCAGAGCGCTATACAAGTGAGGAGATGGAGACAGTAGGTAAGGGGAACAGCTAGTCAAAGTGTGTTATAAGTTGTAGCCTAGTTTTAAGAGGTGGGTTTTCAGGTTGCTTTTAAAGGTCTTGTTTGTTGGTGAGAGCCGGATGTGTCCGGGTAGTAAGTTCCAGAGTATAAGGGAAACTCAAAATCTTGGAGGCGGTTGTGTGAGGTACGAATAAGGGGGGAGCACAAATGGAGGTCAATGGAGAATCAGAGGTTGATTGTCCGTGGCAGGATATCAAGTCAGAGATATACAGAGGGACAGGTTGTGGACGACCTTGTATGTCACTGTCAACAAATTTACTCCCTTTGTCTTTTACTCCCTTTGTGTCGGTTAACTTTCATGCTTTTCCTCAGCTTTTGATGCCAACTGTCTACCTTACTGTCTTAAAGTGTTATTGTAACCCTCTTTCCATATTACGAGTTCTCAGTACCATTCTTAATGATGATGTCACGGGGGGAGGGGCACAGTGCCGATGTAGGTGGGGATATGCAACATGACTGCTGTAAAGCCCCACCCATATGGCACTGTCCACCAACAATAACATGCATTTTTGAGGGGATAGACCACCAAGAAACCCTTTATATGGTAAGATATGAAATGTCCAGAATATAAGCTTAAGAATGGTGCTGAGAACCTATATGGATCAGGGGTGACAATACTTTAAGCCCAACTTCCTTTTTGTGTACATCCTGTAGCAGACTTCCTGTTCTTGTGTGCAGGATACTCTATGCAGAAATTAAGCTTACTCCATCTTCCTCTCTCTACACTTCTTGAGTATAACCCGTCCAACATAATGGGAGGGTATTGGCTGAATTTCCAGCTAGAGTGTACACAGGAACAGAAAGCTCTTTACCTGATGAACGCTAGACAGAATGTTGGGTTGAAGAAAGAAAGGCAGTAAAATAACCTTACTTACCATAATATGGTCATTGAGTTTCATATTTCAGTGGAAAAAAGGTTTCATTATTGGACAAGCCCTTTAAGGATTATATATATAAAAAAAAAAATCTATAAAGTGTGAAAAACATCTACCTGCTTACTGCACTAGAGAATATGTTAGTTTCAGCTGTCATATCTATCTGTCTGTCTGTCGTCACCCTGTATGGCCCCTCAGCATAAAGCAAAACGCAGCAGCCCCTGGATCTTGTAAATTCAGATACTTAGCAGATGCCGATAAGTTTGGCAATTATCATTTTCCTTTCTTTTCTTTCTTCGTCTTGGCGAACAGTAGTAAAACAGTGTGCGGTAAAAGTGTTTAGAGAGAGAGATAAATAAGTTGAACAGTTTTGCATTGCAAAGTGGTTGGTGGTATGTGTATTTTTTTCTCTGAGCCTTTCTTGGCTTCTTCTAAACTGCTATTGTGAGCCCCAAGCAGATTTTCCCATTGCTAATGTCCTAGAAGTATTAATTCACTTTGAAATGCTAATTAGAGGGCATTATGCAAGAAATGAGATTAAGTGGCAGCGTGAAGCCATTTGCCTGTCAGTAAATTGAGAGTTTTAGCATCAAGAAGAGCTTTGTTTTTTTTTTTTTTCTGTGCGTTTCCCTCGATTTTTGCATATAAATAAAATTGATTGAAAGCACTCAAGAAGCTTCCAGAACTGAACAAGATCTTTCCATCTTACCATCCAGCCTTTGTTGCTTTTTTTTTTTTATATTTCGGATGTTTATGATGTAAAGGTGAAGGCGAGCAAAGGATCCGAATGAGGTAAACATGATGGTGAGCACAGCTCTATGTTACCCATCCCCATACTTACAGAAGAGTT
Organism: Dendropsophus ebraccatus; assembly: GCF_027789765.1. NCBI lineage: Eukaryota > Metazoa > Chordata > Amphibia > Anura > Hylidae > Dendropsophus > Dendropsophus ebraccatus. Next base: position 30,209,099 of record NC_091463.1, read on the forward strand.
ATCCATATGGTCCACATGTGGGGGTATTTTTTTAAGGAAAAACTTTTTTTCCCATATAGATTTAGTGATAACAATATAAAACATATTGGGGGGAGATTTATCGAACAGGTGTACAGTAGAATTGTCAGATTCCACCTTTCATTCCTCACAGATTCTTTGGAAAATGAAAGGTGGAATCTGATTGGTTTCTAGGGGCAACTGGGCCAATTCTACTCTACACCATGTTTGATAAATCTCCCCCATTGTCTTTTAAAGTTTTTTTTTTTTACTTGCCTATTCTGTTACTTTTGATGTAATGTGTGCTAGAATAAAAAGTTTTCTATGAAGTCTGTTCACATGCACTGATTTTCCAGCATGTCTCACTGCCCAAAACCCTGCTCCCATTGACTGTGTTTGTGCGAACATCCCTTTACTTAGCTTTTTTTTTTTTTTTTTTTTTTTGTAGACTGCAGAATTGGAAATAGTATATTAGGATTGAAACCTATGTCCATGTAAGACCTCATGCACACTGTGGAAGAGGAGGCTATACTGTGGCTTTGTTTGTATCGCCACAGTATGGTATCGGATCGAACATGGCTTCATTGTCATTTTGTTAAATTCTGTATGAAATCAGAGGTGTTCATAGGTAGAGTAAGGGCTTGTGGACTTCTGTTGGTTTTGTGGCTTTATACACACCCAGAGGTTGTTGTATTAGCCCCCCCCCCCTCACTAGTATATGGACACACTGAGATGCACTGTTCTGCCATTTTTACTGGTGGTCACATAAGTGGGCCAGTCATATTAATATTTCCTATATGTTCCTGGGAGCTTTTGCCAACTTTTATTTCTTTTTATCTTCTCCTTCTAAACTCTTTTGACTTTGACCCCTTTGTGTTCCGTTTTCTACAAGAGGCTGTAATGTTCCTCTATGTGATCTGGCTAAGATGTCTCTGGACACAGGGAATGGCGTTGTAGTTACTTGCTACTTTGACCCTTAGGGTATGTTGCTATCACTTACAACCAATAAACTGTGGGTGCTCATGTGGTCCCATGATCGCTACTGAAAAATGGTGAGAGTACCCGCTGTGTATATATTTATTTGTATTGATAATTCTAGAACTAAACGTGACATCACTTTATGAGATGAGAATACCCTTGAAATTCGGAATTTAATAATTTGAAGATGGTGAAACAGTAGACTGCAATGGCAGGAATATGCCATACCTGTAACACATGAGCACTGCACCCATAGCTTCCATGGCTTATGCATTCACGTACATATAAAAGTACTTGTGCAGGGCAGGTGAGTATTTGTTTTTATATGGACGTATATACAGAAGCAGAGGAAGCCATAGATACATCACATGACCACCACTATTGCCGTCTCCACATCTGTACACATGTGCCCCTGTCTTGGTGAAAAATGAGACAAATTAGAGCAGACATCGTATTTAGTACGTGCCATAACTTTGTATTTTATGACAGCTGAGAACCATTTATTAGAAACTGGCCAACCCATTTATGTCAGTAAATTTTACCAGTCAGCAGAAACTAGTGGATATCAATAGGCTCTTAAAACTAGGCCAAACAATAAGCCACATGGGTTACCATGCTGCGGGGTTTTGTCTAGCTGTGGTATATGCAAAGAAATGCTAACCTAGGAATTCCCAGAAAGCAAAATATAAAAAACAAGTGACAACTACAATATAGTTGATTTTTATTGCATGCAGACTGCAATACACTTTTTGCTTTGTTCATAAAGACCCCTGCCAAATACTTTCTCCACCTGCATGGATTCCACTGGGAAGCATTAATACAATCACTCAATGCAGGTAATGAGTTTTCATGAATCAACTACATGTCCACTAAGTCTGCTGTCTGTACTAATAATTCCCTGGTAAAGATATCTTCCATCACTATCTATCTCATTAGTTAATGTTGATGCATTATATGGTAATGAGAACCAACAGGTCCACTAGCCTGTGACTAGTAAAAACAAAATGCCCATCATATCTGAACTATGAAATCGGGAGATTGATTTTCTTCTCCAACTTTTCTGTGCTTAACCCAGAATAGGAGTGTAAGACTGATAGATCCTATTGCATTTACTATGTATATCTGTCGGGTTAAATATTACACTTAAAGTCACACCTTGGTGTAAGATGTAGATCATAAACCTGATCATAAATTTGCAATGTTTTACATTATAACAATGTGAGTTATGGCAGGATGTCCCTTATGACAAGTGTCCATTGCCACTTAATGCATTATGGAGTCATGTCAGCAAGACTAGAAATGGGCTTGTTTCCAGCCCCCTCATTTTGCATCGTGTCAGGCAGCACGATGGTGAATACATACCAAATGCTCTCTCAGAAATACATACGTTATCTCTTCATATTGTATCCATAAAATGATTTATGTCGTAATATGACTATGAAAGCACTGGTTGTGATATTAAGATTAGTGTTGAGCGAACTTGCTAAAAGTTCGGGTTCGGCTCAGCATGATACTCCTGGCTGCTGGAGAACTTGGATGCTGCCTTAAAGCTGCTAAGAAAACATGGATACAGCCTATGGCTATGTTCAGACATCATCAAAAAAAAGAGAAAAGGCGTCTGCTTTTTCTATTTAAAGACATCCATTATTGCCACGACTTAAAGTGACTCTGTACCCACAATCTGACCCCCCCAAACCACTTGTACCTTCGGATAGCTTCTTTTAATCCAAGATCTGTCCTGGGGTCCGTTCGTCAGGGATGCAGTTATTGTCCTAAAAAAACAACTTTTAAACTTGCAGCCCATGCCCAAAGGCCGGGGCTTAGAATATCTGTGCCCTAACTTTGCACCACCCCTCCGTTCCTACTCCCCACCCTCCTCATCATTAGGAATGCCACTGAAACATTTTCTCCTGTCTGAACATTGTACAGGTGCCTTAACGATCCAGCCCATGTTCAGTATTCACACAGCTGATGAATAGGAGACAATCTGCCTGGAGCATTCCTGATGATGAGGAGGGCGGGGAGGAGGGACAGAGAGGGTGTGCCAGCCTAATGCCTAATGCATAGACATTCTAAGCCCCGGCCGTTGGGCAGGGGCCGCAAGTCAAAAAGTTGTTTTTTAACATCACCTGCTGAACGGACCCCAGGAGAGATCTTAGATTAAAAGCAGCTATCCGAAGGTACAAGCGGTTTGAGGGGTCAGATTGTGGGTACAGAGTCACTTTAACTAACTGCATTGCATTAAAGTCAATGGCATACCAGTGCACACAGTGTATCGGACGTAATCTGCGTGGACGGCAAAATAATGATCATGTCAATTATTTTTGGATGTCTTTTGCAAACAGCGGACATTATTTTTTAGTTGTTCACACACAGTTTTTCTTTTTTCACCGTCCTTTCTCCGTTTTTACTATTAAATTCAATGGACACACCCAAAGGGCAATTAGTAAACCCAAACTAGAATAATGTACCAGCAGTCGTCATTGCACTGACAGGCGGCCAAACTTCAAAATAACGCACGTCATTTTAAAAGTTATAAACAGACAAGAAAAAATGCTGTGGGAACATAGCCTATGGCTGCGGATAGATACGTTTTAGGGGCTGGAAAAACAGCAGAAAAAAAAAATAACCTAAGTATAGTGGTGACTGACCACTATATATATATATATATATATATATATATATATATATATATATATGGCTCTATCATTAGCACAGGCAGCATAGTCCTTGAATTCATGCCATCAAAAGATGCCTATTAGAGATGAGTGCAACTGCAACATGCTTGAGTCCGCTCTTAGGGCATTTGAATTCCGGTGGCGGATGCATCCCTAGGAAATCTGGGAGGTTATGACTGTATCTATGTTTTCCACCACTCCCTAGGGCTGCATCCAACTTCTTCAGCCACTGTTATTCGAATGCCAAACGATTAGACTTAAACATGCCCAAGTTGTGCTCTTCTTAAAGCAATATATGTTTAGTTGCCTTTAGGATATTTCCAGATCCGGCTAAAAACAAGACTAAACAAGTAGACGTATGTCTATAGGTAACCTAGATGAATATATGAATGAGGTGACCACTGGGTCTGGCATACCGTCTCACTTTGTCCAATTGGTGCTGACAGAGTCAGACGGAGTAGGGTCACAACCACAGCTGGTAACACCCAGTTGTCACCTTATTTGTGCTTTCTTAGTAGGAATAACACATAAATGGCGCAACATAATTTTTTGAAGAAAAGATTCTCCAGATTTCTTATTTCATGAAGAATACAGGTATTTACCAAAATAGCCATGTCAGAAAGGCTGACAGATCCTCTTTAACTTTAATCTAATGGAAAATGAAAGTGCGGGTGAGAGCTGACTCTTTGCGCACTATGTGTCTGACAGTGACCTGTCAGGTTCTTACGATTACATGGTTAAAACCCGTCCAAAAAAAAAAAAATCCTAATAATTCAGCCCATCACATCTCCTTGTAACAGCCATGATCCGATACAGATCTAGCAGCGGTCATGTGTCTGTAACGTCAGTGTGAACAGGCTCAATATTCCCAGGTCTGCTATTTCTTACAGCTCTGTCTGTTTTAGAGTATTGTGAATTCCTGGCCCTATATCCTGTCATATTATGACTCAGGATTTTAGCCTTATGGTCAAAATGTGCAATGATTCCTATTTGACCTCATGGATGTATATATCTTACCATTCCCGAGTAAATTACCCCTCCATAAAAAGTACAGCTAGCGATTGTGCAGAGCCTAACATGATCCATAGCGCCAATGTGTGAGTTTTATGGCATTTTATGCTGAAGTTTTCTCAAAAATTATAGCACAATCCTGTCACTATAAAACCAGATGATAGGTAATAACAGGCAGGGGGAGGATTTCAACATTTTTTTTCCTTGTTGTTCCTGAAGAAATTGATTGTTTTTTTGTTTTTCTTTTTTTTTTTCCTTTTTCCACAAGCAAACAGCAAGCTCTGGGAAAATTAAACTGTTGCCTAGCCAATAGATATGATAGGATCAGAATTAAATCTAAAGATATCTTTCCATTGCTGCTACACTGAGTCTTTGTGGCAGCATTTATCCTATCAGAACTCCACTGGCTACATTGCTCTAAATGTAGGGTACCGGGAATCTAAAGGCCCTGTTACACAAAGCGATTATTGGCTGTATGTGGCCGATTATCAGCCATTAAGGTCGATAATCGCTTTGTGTAATAAGTGTCGGCTGATCAATGTCTTTCAACATGTTGCAAGACTAACAATGCAGATAGCAACAATCTGCTGCCATTGCATCCCCTTGAACTTGATGGATGTGTCTTTCTTCAACCTTATTAACTATGTAACTAATAAGAACGACGGCAGCAGACCGCTGCTGTCTTCTATGGGCTTACCCGCCACCGTTGTCGGCGCGTGTGTGGAACAAGGAGCAAGCGCTTTCCTGACAGGTCGGCACTCCCTTGCTCCTGCTGATCACCCAGTGTAATAAGGGCGTAAAGCTCTGAATTTTTTTTTAAGGGGTTGACCCATCAGGGCAACCCATTGTCTTATTGCTTTATGCCTCCATGATAATACTAGTACTACTACTAATAACAATTAAGCTTATATAAAGAGCAGCATTTTACAGTGCCGAGTGGCATGTAAACAGACAGTCTGACACAAGAGCTTACACTCTATAAAAAAAAAAAATGTATAAGCCTGCCTAGAGAGATGTGTTTTTAGGGTACACTGTAAGTGTTAGAAATGAGTCTGAGTGTTCTGTTGCAACAATTTTCTGGTGCAGCACAAGCAAAGTTTCAGAGATGGGAATGAAAAGTTTGGATTATTGAGGAGTTTGGGTTTCATTCATTAGCAGAATTTAGAGGTAAGGGGTAAGTTAGTAGATAGAGATAAAGCGGGAGATACAGAAAGGTATAAGGGTAAGGGCCCTATTACATGGCCCGATATTGAGGAGGAAGCAAGTGGCGACCTGTCAGGTCAGCACTCTTTTCCTCCTCGTTCCCCGCTCGCTGTTTGTGCTAGGGAGTGGGAGCTGTGGAAGTGGCTCATAGAAGAGAACGGAGGTCTTCTCCTGCCGCTCCTAAATAAGAGCATGCAATACCACTTTCCACCTGTAGTGGTCACTTTAGGGAAAATGTATGGTTTGCACAGTTTCTGCCTGCAATGTAGCCAATTGCCTATGGTGTCATGGCTCTCAGCTGTTCTTCAGGCTTAAGTCTGATGTAGCGTGATAATGCAGGAGGTTTACCTGCAAAATGGTTGTGACCTGGGCTCCACAGATGCTTTTCTTTTCTTACCAAATAAAGACTGGACTGTTTGTCTGGAGCTGTTGAGTGCCGCAGCTTTTTTTTCATCAATATGAAAAGTTGATAAAAGAATCATTCAATGATAAGAAAAAAAGAAGCAGGCTTCAAGTATTAAGACCACTTGTAAATGATTTTTACTGTATATGTCCAGGCTTACTTACACTAGTCACAATCTTATATTTTGTTGAATATTTATCTCTATTCACCAGGATTGGAAAGCTCCTTGATAGTTCTGCCAGTGCCTGATGTTACCCGCAGCTTATATACACTTGATTTTTCTCTGTTTCCATCCTACAATCTCATTTTTCTTACAGGGCTTTAAGTGTACTTTCACTGGGCAGACTGCCGATAACAATTACATGTTTTGCACACAATAGTTTATAAGGAAGGAATTATAAGAGTCCAGCTGCACAAGCTATACTTAAGTACCATAAGTTTTCTGAATAAGAATAGCTCTTGCATAAATATTTAGTTCCTACATCAGTACAGTATGTGACATGCCTCTACAGCTAGCAATGGAAGTAAAAAGGACTCTTACCTATCCAATTGAATAATGCAAGCAGTCCTCAGTATTGTTATACATACCTCGGACATCATTCCGTGGAGGAATCGCCAGTGTTCCTGCAGCCTGCCGCTGTTGTTGGAAATCTGTCTTTTGCCGCTTAATGAAATCTGCAAGATCCAAACAACCTGACTTATTTTTTTGCAAATTGATTCCAGGGACGCTGCCAGCTCTGTTTTGCATGACAAAATGGTGCGTCTCGTAACTTTTCCCCTCGCAGGCTTCCTCCGCTTGTCTGGGTACTCAGGGCAGAGAACTGTATAGCTAAATGAAATTTTGATTATGAGTTTGGATGTACATGATGATAAACCTGTGCGCTCCTCATCCAAACTGACATATAGGAAATGTGGCCTTTTTGTTTATAGCAGGGGAGCAGAATACAGCTTTTATATCTCCATCGCAGACTAGGAAATAATGTGAACTGTAACTGGTTTTGTTTGGCAAAAAGATAGTTAAGGTTTAAAAGTGTCATATAGCGGTGTTTCAATACTGTGTGGGTGGCGATAAATATATTTTGATGCCAGATATGGATATAATGCATGTTAGGCATGTCCTTTTGCCCAGGATAAGGTTTAGAGCACCTAGATTCTTATTGAAGGGGTGTGTCATTGAGAAAATTCACAAGCTTTTCTATAACTGTACTGTATAAGAGGCATAGACGTACTAATCCCCCATGTGTCTACATTGTTTTTTTGACCTATTGCCCTTGGTTATAACCCTTTAAGGTGGGCCAGGCATTCTCAGTTCAACTGCAATTTTCAGGAAGTACTCGCAGTTGGTCTCCACTGAGCCTACAAGCAAGGAGGGTTGTGGGAAAGTGTATGCACTGTTACTCGACAACTGCAGGGTTAAGAGAGGAAGCCAAGAAGTGATTTGATTTATCATGGACAAAAACAGTACAGGGATTTAAGTTACCAACCAAGTGGATGGAATTTAAAAAAAAAAACAAAAAAACCCCCTAAGCCTTAGGGTGTGTTCACACTGAGTAAAACAGGCGGAATTCTGCAGGCGAACTTGCAGAAGTCTATGGGAGAGCGACGTTCCTCCGCAGCCGCCGCTCTCCTCTCAAAGAAGTGACATGTCACTTCTTTGAGTGGAGAGCAGTGGCAGCGGAGGACCACATGCCCTCTCATTCGCTCACATCAGGACACTGAGTGCATCCCGGCCTCCATTGCATTTGGAGCAACTCTGGAAGGGGGGGGGGAGCTACTGTGCCAATATAGACGTAGCCACAATGGCAGTGACGCCTCGCCCAAATGACACTGTCTTCCAATGATAAAAAGCATTATTGGCCAGAAAAACAAACTTCTTCTAAATGGTGCTGAGAGCTGCATACATATCGAAATGGGTGGGCAATATCACTTTAAATCTTTGCGCTACAGCACTGACACATTCCGGGAGCTCCGCATTCCATTTAGTAGCACATCATCTGTATATATGGATCATGCACGGAACGTGTGAATGCCCTCTAAGGCTGGCTTCACACAGCAGTTTTCAGCTCTGTATTTTCTATCAGTATTTGGTAGCCAAAACCAGGAGTGGAAGCTACATAGAGGAAAACTATCATGTATAATGTGAACACCTTATGTGTTTTAGACCCACTCCTGGTTTTGGCTACCATGATTTAGAGCTTTCTGGCTGTGGCTCACCCTTCTTCTCCCCATAGAGGACACATGAACGCTTGCCCAGCAGTTATTGAAGGTATATAGGCACCTTCACAGGCCACATACAGCCTTCTAAGATGTAGTTGGAGTGTCTTCAGATAAAGAGTGATCATCTCAGGGGAAATTATTCCACAAATTGGGGGTTTTCAGCAAAAGATAGCTCGAAGAAGCCTGAATCTCGTACAGAACAAATGGAAAAATGAAATGATCAGAGTCCAAAGAAGACCCCGTAGGGCATTTACAAGCTATAGAAACTAAAGGAAGATATTAGTTTTTAAGTGTGAGCAAATGGACCAGAGTAAATGGGCATGGGGAGGGAAAATAGGCGTGAGGACACTTGAGGGTTATGGAAGCATGGAACAAAAATGATCTATGGTGGAGAGTATTGGCCCACAAGAACAGATCAGATCTCAAGTGAATTTTTTGCCGATTTTATTTTCATTGATTTTGTGATGTCTATATAAAATCCAATGGAATAAGATCGGAGTTAATGAAATATTTTTTTTTTTGCCTAAAAAAAAAGTGCATTGTGTCTTTCATTCCCCCTGAATACAGCTGCAGGAAGCTTACAATTAAATGGGTTGTCTTCTATGCAGTTTTAATAAGGCTGTTTAAAAAATCTCCGACCAGCCTCTTTACCCTCTGCTGCCTGACTTACCCAGCAGTAATAATAACACAGATCACAGCGCTGCTGGTATGTCACCCCAGAGGTGGCTGCACGCTGACCTGTGAGGAATAATTGTAAGAGCACAGTGGCACTGATAGATATTATTACAGATTGCCTGTCCTGGCTGGAGCTTTGCAGCAGGAAAGCAACTTGTCTTGTTCACAAAGTGCTAGTGTTTCTGCTCTTATCTGCAGCATCAATATAACCCATTCTGTCAGCAGCCTGGCTGTGGTCAGCAGTAATGTAAATATTTGTGGGGTGAGTGTGCTCTACAGGCTTCAATCTACTGGTGGAAATCTGCTCCGTAAGTATATGCCGGAAAACAGATTCCCATTCATCCAGAAAACAATTGTCTTTGTTATCGGAGAGGCCGTACTGGTACTTACACAGCCACCAAATCCAGGCTTGCTGCCACTAGCTGGTGGTAGCCACTGCCAACGCATACGTCCCATGCGTCAGTGCCAGGAAGTGGGTACAGAGCGAGGATTTATCACGGCTCTGACAATTTTTGCAGTTGTTGAATGGATGGTTTAAATGGTTTACACGAGGACCAGAAACAGGGAAAGCAGAATAACGATAGGAATGGTCGTGTTTCACTTCCTACTGATGACTGCATTGTGAAATGTTCATTGCTAGTCGTATACTGCACTGTTGTAAAGCCCATTTTCTCAAGTATTATATATTGGTAAGGTTGTTAAGAAAGGAAACTATATGTTTTGTGAATGCTCACTAGGTAATGCCACCATAGTTAAAGGGAACCTGTCACCCCCGTGCTGGGGTGACAGGCTCCCGACCCCCCGTTAGAGCCCCATATACTTACCTAATCCCGCCGGGTCCCGCTTCTGGAGGTGGTCGGGTGACGGAGATCTCAGCCGCTGCAGCCCGACGCGCGCGCTGAGAGATGAGTCCAACACCCATAGAGAATGACAGGAGAGTCCAGCGCTCCGTCATTCTCTATGAGCGTTGGACTCATCTCTCTAGGTAAGTATATGGGGCTCTAACGGGGGGTCGGGAGCCTGTCACCCCGACACGGGGGGTGACAGGTTCCCTTTAAGAAGTAGTTACTTTTTATTATTTTCCCCAGCTCTCAGCTGCACCTTTGTTTTGATACTGCCAGGGCTTGCTGTGGGCACGATTACCTGGTAAAGAACTACAGTTCCCATGATTCTCTGTCCATCTTACTGACACTACCCTTGTTCACAACTGCCTGTAGCTACAGACAATACATTAGCAAGTTACTAATCTTACTACACGTAAACCTTTTACACTTTTAAAGTGTTTGTCCCACCAGTAAGACTTATCCCCTGTTCGCAGTTTAAGAATAAGTCTTTTAGGGGTTGTCTGGGAAGCAAATAAAAAGTTATTGCCTGTCTGCTCCTGGCGCTCACTTTCCCTTTGCCCATCTTGGAAATATGTCTGCCAACCAGAAGGGGGCAGGTGCGCGTTGTACGCACATGATAACCAATAGCTGCCTGATGTCACCTCACACAATGCTCAAGGCATGCAAAGAAAGGGTAGAAAGAAAGTGAACACCAGGGAGCAGAACAAGTGGGACATTTTCTGTTCCTTGGAAAAACCTTTAATGGTGGGACAAACCCTTTAAATTTTCTCATCATGTCATCAATATACCAAGGATCTTAACCTTACAAATGTACTCTAGCCATGCCTCTTACCATGTATCTTATAAATTGCTGGTGTTTCCCATGTTGCAGAGAGGCCTTCAGGATCCCTTAGGGACCAGGGTTCAGGTGCGATATCTACTTTAGCACCCCCATTAACTGTGCACCTGCATGTACTCTAATAAAAAGGTTATCTCAGGATAGACATGAGTGGCAGTCTATTGCAGTCCCCACCGCATAAGTCCTGATATAATTCCACCAAATAGTCTGTTAGTAACTCCTTGTATGTAAGTCACCTGGAGTCACCTGAAAGAAGAGCTCTTCCCGGAGGTCATTTATCTCCATGATTGGCCAATACTTCTATTTGTGTTGATATATGATCCTGGCACAGTGAAGCAATGATGGCTCATGCACATGTCACTTCTGCTGTCATAGTCAGTGGCCAGTGTAGAGGTCTGATGGATATGTGTATGAAAAACAGTGTGTGGCTGTAAGACCAACCAGTATAGTGTAGAGAACTCCATTTAATAGAACACATATTGATAGTATATTGTATCATATGACTGTTGACTAACTCAATTGTCTTCGTATGCTGAGCTGCTGTTCTGTAAGTAATTTCTTGGCTCTGTAGCTGTATATATATATATACATGCATATAAATATATATATTTTATGTGCATGTGAGGCGGGGAAATGTAAAGCAGTCCAGTTGGGATTATTTCCCTACATACAACACATTGTCAGACGCATTGACCCCCTACCCCTCCACATACCTTTTTAAAGTCTGATCACTCTCTGTTTAGCATTTGTGATGGATATAGGTCCCCCCCTATCTTCATTGCTAGAACACTGATATTTTCCAGAGGTGGACAGTCCCTTTGAGGAAGAATTTATGGTTATGTAGTATTGATGTTATTGATGCTTTGTCTGCAAATGGTTTTTATAATTTATTATGTTTTATTATACAACGATTTATTACAATGCTAGACTGCACACGGTGATGGAGGCAACTGGAACTCATTTTTGTACAAATGGAGGATTCGGCTATACACCAGACTGTCTGCATTTTAGACCTTTTTAAACTTTCAAAATATTCAACTACAGAAATAAGGCAACCCTGCGAAAAAAATAGCATATTGCACAGTAGAGATAGGACTCAGTAAGGTTTCATTATAATCCTATAACCACAAAACCACCAGCCCTGTTAATGAACAAGAGGGATCTGGACAAATGCAGCTTTTATTATAGAGCAATCTATAGTATATGGCTATGTGCGCACAACGTATAAACAACGGCCGTTATTTGGCACTCAAAACAACTGCCGTTGTATGCAGTGAAAATTGCATTGAAATCAGTGTATAATGGCTGGAGATAATTGACATGCTCATTATTTAAACAACAGGCTTTGTTCAATACATTGTGTGAACAACAGCCGTTGTTTGCATTGACATCAATGCAACCCATTTCACTAAAAGAACGTCCGTTCTCGTCATAAAATGTACGTTGTGTGAACATAGCCTAATACTATAAATGGTGGTGGAGGCTACCTTTGCAGTATTTGAGATTATAGTTAATCACTAGTGACTTCATTAAAGAGGATGTACCATCAGGTACATCCTCTTTAATCTGACCCACGGAATGAACGGTGCCGTCACGGGGAAGCCGGTGCCGCGGTCTGTTTTTGGAACAGCGGCCCATTTCCCGTGTACGGGGTCGTTCTATCCACGGGTCCTGGGCCGGTGCTGAAGCACAGGAGGCGGGCTGGCCTGTCCCCAGTGGGAGGGAATTCCCTCCCCTCTATGACATGGCTCCTTAAGAATTAATGGAGCCGCGTCATAGAGGGGAGGGAATTCCCTTCCACTGGAGGCGCGCCAGACCACCTCCTGTGCATTAGCACCGGCCAGAGACCCGTGGATAGAACGACCCCGTACACAGGAACTGGTCCGCAGTTCGAAAAACACGGAACCCGGCACCTGCTTCGATCCTGATGGTACATCCTCTTTAGGTCACTGTCAGAGACAGAAATATTTTATACCAGTATAACAAGCATTCCATATTTTTATTTGTAATTGTTATATATGTCTGGGTATATCCAACAAGATCATTCTTGAGATGGAAACACTATTTTTTTTTTAAAATCCAGTACCAGTAACACCACTACCTAAGGTTGTGCATGAGGAAGGGTTAATAATACGTTTTCGTGCATGTACAAGTCTTGTCTGTCTACTTTACATAGTCCATTCCAGGGACTCTATCATTAAAACTTCTCCAGCTAGGATTCCTAAGCGAGGCTACAGAGTTCACCCCAGTAATTCATCTGACTTGTATTTATACATTCTTTCACCCTGAGGTATACATTTTCCTTTAGGTTTGGGAGGGCTGTAAAGCAAATATAGTATATGGTCAGTGCACAGCTTTCAAAGATTTGTCACAAAAATTTTAAACAAATCTTTTTTTTCCATAAAACAGATGTTTAGTATTCGAGAATACACCAAATAAGCTGTGCAAAATATTCATTACCGTATATTGTTAAAGGGATTGTCTGGGGAGCAGAAGATGGCTAAAGCCTTCTGTTCCCCAGCACTCACTTCCTGTAAATCCAGGGCTTGAAATAAGCCAATCCAAGAGGTGGAGGAAGCGGGCATATATGCTGATCATTGACGTCCAATAGCTGCACAGTGTCGCTGTTGTTGTGATTTTAACTAATTCCTAGATAACCAATGAAACTTGAAACCATAATGCCCCCTAGACGTTCATAGCGTACTGACTGTTGTGGACAGTATCAGACTTTTTCTCTACTATAGGCTAATGTACATGCCTATCTTTTCCACAATCCATGCGTTTGCCTCAAGCCTGGACTAGAAAAAAATAGTGCATTCTAGAGTCCAGTTGTTTGGCATTTGAATACCTATGGCTAAAGAAGTTGGATGAAGTCCCAGGAAGTTCAGGAAAGAATGGATATGGCTTATGGCTTTATGCACGTTTTCCGGGACTCCCTAGGGCTGCATCCAACTTCTTGGTATTCAAAGGCCAAACAATCGGACTCAAGCATGCTCCAATATTGCTCATCTCTAGTGCATGCAATTGTACAGTCCAGATTGTGGTTTGGGCTCATGAACCTCCTATAGCTTCTTCCACTGTACAAAGTCCTTGATCAAGGGTAGCTAATGAATAACACTCTGTACAACCTTCTCCGTTTGCTGTAGTAACTACTCAATGTTTAGAGATTGGCTGGCAGACTTTTCCCTATACAGAGTGTCAGGGAGAAGTCTGTCAGTCAACACCAGGAAGAGAGGGTCCTAATGATTATGGTGGACTGGTGGACTTACATCGAGTGTAAGTGCTTCTAAGCTACTAACTACTGTACATACCAACTAAAAACAGTTATATCACTAGCATGCTACCTGAAGTGTGCCAGCATAACCAGCCTGCGGCTCTCCGGGGAGTATATGAACGTACCTTCAGGAAATTATATGACATAAACCAAACAATACTCTTCTTTTTTTAATCCTCCACTATTTCAATTCTGGTGGTGATCATACATATTTTCGAACATACATCTTCTTGGTCGCAGTAATCAGTCACCAGCCTTAGCATTCACTTGCCATACCTGCTAGATAGACATGAGCGAATATCGAGCATGCTCGAGTTCGTCTGAACCGGAGCGCTCGGCATTTGATTAGTGGTGGCTGCTGAAGTTGGATAAAGCCCTAAGGCTATGTGGAAAACATGGATATAGTCATTGGCTGTATCCATTTTTCCAGAGAACCTTAGGGCTTTATCCAACTTCAGCAGCCCCCGCTAATCAAATGCCAAATTCTCGGGTTCAGATGGACTCGAGCATTCTCGATATTCGCTCATCTCTACCTGCTAGCATAACTACTAAAGACATTGATTGTCTGACTCAGTCACATGGCTATATGACATGACATCACTCAAAGAACATAACCAAAGACTGATGTGGATGACTGGAGCTTTGGGCCTGGAGTGGTGGGAATTTTAATAGGTGAGTAATGGTTGGTTTAGTGTTTTATAGTTATACTCTCATTTATAGTTATATAATATAGACAATCCCTTTAACCACCAGCCCATTATATCCACTATTTAATATGTTTATCTTGCTAATTTTAGTTGTCCTATTGTCCTTCGATAGGGAACATACAGTATGTGTAAAGTAATAAACAGGCCAAGACTCTGCTATTCATGCACAAGCTGCCTATTCTCTTCATGTGCATTAATAGCAAAATATTCAGATATTAAAAAAAAAATATCCCCCTTGCGACGAGACGCGCTGTTCTAATATTTACATTTTGCTGTGACATGTCAACATCCCCTCTGTGCCATTTCTGATATGTTGCTATCAATAACTTTGTCAGGCACAATAGAGGCTTCCCATTTCAATCCACCCACTGCTATGTTTAATCACACACACTTTTTTTTTTTTTTATATATATACACAAGATGAAATTAACCCAACAATCGGGATGTGGGATCTCCACAGCTTCTGCCTAGATGCTGGCAGTGCATAGACGCAGGCAGCCTTTCTCCTCTGTGTTTAGAATTCACCGACGCGTTCCGAGTCTCTTTTCAACATGCTTAAATTTACTACTGCACAACACACCATTCAATATCTGCTCACTTATGTACACTGTAATTGAAAGTATTGTATTTTCAATAGGAGTAAAACAAGATTTCTCCATCGTTACACTGACTGATTAAAGGCTCCTCTTTCCCCATTAAGTAGGTGCGCAATTTCTAAAAGTGCTTTTTTATGTATAGTATTGAAGTTAAAACATCTCTTTCTTGCTGAAATGATTTTACGGGCACATTTCGAGCATATTGGAGGAGTTTGTCATTGTTCTTGCGCCAATATTTTGGTGTAATTTGCGTCATTTTATCTCTAAGTACATTTGCACTTTTCCCGTTTTTTTGGCAGATGTTGGGGGCGTGGCTTAGATGAAGTAAGGTTTTTAGGATTTTTTAAACAATTTCAGTGGGTGTTATGGAAGTCCACAAGGGAAAGTGGTATAGCAATTTGGCCAATTTTTTTTTATACATTTGATACATTTCAAATAGGCAAGGAAAGATTATAGGAAAGTGGTATGAAAAGGTGCAAAAAATAAATCACGCTCACTCTGTAATATCTAAAGGCTAACCTAACATCAATTCTAAAAGGGACAATGAATTTTCTGATCTCCATATATTATGCTATTAAATCCAATCTTTTCCTTCCTGTTATCAGACAATTCAGGCCTGGGAGAGTCTGACTTTTATGCGATGACTAAGTAAAACACCAAATAAAATGTCTGTCGGTGATTACTACTTTATCCCACATAGTTCACACCTAGGTGGGAGTGATATCTATAACAGCTTCATTTTCATTGACTAATGCAATTTGGCTTCCTGTTCCTTTCAAAGGACCATAGAAAAAATTTTTGTAAAATCTGACTGATCAATATAGTACTAAAACAGTATATGGTCAATGTAATTTACCATAAGGGTTTAATTGTGACATTACAAGACAATCAGTTAATGGGTAATGAGCATGCTTTGACAAATGCCGACATCCGAAATGTGTCTAAATGTGTGTATTTTCTCATTTTACTACATGTAATTTTACGGATTCAACTTTTAATAAAGAACAAGTCTTTTATGGACATTGTGCTGGACTTTTTCCTTTTCTTCTACCGTAATGAACATCAGGCTGTGTTCACACATTGCACTACTGCATTGTTTCTGTGAAGACGCTGCAGTACTGTAACAGTACTGCAATGAAACTCTGTGTGTAACGCCAGCCAGCCCCATAGGGTCAACCTCGTAAAAGTAGTTTAAAAGGGTTTCCTAGATTAGAAGAAGTTTTTTTTTTTTTTTTTTAAATAGCTCCATTCTTGTCTGTAGGCTGTTTTTGGTATTACAGCTCACCCCAATTCAAATGAATTGGACAAGTCCATGGCCAGGTTTGGGGCTGTACATGAAAAAAAAACTAAATAAAGCAGACCCAATTTTTTTAATCTCAGACAATCCCGGCCCGTTGTTCTTTTCCTGCTGGAGACTATACGGTCAAGACTGCGGTTTTTGCTTCTTTCAGGGTCGCATCATATGTTTCCTCAGCCTCTCAGTATTGATCATCCTTTGGGGAAATATTGAAAGTTATTAGCTTAAAGAGGGTCAGAGGCAGAGTCGACTTCCAACACAAGTCCTCTCTCCGTAATGACGCTGCTATTTATAGATCCCCATTTCATTAGTCGCAGAGTTTCAGGGAAGAGGATTTCTCCTGGGGAATGGGATACTTGAAGTTCATTTTCTCCCTGATACACATTAAAGCACAGGGAAGGGGGGAAAAAAGGAAACCTGCACAGCGCCTTCATCTCTCTGTATTTATCTAGGACACGAGCTGACATCTGGAGGAGGCTGCTATTCCTAAATATATATTTGTAGCAATGTCTGCGGCAATCTGAGGGCAGCGTGTTCTGCACACTGTATTAAGTGGTTGACATTGCAATATTATTTAACCTGTTAGTTGCCAGTTTGATCCTTGCCCTCTGGTCTACAGGCACACAGTCCATGTTTAGGCTGGGTTCACACTACGTATATTTCAGTCAGTATTGTGGTCCTCATATTGCAACCAAAACCAGGAGTGGATTAAAAACACAGAAAGGCTCTGTTCACACAATGTTGAAATTGAGTGGATGGCCGCCATTTAATGGCAAATATTTGCTGTTATTTTAAAACAACGGCTGTTATATTGAAATAATGGCAGTTATTTACTGTTATATGGCGGCCATCCACTCAATTTCACCATTGTGTGAACAGATCCTTTCTGTGTTTTCAATCCAATCCTGGTTTTGGTTGCAATATGAGGACCACAATACTGACTGAAATATACGTAGTGTGAACCCAGCCTAATTAAAGTGCATCTTGTGCAAAGACATCTGTCACACTACTAGTGGCCCATGGGAATGCACATCGGTGACATATACTTCCAATTTTTTAGCTGCAAAAAAAGTTGCACAGCTAAGGCTGGGTTCACACTGCATTTTTGCAATCCGTTTCACGTGTATGTTTTATGGAAAAAATGGATGCAATTGTGTGTCATCCGTTTGGATCCGTTTTTCTATTAACTTCCATTATAAAAAAAAACAGATCAAACGGATGCGTTTTTTTTTTTAACGGACACAAAAGTAGTGTTGACTACGTTTTTCTGTCCGTTAAAAGTAACCAATTAAAAATGGATACATTAAACAGATTGCAAAAACGTAGTGTGACACTATGTATGACATCATTAGTGTACAGTTAAATACGCTACTACAGTGGCTTCTCTAAAGGCTTTGAATTAGACTGCATTAGGACCAGCTTAGTCAAGTGTAGGTTCATGTATAGTGTTTTTCACTGTATTAAAAAGCATGGTTTTCATCAACAAAAAAATAAATAAAATAAAAGTTTTACTACAATGGGAGTCACTTTATGGTAGCTACATATGTCAGGAAAAAAATGAAGAGGGATTTGAGCTTTAACCCTCCACATATTCCATCTATAGAAGTGGCTCTTTACTCTTTGACGTATAGATTTCTTTTTGCTTTGCAAATGTATGTTTTGTAATTTTTTTTATTTATTTTTTGTTATTATTATTATATATTTTTTTGTATTTGCCAAGTTGTGATCCCCTTAATTAGAAGTGACTGGCAAACGCTTCCTCTGGAAGGTATTTATAGTATTTTCTTTTCTGTATTTGCATTCCAGAAATTAAGTCCCCCACGCCAGTCCTCGACATGCCTTTCATACATTAGAATGATGAATTGAGAGCAGAAATGGGGGAAAGACTGCAATGCAATGAAAATTTAATCAGCATCTTCTGCTGCTTTAATAAGGCAAATAATTCTTATTGGTCGCCGCGTTAAGATTTCTAATATTTAATTCATAACAAACCTTGCATTATTTCGCAGCAGTCTCAACAGCTACACTTTGCTGCCTGCCAAAAGGCAACCATAACAGCTTAAAAGCAGATGTAAATGCCTGGTACAACTAGAGTGATTTGATCTAAGACAGGAAGGAAAATCCACGGCAGTGTCACCAAATCACTTGACAAGTCTGATCTGTTTACCAAATCATATTCATGATGGATTACCGCCACTCCTTGGTTGTGAGATAGACTCCAGCTAGGTTTAGCCAAAGGTCAGTTTGGCAGTATATGGCAGTGATAAATATCTGTCCCCACCCAATTCTCAAGCCCACCCTCCTCTTTCATTATGACTGAATGGATCTCATGTATGTTTTTGATGCATATATTTTTTAATTAAACTCTGTTGATATTCCTTGCGGCTCCAGACAGACAGTATTAGTGGTATCTTTCAATTTTAGGGTTATTAAGCCATCCGCACGCATTTGAGCTGTCATGTCCAAAGAAAAGAGATGTATGCTAAGATGCAAGAGCCGACTGCTCCTCTTTGTCATATTATAAGCAGTTGTACTGGCTCAAGTGAGGCCATGCTACCTCGCAGTGCTAACGCTGTCAGTGTATTGATTCTGCGCGGAATATGTGGTTCCCTAACATGTTGGATTATAGACTATTATCTTCTAGAAGCTGTTGTGTTATTATTCTGTATTCGGGGATAGGCAGATGCAGCAGAGCCAAATTTGTTATTTAACTGTTTGCATCAGTTGTGCATTATGGTAGCTTTTGGTATGTGAAATTACGAAGAGGATCTCATAATACATTGTGCCAAGATGCTGTAGCATGCAAACATGTTTTATTGCTTTAAAAAACATTATTTTGTAATATATTCTGTATAGCTGATCACGGTGCAGACCCCCGATGCTGGTTACTAATGATGGTAAAGGGAGTGTGTGTGTGTATATATATATATATATATATATATATATATATATATATATATATATTTCCCTTTAGTTTCCATTCTGGCCACTAGGTTGAATAATAAGCTGACACTTCCTGTTCTGTAAAGATCACTTTCTGGCTGTCTCTTTCTTAATACAGACAGAATTATAGTTAATGGTGACACCAGTAGTGAGATGGAGCTCCCCCCCCTCCAAGGACTATGATTTCTGCACAGGTCACAGAGCATGCATGGAAAACTCTCCCATAAAAGCCAATACCCCCCCTCCCCAATCTATTTACCTATATCTAAAAAAAACTATGCAGCTTAGGCAAGATGGCTGCACCCATAGTAATATAATTAGATGAAAGATTATCTATCAGAATATATAGAAATAGGTTACAAAAAAGAAATGTTTTTCAGTAGCAGCTAAAAATTTTTTTAATGCAAAGGCTAAAAGTCATCAAGATGTTGGTACGCATATACATATAGAGACACACACACATACATACATACATACATATATATATATATATATATATATATATATATATATGTGTGTGTATGTATAACTCTCTATATAAATATAGTGTCACAGACGACAACGCGGGCAGAGCCCCATTGTAACATCATCCTTGTTCTCCAAACTCCTTTAATTGATGTCATTTCCCCAGAGGTGTAGAGCTCCCCTAAGCCCCGGAGCCGGCACAGTCCACCCTCGCTGCGCCCTGACAGTCTCCGGCCCATGTTTGGCATGACAGGAATTAATACAGGAAGGCTGCAGGAAAGCAGTGATTAATGTCAGGTGGGAAGGGATGCTCGCTTGCTCTCGCTCTGCTTTGATCGGGATTGAGAAGTGGAGAAGGCTCATTTCCTTCGAAGCAGAAAGCAGAGGTCGTACGGAGTACATTAAAGTCAATTTCTTCTTATCTTCAGTTTCCCGTTAATATTTTGAACCCCTTCCATGCCGGCAGTGGACGAACGCCACATGATTCAATGCAAATTATTCTAGCCGTCTGATGCGAGCAGGGTCATTGTAAGCTCATGCATTTCTATTGATTCATAGTTTTCAAAATAAGCCCAGTATGGCAAGTCAACAGATCCTTCTGCTGGTGGATCCTTCCTCACATCACAGCTTGTGTTCATACCCAGCACCAACATTTACTAAGCGCTTATATACATCATAGGTGGGATCATGTTCAGGGATTTGCAGGGTCCTATGGATATAATAAGGGATTAGTTTACTTACTACATAGCCTATAAACAGTATAGATCATGCAGTCCAGCTACAGGGTAAATGTCTTGCTACGTGGCATCTAATAAACTGTAATGCTATATCATTTAAACCTTATTCTGCAAAAGCAAAAAAAAATAAAAAAATCAGCCCATGTCAACAACGTGGATAGGCGACCGTAAATGGATGTGAAAGTGGACGGAAAATTGGTATTAATAATGATTACGGATTTAAGTAGCAGGGGTCCATTAAAAGGCAGCAATGTGTCAGACGCGTTTTACACTACACAGCGAATGTATTTGCAGCATTCTTATTGTTATGTGAGCCGGGGACTGTGATAACACAGTGCATAAAGTATTAATCTGCTTATGTGTAGGGGATATATTTCCATGTATGCAGCACGGGTCTTTATATATTGCAGAAAATAATTACGGCTCCACTGATCAAGTATGCTGGGAATATAGGCGACCTTGCCTTTGTGTTATAGAAGTACAAGGAATCAGGACACTTCCCCCCCCCCCCCCATTCATCTACAATGCATTTTTTTCCACCGCCTAAGTAAAACCTGTATCTTTTTTTGTAGTCACTGTGCTGAAAATAAATGATAATAAACTCATTTCTTGGTGTTTTCTGCCTTAAGACATATCCTGGGCTTTTATACCCCAGTGAAACGTGAACGAGGAGCCTGTCAGTAGCAGTGCATGACAAAATAGATTATTAATGAAGATCTGATCTCCAGAACTCTATTAATTTATGTCTGCCTGTCGCATCTCACAGATATATCAGCCTCCTCACTCAGGGAAAAAAAATATCTGCCAACATTTCTGCTTTGTTTTAAAGTTCCTCCTAAGATAAAGGATTCGTTAGGAGGAACATGGTGTTGCCGGCGCTTTAGCTAGAGAGAGAGAGAGCGGAAAAAAAAGAGACTTTTTTATCACGTTTCTAGAAAAAAGCATTGGCAAGAATTAATAACTACCCAGGTACATCTCCCTATTGAAAACTTAGCTTAGAAATCGTGATAGGAGAAATATGTGAAATATTGGGAGTTTTTTTTTTCTTCTTTTTTTAAAATAAACTCGCATTCATTAGTCAAGCCTTTTCTTACACGATTACAGATGAAGATTGGAAAAGGCAAATAAACATCCGAGCTGCAGGATGTAGAAAAATACACGTAATCAGTAACGCCGTGCAGAGGGGGGGGGGGGTTATGTTATGTAGGAAAGATAATTTCTACTAGGTTCTATAATCTGGGATATCCAGACATAGATTTGCATCTTTGTCTCCCTTGATTTCAGTTTTTTGTGGTGTTTAAAGAAGACCTGGCCTCGAAAATGCAATCCATTCAGCAAAATGAGCTCAGATATATTTATTTTATTTATCTAACACTCTGCTCTTAGGAGTCCAGTGGGTGGGCTTATCAGTGATTGACAGCTATCTGTTTACTAGCACCACCCACTGGATTCCAAATTCAGGAATGAGCAGTGATTACAATCAATAAATGACTAGTGAATCTTTTCCCATAAAACTATATATTAACCTGTTCCAGCCCTTTTACATGATTGGTTCCCTTAAGAAGACACCCCCCTTCTAGACAGATGTACAATATTTTTTTTTTTTTTTTTTTTTTTATTGGGGGGGGGGGGGGGGGGGGGGTGATAGTTGGGGCACTGTAATAATATAAGGAAATATTTTCTAGGATTGGAATTGGGAAACTTATTCTTGGTCTAGCATAATACTTATCAGTGTCACCGTTCCGTTTTACTTAATGCATAGATAATGAATAATCATAGCTATTGGCCGGTGACGTAAGTATGTGCAGCTCATGGTGTGTACCTGCTGAGTATGTATACAGTGGTGGGGTAAAATGGCATGGTGATACAGCTCAGATCAAGTACAGTATCTCACTGTTGGTTTTACCCATGCAGAGCGTATTCAGGATTATATTTAAAGGTTGGAAATCATTATAAGATGATTAAGAGAATATTTATATAATTGGGTGTAATGGCTCTAATAATTATGATATAGCGACGATCACAATGTGACATTCCCTATCTCATCATACCATTGCTCACTATGTATAGACCCAGTGTCTAACAGCTGCTAAATGAAGCATTTATGCCATCACTCCTCACCATATCACAAGTCATATCTAAGCTTTATTGCAATATACTTGGCTTTTTCAAAGCACAAATAACCTACTATTAACCATTTATATTTCTCTTGCCATTGGCCTTTGTGTTTTATAACGTCCCACATGTATGTTTTATGTGTGTATGTATTCTGCTTTGTTATTATTGCCATTATTATATGATGGTTTACACCCGGGCTTAGCGTCTGGCTTGTCACTATTTGTATAGTGCGTGTTGCTTTTAATTTAATTTCTAATAATAGTTTTAGATATATACAGCACTGCTTTATTGCCCTAGTATATGTCCTGGATCCGTTTCCAATCTCGCTGCTTGTTACAAGCCTTTTTTTTTTTATTTGCCCGGAATGTAAGTCGCCTTTCAGATGTAAGAATGAAAAATGAACGTCTCTGTCTTTAGGAAGTAAAGGCAGAGTGCTCAGTTTCTTCATATCACCTCCAATAAATGCATCGAAGCCCCCTCCATGTCCCCTCCTTCCAGACACATAGACGCGTTTTCGAGGCGGACAGCTATATTTTTCAGAGTGCCTCGCGCTGAGAGATTTCTGCTCTCTGCCTGACACTAGACACCAAGAATATTTCCTGAAGTCGGGAGAATTTTGAAAGGGTAGAGGAAAAAAAATGAGCATGCTACAGGATGATATTCAGGTAGATGGAAGGAGCAGAGGTGACCAACAAATGAGTTTAACCCATTTGCAGTCCAGGGTGCAATGACTAGGCCCATATCCGTGCCAGCAGGACAAAATGTAGCCTGTTGATTTACAAGGGGGACCCGAACAACAACCACGAAGACAATAGATGAGGCAATGTCAAGGTCTTCTTTAAAGATGCCTCTAGATAGAAGGAGCAGCTATCCCCATCTATGGTTATTATGTCTAGCAGGGCATCCCTTTGCTTGCCATGCATGTCCACACATTAATGACAGTTTGCTAAACAGCTTGGCCATTCCGCTTTTGGAAAGTGCAGCCCTTGGCATTGAGCCGTCAGCAGTATGAAGTCCATCTCATTTGTAGGGTGCCGGACTTTACTCCAGCACAGGAAGAGGACGCGGTGTGTATCGCAAGCCCCCACTGGCAGCAAAGGGTTTTGTATCTTTGGTTAAAAAGAATCGTCTGGCATTCTCTAAGAATTTATTTCCCCCGCTGGTCTTGCCAGCCAGATTTTTGCATGCGTGCATGAATATTCTGACGAGAACAGGGACTGGAAGCATCCCATGGCTGCACAAAGACGCAAGTTTGGCCAGCTCCTTCTCTAGGAAGAAAAATTGATGGCTGTGCAAACAAATCATTTCTATTTGCCAGTGCCTTAACCATCACACACAACAACGTGAGGAACAAAAGATAAAATAGCCCAATCAATCTGTTTAGCAACATATGCTTTACACAGGGATTTGGATATGAAGGTGTCGAGGTGGCAGATAAAGCTCAGTTATGTCACAGTCTAATTTTATGGCCCACAGTATGTTACTATTCTAGAAATGTGAATGTGTTATGGAGCAGGGCTTGTAGCCCTACTGACGGTAGCTCTGAAAATGGGACGGGTGCCTATAACATCTGTTAATTGTATTATGTACACTGGTAACACAGCCGCAAATAGACGGCTTTAGACTTTCTGTTAAAATTCTAGAAGTTTCACACAAAATATAACTAATTTAGTATAAAATGTTCTAGGCAATTACTGCACCCGAACCCCAGATTTCATACATTGATTTTAGGGATTTATAGACCTTTTGTCTATCACCAATCTAGCATATAGATTGGTATTATTTTCCTTTTATTCTGCATTGATTCCCCTGAATGATGTTATAATTGGGGCAGAGCTCTTTAGCTGTGGGAGTGTATTGATGGTCACCTGACTGGGAAGAGCTTAAGTGGTTTTCTTGCAGGCGTGGTATGGAGCACATTGACTGGCCACTCGCAGCCTGTACCTGCTTACAAACCTGCAATAAAACAATGGTGTATATAGATTCCTCTTGTTAAAAGGAATGGTTACAACTGTATTTCCTTAGAGAATGTGCACACCTTCGCAACCAAGTTTTTATTTGTGTTGTGCACATGAAATGGAAAATGAGGCAACTTTGTATATACTTGCGATTATATAACCATCTGCCTCCAAATAAACCTAAGTCTGATTTTTAACCATACACCCTCTTATATGTCTCCTATGTCTTGCTAATATACAGATGGTAGGTTACTAGGATATAAGGGACAGATGAAAAGAAGTGTGATCTCCGAATCAGACTACACAGTGTTTGTTTGTAGTCTGTTACCATAGAGACAGATAAGCCTGCATAGGACTTGTGAGCATAAATAAGGTAGAATAAAAAAGGATTGCATTGATGTGCTTTACCATTATAGCAATGCTTAAGGTAAAGTTGTAGGAATTATGTTTGCTTTCCTCTGTAGTCATATGTATTCTTGTAGATGTGTTTTTTTTCTTGCTCTACACTTCATTGGATAACATGGTTCTAAGCAGCCTGGTATGAAGATCTTCCTTTTGTAAATCCCTTCATATCCTTCATTTGTACAGCCTTATATACATAAATTAATATTTACACATACATGCAAGGGAAAATTCTAAGCGTTCTTGATCTCTCTGCCTCTGACTGACTCCCCTTTGCCTGGTACTAGAGAGAAAGGTTAATATTAGATGGCAAGCATGGGTTTGTTAGGAGAGGATGGGATAGCTTTAAAGCTCAGAGCGATTATCTGCTCCTTCTCAGCCACCAGCCTATGAGCACCAGTACACAGCATCCACACATACATCTTTCTGTGGAGTAGCAAAGGACATTTGTCTTTGCGAATTGTGGTGAGATTTTAAAGAGCGGATTTGACAGGAGACATTTTGCTGACATGGAATATTTTGTTCACTTCTGACTCTGGAATAAGTGCTACTTCTGTCACAGTGATTGATTTATATTTGTTCCAGGCTGCACCGCTCTGTACCGTGTGCTGCCTGCCGTTTCCTCTTTTGGTGTTGATCACTAACACTATACGCGACAACACATTTCTACCAACTCACACTCCGTTTCATCGTGTCAAATAAAACTTGAGGGGAATTAAATGCAGCTTTTTTCTTTTTTTTTTTTTCTTCCATTGGGCAGGATGGCATAGTTAGGGCAGGATGAGATCACATGGTTGCGTGCTCGCGTTGTCTTTCTTATATTGTGATGCCTGTATAAACAAATAAATAGTTATATACAAATAACATTATATTATATTTCATTATAATACTTTCTGCACAAAATACCAGTCGATACTGGTAATAGCTTCATACAATGCCTAACCAGTAAAGGTGTTCAATTAAAAGGGATATCCAGCATTCAAAAAAACATAGCTACTTTCTTGCAAACAGCAAGGTTGTGTGTGGTATTGCGGTTGAGCTCCATTCACTTTAATGGAACTGACCTGAAAAAGCCTCACCAAAACTGAGGGCAGGAGTAGTGCTGTTTCTGGAAGAAAGCAGCCATATTTTTTAAGTCTGGATAACCCCTTTAAAGTCCCTGACTGGTTTATGTGTGCCAAGTCACTCCTAGGGAAACTAGCAATAGGAAAATGATTGGGTGTCCAATAACTATCTTGCCCTATAGTCCTTCCAGCCGGTTAGGTATTATTGCTATTCTATAGGTACTCCTCATGCAGAACAAAATGTTTTTAGGTATCACCATTACAGTTCACGATTATGGTTCTCAGTATCTGGTGTTTTGTTACCTTGAAGCATCTGCTCTGCAGACACAGGCACGCCAACATAATCCTAATTTCCATTATCTGTGACAATGTGAACCAAGCCAGGAAAGTTTGGCATTGAAGCTCTTGCACAGAGCACACAGATTGTTTCACCGTACGAAGCAAAGCCAGATACTGACTAAGTCTCATAAATCAAGTGTTCTGTTCTGGGATTGTGCCTGATGAAATCCACTGCCTCAAAACAAGATGGGACTTTTTGTCAGACTTTTTTTTTTTTTAAGTTTTATTTTTTTATTTTTTATAAAAATTATTTTTCTTCTTCTGTCAAATTAGCACTTGCCCAATGTGGGAGACCAGGAGAGGGTTTCTTTGCTTATGGTAACATGAAAAAAAAATGTTAGTAAGAGAGAACAATTTAACAAAAGTTTTTATTTGAATGCGTATATATTATTGAAAAAAATTTTTTTGGTGCCAAGTATATACATATTACTATTTGTTATTTCTGGTGCCGTAAGAGTCTATGCCATGATGCCATCCACTTGCTTTCCACAGTTTGGTGTGGACGCAGGTCATGCAGAGGTAACAGGTTGCCAAGGAATTGGTTGACATGAGAGATAAGTAAACCTTAAGAATGCTCGGGTTCATCCAAACCGGTGGCTGAAGAAATTTGATGCAGCCCTATGGCTGCCTGGAAAACATGGACACAGCGATAGGTTGGGTCTATGCTTTCCAGGACTTCGTAGTGTTAAATCCAACTTCTTCAGCCATTGGTAATCTAATGCAAAGTGTTCAGGTTTGGACAAATCTCAGTTGCCACGCCTGGCAAGTTCTGACCCGAGCCCTGTTCTAGCTAATAGCGCTCATGCATAGAACTAGCTGGGCGTCATCCCCTGCTGTGAGCTGTGTCTCTCCATGCCAAACTATGAAGAGCATGTGGCATGGTATTATGGCAGGGACTCTTAAGGCTGCGTTCACACTACATATATTTCAGTCAGTATATGTATATTTCAGTCAGTATATTTCAGTCAATATTGCAACCAAAACA
Source organism: Dendropsophus ebraccatus (assembly GCF_027789765.1). NCBI lineage: Eukaryota > Metazoa > Chordata > Amphibia > Anura > Hylidae > Dendropsophus > Dendropsophus ebraccatus. The sequence continues at coordinate 30,236,829 of NC_091463.1, forward strand.
AGGAGTGGATTAAAAACCCAGAAAGGATCTGTTCACACAATGTTGAAATTGAGTGGATGGCCGCCATATAACAGTAAATAACGGCCATTATTTCAATATAACAGCCGTTGTTTTAAAATAACAGCAAATATTTGCCATTAAATGGCGGCCATCCACTCAATTTCAACATTGTGTGAACAGATCCTTTCTGTGTTTTTAATCCAGTCCTGGTTTTGGTTGCAATACTGACTGAAATACTGTATACATAGTGTGGATGCAGCCTAAAGGGTTTTTTCAGTTACAAACATGTTTCTGTGGCTTAAAAATGGAAATTTGTATTACATTCTTAGAGATGAGTACTGTGTTGGACAGATATGGGGTTCAGTCATTTTTACCAAAAGACATTTGACGACCTCAGCCATTGGTTATCAGTGGTATCGATCACCTGTCCCTTACGTCACTGGTAGAAATAAGCCAATTTATATAAATCCACATAAGTTGCATGACTTGCATGAACCCAATCACTCGGCATTTGACCACTGGTGGCAACAGAGAGTATAGATGCAGCACTAAGACTGTCTGCAAAACTAGGGCTACATCCATGTTCTCTAGGAAGCGGGATTCAAATGCCGAGCACTTGGGTTCATGATAATCCAAATTTACTGTAAGTTGGCTCATCTCTACACCGGTGGTTGGCTTGATGAGACAACTTATTTAAGGTCTGAATCAGAAATATTTTATTACTTATTCATTTCTCCAGGGTAAAGAAACTCTCGTAGAGCAGAATTTGCCATCCTTAGAGAATTAATGTCAGGAACAGATCATTTACATCTCCCTTTGACCTCGCTGCCCACTAATGGCGTAGAAAATTGCTCATTAGAGCCTTAGATACCTAACACGCTAACACCTCCGCGGCTAATATCCCGCTTTCACTTGGTCGCTCGCTTCCTGTTTTATAACCACATTTGATTAGGGGTCATATAAAGCCAAAGTCATCAAATTGTGTGATTTGCATGAAGTTGTTTGGAAATTTGGATCCTACAGTATATGTATCATTTTCAGTGTCATTTCCCAGGTTTGAAAGGTATCATTTTCATGTATGACATAAATTATATTTAACCTGGAGATGAAACTAGCAAGAAATATTCATTTACTCTTTATTACAATCTGGCTCAGTTCCACTTTATCCACATATTCACATTTGTGTTGTTTGGCAGCAGCTTTCTCCGCCGGCGGTGCCTGCTGGGTTTGGGGGGGCACTTTGGGTTTGGTTCTGTGACATTGGGGATGCAGGGCCATTCCATGGCCTCCCTTCCCTGTTTGCACTCGCTTTGCGGGCAGTAGCTGTCGCAGTCGCTGACCGACACAGTGTGGAGTTAGTGTAGGGACCCATATGAACCAGGAGACCGGCAGGGGGTACATGGGGCAATATGTTTTGATCAAATTCTATACCAACATCCTGGCGTTGGTTTTTAAATATAGCCTAGCAGCATTAGTGTCAACCATAGGTGTGAGGTGCAGCAGCTCCTTTCTCTCCATGTCCCACTTTATCTTTGAGTTGTATTCACTCACATGGTATAGATACAGAAGGGGTCTATCAATGGTAGGTAAGGCATTGTTTTGTTCGTAGACCCCCTACAGAGATAGTGGTGCCACTGGCACAGATATTCCAACATTTCAGGAATCCTCGCACGATAGTTGTGGTGCCGTTATCTACATTTAGACAGTGTTTTTAGGTCTACTCTGCACTGTCCGTCTGAAAAATGTCAAAAATGAATGCTGGGCCCATGGACTTCAATGGGCTGAACGTAGTCTAGTTACGTTTGGTACATTTTCTGGCTGGGTTCACACTACGTATATTTCAGTCAGTATATTTCAGTCAGTATTGCAACCAAAACCAGGAGTGGATTAAAAACACAGAAAGGATCTGTTCACACAATGTTGAAATTGAGTGGACGGCCGCCATTTAATGGCAAATATTTGCTGTTATTTTAAAACAACGGCTGTTATATTGAAATAATAGCAGTTATTTACTGTTATATGGCGGCCATCCACTCAATTTCAACATTGTGTGAACAGATCCTTTCTGTGTTTTTAATCCACTCCTGGTTTTGGTTGCAATACTGACTGAAATATACATATACAGACTGAAATATGTAGTGTGAACATAGCCTCTGAATGTATATGCTTTTTGCGTGTTTAAAAAAACAAACAAACAAATTTGGGAAATGCCCAAAATAAACACTCACAATTAGACTACATTTAGCCCATTAAAGTCTTTGGGTCCATTGGCATCCCTTATTGAGGTTTTACCAAGAGACAGATTTTTGTTTGTCCTTTTAGGGTCGGTTCACGCATAACAGATCTGCAGCGGATTTCACATTGCGGCTTTGCAGCGAAATCTGCTGTGGATCCTTAGCTGTCATTTTCAGTGAGAATCTATATATATATATATATATATATATATATATATATATATATAAATATTAGTTTATTGACTTGAGTTTTTTTACTTTAAGGGGAAACACAGCTTTATACATTGTTACTAGTTGCGACCACTTGCAGCCTTGCATCTGGTTGCCATTAGGCTTCCCCCACTGGCTGTGACTGGTTGCTAGGCAGTCTGGTACTACTACTTCTCTTCCTCTGGTGCCTTGTTTTCACTGAATTCCTATTGGCTTCAAGCATGGCTCTACAGTTGCTAGCAAACAGTCACCTTTGGTTGCCAGGGCAACTGGTATCATAAAATGTCAGGGTTGGCCTAATGGCCTATTTAAAGTGACATACACCTGCCACAAATTGTCCAGAGATCAATGTTCTCACATTATGGATTTTTGTACATTTGGATGGCCTTAGTGTGGCCTGGGTTCTTTAATACACTATGTCTGCTTTGTCCTTTGGCTCCAATACCTTGTAGTATTAATCCTTGACCTATTTTAAGCTTTGCTTCTGCGTTATCTTCTATATAATAAACCTGTTGTACTACTCCTGGTCCTGACATCAGACTTGCTCCTCCATCTTCTAGCGTTAAGCGGACTTGTAAACTGTTCAGGTTCAGCAACAATCTCCGGACCCAAACATCCAGCACTGTTCCTGGCGGTGCTCTGGACCGAGGATTACACTGTTAACAGCATGGAAACGGCCTATTGATTACAATGCGTACCATGTGGTGGCGTTGCGAGGGAATCAAGTACTTGTTACCAGCTTTGTTTGTCGATCACAGTTGATTGCTGCGGTTATGATCAGTGGATTGTCTAGGGATAACATAATAGGGATCACTCAATTCCTATGCTATGCACCCCTTTTTTTGCATAGCAGATTAGCAGCACTCCATTATAGTTAAAACTTGATCATTGCATTGAAAATATTAGGCTGAGAATTTTGTGTTGTCTAGAAGGGCAACAATTTGCATAGAAATTAACTTGTAATAAACAGGTGTATTTGTAAAACGCAGGCACCTCTGATCTTGTGGAAGTAATTTCTTCCTCTAGTTAAACCATGTCAGGCTGCGTAGGCATAGCCCTGTCCTTGCCTGTTCTCCTGAGATCCCAGCACAATATTTGTATCCTTTGTAGCTGCAGAGGTCAAGCATTCTAATAACAATGGAGAGATAAAATGACTGGAGTAAAGTGGTTATATATCGTGGATAGCTTCTGGTGCCCCCTTTATTATTGCCCGACATGTTATAAATTGCATTGGGCTTAGATAGCAATGTGGCCAGAATGTATAGACTGAATATAATGTAATGTATTTAATCATCTTCCCTAGGAAGTATGGATAAAATATTTAGCTTTAGTACTAGGTTTTAGAATTTTTAGAGAAAAACAATACAGTGGGTTAGGTTTGGTATAAGGAGAAATATAGCCTTAGGATGTGCCAGCAACACATGATCACAGGATCTTTGAGTTCCTTCAATGCCCTTGTGTTTTCCAATAGCTCACCACTTGGCATATGACATTGTAGTCCTAGGGTAAAATCCCATAGCAAAAGCCTCTTACTAGCCAGTCGGCACCCTGCTCTGTACTGACAAGGGGAAGGAAGTCCACAATAGCTGTCTACAGATGGGCAACTGGCATATGGTGGTGTTATGTAAATGTATAAAACATAATAAATCCAAAAACAGGGAAGTTTATACAAGTTTGGTAATGCCTGGTACTGTAGCTTAGCCTGTTTAGGTATGCAGGCATGTGATGTCCATGCACATTAATAGGATCTAGGGACAAATGTTGTCCATTTGGGACTAATATTTAATGCAAATTAAATGGGAAACCACAATTTTAAAAAAAATAGGCTCAGGGTGAACTTAAAAAACAAAAAACAGCACCTGGTCCTATGATTCCCCATTCCCTTAGCTTACTGGTGCTTTTTCATCCTAGCTGTAAATGATCACTGATCACTGTAATGATCAGTGTATCACTGATCACTGATGATCACTGATCACTGACTGCATTGGTGACCCACCTCACTCAGTGATTGGGCATACATTGGCTGCAGGGATGGCACTTTATAAGAAGAAGTAAGCAGTCAGGACTGGGAGCAGTGGAGGATCAGGGTAGGTCAGTATGCTTTTGTGCACCCATTTTAAAACAATTTTGTGGAGCCAGAATGCCTCTGGTACTGAGAAGGTTAGGAACTTTATACCATCTACCAATAGATATTAAAGAAAAATTTTTTTGTTAAAGTTTTGTTTTGTTAAAAGAACAATAGAGAAGGTGGCTCATAGACAAGATGCCATTATTTATTACAGCTATAAGATTTCTGCCGGCAGCACCTTTTTAGGCGTCGAACAAAAGTCGGAGGCACTAGCAATATGTAACGGGGGAGGGAGGCGAGAAATAATCTTCCAAAACACAGCACATTATGGATATATTTGACAACATTAGCAATGTAAACTACAGATTGAGCGTATAAAAAAATAACTAGCAGGGAGAGGGTTTTACAGTAATGCCAGGAAAAGGAGCTTCTGTGATTTTCATGAGCAATCATCAGTTATGGTGTAGCAAGTTCACAAATCAGAAATGATATCTTCAGGCAGCGCTGTCAAGTACTATTCAAATAACAGCAGCCGCGCCTGTGAATAAGCGCAGACATTTTGAATTAATTAATCAGAGGAGATAGCCCGATCCCTCTTCTCATTAGTCTGCGGGTCGGGAACAGGGAGATGTATGCGATGACGATGATAGGCTTGTCTTTAATGGTGATTTATGAAGATTCAGGATTGACTGAGATTTGTATGAGGGCTTTGGATAAAATAAACCTGTGTTTTTGATTAGAAGTGTCAAGCAAAGCAGGTTCACGCTTCCTTCACTCCACATAAGAACCTTGCGTGGTGAATTGCACTAATCACAGTCTACTTGGGTGCAGAGTACGGCCAAAATGTGGAGGCAAAATAGACATTGATGTAGGGACGGTCCGTGCGGATGGCAGAGCTTTGTGCAGGATGGTGTACGGCAGCATAGTGAAATCCCTGCTGTTCTGGACCACTAACCTGTAGGCATTTTATGTGCTCTTAGTAGTATTATCTTTTGTAGGTATTTTGTCCAAAGATCAGTGCTTTATAAAAAGGTACCTGACATCTGAGGCATATACAGAGTCTGTGGGTGCCCTATTATGGCTCAGTTTGTCCAGATCAGCAAACTCAATGCTAAGGCCTTATTCACACATCCAGAGTTCTGTCCGCAATTGCAGACTATTATTAATGTAATGCCAATGTAGTGTTCCTTGAAACACGTTCTTGAGGACTTATCATGGTTTACACTAACAAACCATTGATGTGGATGGTCACTGTGTAATTTTCTATTTTTCCTGCGGTATCGCTGCAGGGAAATCAAACACCTGTTGAAAGGTTTCTCCATAGATCACAGCTTTTTGCCAGGGGTCCAAGCAGGAGGACACACTGTGAACAGTGTCAAGACCCCTTCTAACAAGTAGGGAATGTAGGGAAGTAGGGAATTCTTCTTTAAGAATATGAAATTTACGTCAAATAGCTAGGACTTCTGCATTTGTGTCCCCCATGTTTGGCTCCTCTTTTCATATACGTTGGAGGTTTTGTCCATCATCATAAAACCAAGCCACAACTTGCATGTATTTCCTCTTTGCTCTGCTCTTCACTATTCTCATGTATATTTTGGAGAAATTTTTTTAGGGTGCGTGCACACTGAGGAAAATAGGTGGAAATTCTGAGCGGAATCTCCGCCACGGAATCTGCTTGGTATCATGTTCAAGTATAGGGTTCTTTCGCTCTGCGTGGCTCTCCGCTGAAAGAATTGACTTGTCCTTTCTATAGGATCACTATAGGTAGTATGTACTTTAGTATTCGTTATGTGAATTCTAACTGTGGAGGCTGCAATGTTGTACACATCAGCATTCAGCGCTGTTAGGTTAAAGCTACATGTTGAATGTAACTTAAAGGAAGACCATAAAGCGCATCTTTGGGCTGAAGACCTGCTTAGTAGAAATGGGCCTGGGTGTGAATTGCTTTGGGACGTGTGGGAAGAGCGGCTCCTTCTGCAGTTTCAGACCTTTTTTACAAGCTTATCTTTGCAACTGTCAACCGGCGCTGTAAACCTTTACTACCAGCCGTTAACTGGCTCTGCTTTAATTATAGGCAAATTCCTCATTCTGTCCTAAGAGGAAGTTCCAGCAGTTCTATATTTACAGCCCATAACAGAGTTACTAACCCGCTGATACAGATGTCAGCTTCATAAAGGAAGCCAGCTCCTGCCAGCGACAGCACACGGCCAGATCTGTGCGCGCGCTAGGAAGGTCAAGAGAGGAAATTACAAGAGAAAGAGAATATTGGGCTTATTCCTGTTCATCTTCAAGGTTACATGGATCCATCCTGAATAGGGAAATAACTGGGCCATCCCCTTAGTGAGAACACATGTTCCTATAGACAGAAATGGCTTTTTCATATTATTAACCCATTACCGGTCATTCAGTATTTCCACCTTATGGATGACTACAGGTAACCAATATGAATGCGTTGTTTAGGTGTAATAGGATTTTACTTTCAAAGTATATGGGCAGTTTAGGTTTCTTGCACTTTTTGTATACAATACGTTCATTTTTTAGACGATAAAAAGGTTTTTTTTTCTTTTTTCCATGTAACATTGGTTGGGATGGCTTTACACACAGCTTTTGTGTGGCATTTTTCTGGCCTCCAATAAAAATGACAGAAAAACTGAGAAAGGCTTTTTTTGATGCTTTTAAATTTAGGTGTGAATGGCTTTCTTTTTTTGCCTTCGGCGTTTTTGTGTACTTCTAGGAGTAGCGTTCTTTAGACAAACAGAAGAAATTCCATTTAACTCTATGGCAGAGAAAACACCGCATCATCAGCATGTTGCGTTTTGGATAAATTGCCACAGATAAAAAAAAAATGCCATAGAGGAGAGAAAAATGCCACAAAACAACAAAAAAGTATGTAAGGCATTTCATAAAATGCCATTGATGTATCACTAATATCTGGCCTTGGGTGTTTTTGCTCACATAAATGCCATTGGTTTTGTTTTTTTTTGCCATTTTTGCCCAAATTTAAGCTCTGTGTGAAACCAGCTTCAATAAAATACAGTCTATTATTCTACTGTATCCTATTGGTGTATACAGCTCCTATACATAGTGGGTCCCCATAGTTTGTGAGAGAATCCTTATATTTTTATTGCTAAAAATTACCTTATCTCAAAGGACAAAATGAAAATGCTCTTTAATTTTTATATTTTTTTTTTTACAGTTTTTAGTAAACAAGAAAAGCAGTACAGTAAATTGGATGTATCATAAGTCCTAAGAACAAGAAAAAGACATCTGTCCTATAATAACTAGAAAAGAGATGACATTTTTACAAGAGACAAAGAACCCTATAGATCAACCCCTTTCCCTTCCACCCTGCTCCTCTGGCCTGGTCAAAGAGTCAACATCATGACTTGGTATACCAGAGCAGATTAAATTGTCCTTTAAAATGTCACCGTCGTTTGTAAAAACGTTTGACATGTCATAGAGGCATGTCAAAACTTTTGATTGGTCTGGGTCTGAGTGTTCAGACCTGTACCGATCGGGAAAACGAGCGGGGAGGTGACACGTTGCAGCATGGTCCACTCCCTCTCTGTGTTAGAGAAAAGAATTGGGCTTGTAATGTATGACGTCAAAATTTTTTACAAACGACAGTGACACTGTAAAGTCCACATACACTTTATACTTATGTCGGCCATACTTAGCGCTCATGGCGGGCTTGGCTTTCAGTATGAGGTTCTCCCGAGACTCTACCAGCTGATGATGTCAGTGGAGATAGGGAGATGGCGGGATGGATTTTCTCTCCTAAACCCATTTGTTCTATGAGAGATAAGCTGCTGCCAGAGCTTTTTGGCTTACTACTGCCCATAGAGATCACAGGAACATTCAGCTGTGCCAAATGTTTATGTATATAGAGATGACAGGAGAGAAAACTGTTGGCCGACAGTAATAGAAAGTGTATGGCCAACTTTACATGTGCGATCAAGACACAGGATACGTTTTTGGCAAATGTAGCATATTCTAGTGTCCTAATAATATTGGCAGCCACAGTGGTTGTTGTAGTGTATAATACAGCCCTTGTCTGGTAACTGTCCGAGAAAGGCAGATCATTGAACAAGGTGAATAAATGATTGTCTGAGGTGATTTAGCAGACACGGCCATACACATTTTAGTCTACTTCTTCAGACTGCCCATACACGATCACCGTCCCCGGGCAGAAGGTGACTGATCTTTCATCCGACTCTCATAGACAAAATTTAAACATGGCTGACTTCTTTCCAGACGGTGTTTGTCACAGTTTGTTATTTTGCGGCCCAAGATGTGTAGTACACAAGTTTCCCTTCAGTATGGCGTGCGCTGACACTTCAGGACCATTGTCTGGGCTTCTCCTCTGTTCTTATTGTCACATCTTCAGACACATGTGCAAGAAGATGCAGCCCACATGATGTTATAGGTAAAAATAAGATTTATTCCACAGCAGCAGGCGTCACAAAAATCACCTCCTGGTTTTCAGACGGATCTGACAATCCCTTTTTTGTAGAAAGGACTGTCAGTTTTATAATGTGCATCACTATGGAGTAAAATCTGGTTACTGTCTGCAGCATCAGAAATGATACAACCTCAAGACGTACAAGCAGAATCCCATCCATTGTGCCGGATGCCTATTAAGGACTCAACCTGCCAATAAGTCTTGAGGTAGTCATAATTGTTACTTTTAATGGTTAATATTCAAATCTATTGCACAAAGCATCAATATTCTCGGGCATGTGTCATATTTCTGCCGGAATATTGGCAGGATCACCATTATCGCTCCTTTGCCGTCTATGAAGGAGAAGGGCATATCGCTATTTCAGCAAGTGAATATTCCTCTCTCTCTGTGCAGCGAGGGGCCTCTCTAGTGCTCTATACATATTATGAGAAGGCAAATATGTTTTGGAGGGTGGAATAAATTGCCAAATCATTCAAATAGTGCAGGTTTTATGGCTATGAAAAAAACATTACAAGAATTTGAATGTGCCCATTCATTCCTAAAGAATGATTCTTAAACTGCAGGCAGAAAGGCAGAATGCACAGGTGTTACCGAGTGAGCCGCTCATTCCGACGCGCCCAACATATGCTCTGTATTATTCCCATTATTAATTGTGGTAATAACATGTAATAGTCATCCGATGAGATACAAATGGATGCCATTCAATAGACTGCTCAGACAGCTCAGCAATTACCCAGACAGCTCGCAGTCAGAAAATCTGTTCAAATCTGAGATTATCACAGATACACTGGTGACGGTGGCACCTTGTCAGGTCTAAAGGATGGGCGCAATCTCCATTCTAATTGGCCTTGTTTATTAATTATTCTTATCAGGCAATCTTCATTTGTTTTTATTGCTCCTTGATTTAACTCTGTCCTGGCCGACACGATTGGGCATTGATATGAGGTATAGTGGTATATGTATGTCCTTGATAAAAAAGGAACTTTGTGTCATAAAGTGCGTATCTGATGTAATCCCGATTACTTTTATAGTTAGGGCTTTATGCACTAAGTTAGGGATTGTGCGCTGCTGAGCTTTTTATATGGTTTCCTTTTTTAATGGAAACAGAAGATATTTTTAATGGAAACATTAGAAGATATTCAATAGGGTGGTCCCTAACTAGTGGCTCAGGAACCGTATGAACACGATGTATGAATCCTATATTAGGAATTGACATTATTGCAGTAATATCCTACTTAGTGTTACCCAGATCTTTCAAAATAGCCAGGTTTGGCTCTGTAATCTGAACCTGAACACTTGCCGTTTGATTCCCTGTGGATGCAGAAGTTGAATGCCACTCTAGAGAGATCTGGAAAACATGGCTACAGCCATAGGCTGTGTTCACACAACGTATATTTTCGTAAAACTACGGCCCAGATTATTACGAAAATATGTTACCTTGCTGTCTACGGGATCCCGGCCGGAGCGTATACACGTGGTATACGCTATATCCGGAATCCCTAGCGGCGCCACAAACAACTGAAATGTCAGTTTTCTGCGTCTGCTATTCATTGAATAGCGGCTGTAGAAAACCCTGTCAGTGCACACAATGGAGCGAGCGGCTCCCGCTGCACGCTCCATAGTGTGCTGTGGGAAGTTCTGATGCGGGCGCGCTAGGATGCGCCCGCATCAGAACTCTGCGGCACTAAAGATCATCCGGCTGGTACTGCAGTACCGGTTGGGATGATCTATGTTGTGTGAACATAGCCATAGGCTGTATCCATGTTTTCCAGGGCTCCCTAGGTCTGCATCTAACTTCAGCAGCCACCAATAATAAGATGCCGAATGATCAGGTCCGGAAAGACCCGAGGGAGCTCAAAGTTTGCTCAACTCAAATGAACAAGTTTCCCATTCTCTCTCTTTCGAGAAGGGTGTAGGGTCACCTCTGTAGAACATGCCCTTTATATAGCAGAAAGTAACTATTACTGTATGTTCTTATTAATGATATGGCTTCCTTGGCAAGGAGTAGCAATCCGATTAGTAGGGTATTGCTGTGTGAATCTGACAGCAAAATGATCTGTCTATAGAACAGAAGACACGTGCTATCTTAAAGGGTTTGTCTAGGATAAGAAAAAAAAAGGTCTGCTTGCTCTTTCCCAGAAACTGCATTAATTTAGTCAATGGGTCATGTCAGGTAATGCAGCATTAACTTGAATAGAGGCAAAGCTGGAACACCAGGCATAACCCTATTACAGAAATAGCACTTTATAGTTAGATTGCTCCCAGATCCAGATTTGATCATTTCCAACAATAAGGACAGATGACTTGTTTTCCTTGTAGATTTGTCCAAGGATTCCTGCAGTGTTTATGTATAGCTTGTCATGTAACCTATTCTCAGACTGAGAATGCCAACATTTTATGGGTTGACTTACTGTTAGATGGCTGTATTCAATTTTCCCAGACTCCTTAGGGCTACATCCAACTTCAGCAGCCATTACTAATCAAATGCTGCACGCTTGGGTCTAGATGGAGCCAGGCGCGCTCGAAGTTTGCTTAGCTCTACTTACCCTGAGAAGAATGGTTTCTGGCTATTTACATGTACACATTCCATGCAGCAAGTCTATGGCCACGCTGACTGGTCTATGTATGTCACATGTTAGCTGACCAATAACTTCAGCGTTCCTTGTCTTCAGGTGAAGAAATTCAGTATTGGACTTTCGGAGATCCCCTTATTACAAGATATATATATATATATATATATATATAATTTTTCAGATTCCTTATTCTAAAATGAACGCACTCCTTAGCATGACATAGTACCTTCCATTCTTGTTTTATTGATGTGCATGAGTGAGATCTTTGAAGGCCAAATATGTGTTCTGTCGGGCAGAGTAGACTTTGTTGGCTCCCTGGGAAAAGAGCAAACCGTTGCTTACTTTATTGAATAGAACAGCTCCATAAATCCTTCCTGTGATCAACACCAGACCGGCTAACAATGAAATACAGGACACCGCTGTACAACAAGTGCAATGGTAGACACTCTGGAAGTTTCAATAGGCATTTGGCAGAAAATCAAGTCACGTTAAATAATATGTTTATTATTGAACTTTATACTGAGTTGCACTATAAGTAATAACTTCTGCTTTGTAAGTAATGACTTCTGCTTTGCATTGCTCATTTCCAATCGCCTTTCCTTAATTCCAGAGGTCATTGTACTTTCTTGTGGCACTGAAGTGGCTAAATCTACCATCTGTACCCATAGGAACTCTATTGACAGCTACAGCGATTGCAGAGTTAATAAAGTTAAGATTAGACCTAACTTTCCAACATCACTTTTCCCTCTCTCACACACCCCTGTATGTTGGGAAATTGCTTGTGCTAGAGGGGGAAACACATGAATGTCACATAAATTTATCTGTGCCCCTTATAATTTACCATTGCCACCTCCTTACAGCGTTTCTTCCCTTGGCGCAGCAACAGCCATATTGTGTCCACAGCATACACTTTTGCTTGGTGGACTAAATGCTTCATTTAGGAACCATTGCATCCCAATAGATTTTGGAACGACAGATCAGCTTGGGGGGACAGTTAATTGCAGATGGCACAGACAGCTGCTTTAAATGAGATCCCAGTACGACATATATTCAGTAACAGAGACCTTCTCCTATTAACTACCAACTCAAAACTCTCTTGTATTGTACATCCGAGTCACACAAATTGCTTTGTTCCTGCATGCTGATCCTTTAGGGGCTTCGGAAGAGACACCATGTTATTGAAACTCCTAGGAAGCGAGGCATACATATGCTAAGAAAAACAGAGAAAAAGTGGTTTAACCATTTAAAGGAGAAATGGCATGGCATCATGACACCGGCGGGTTCTGAGATCTAAGAAAACAGCTAGCAGCTCTGCTGTTTGCATCTATTTGTGCACACAGGTGTATGTATTAGATAGCTTCCACATAATGAATGCTTGCCGCTGGTATAAGGAGGATGAAACCGTAATAATGTTAATAAAGATTCAAGAACTGCTGGCAGCCCGGAGCACTTCCTTAGCTTCTGTAGCTGTCCGACTTCCGCTGTTTCATTTGAAATCGGCAGCAGAACTAACGCTACTCATGGTCCTAGCTCGGAGGTAGCCTCTGGCAAACTGCTTTATCTCCTTGTGTTTCTATTTACTGAAGTCTAAGGGGGTCGTCATAAAAAGACCATTTCCCAGCATCTTTCCCACTGACCACTGTATGCACTCGTCTTCTGCCAAGCCTCGCCTGCCAAAGAAGCATTTGAAAGGCAGCAATACAATTTAGCTCAAAAACTGTAAATTGTGTGTACAGTATGTGTTACTGCAAGATTATGTACATTTTCAGTTAGAGATGCTTCTGTATATAGATAAGCAGAGACATGAATGACTCCTACTTTGCCTTCCTAGATTTGCAAGATCCCCATTTTTAGAGAAGACTCGATCTAGGGCTGGGCGATATGGGCAAAAAATAAAATCTCGATTTTTTTTTAAATTTTTTGACGATTCTCGATTTAAATCTCGATTTTTTTTTTCCTTTTTTTGCTAAATAAACAGAACATTTTCTCCCTGCAGCATCAGATGCTATTTTAATATTTTAGACAACAACTGTATTGATTTCCAGTGTAACAGAGGCCCCATATAGTATAGGAGATCTTCTTTGTGCCTCCATCTACGTAGGGTGTAGTAGTGGAGGTATAGTGGATAGGGGGTGTAGGAGTGGAGGTATAGATGAGGGGTGACTGGGGTAAAACTGAAGGGGACTGGGGTGACACTAAAGGGGACTGGGGTGACACTAAAGGGGACTGGGGTGACACTAAAGGGGACTGGGGTGACACTGGGGTGACACTAAAGGGGACTGGGGTGACACTGGGGTGACACTAAAGGGGACTGGGGTGACACTAAAGGGGACTGGGGTGACACTGGGGGACACTAAAGGGGACTGGGGGACACTAAAGGGGACTGGGGTGACCCTGGGGGACTGGAGGGACAATGGGGGACACTAAAGGGGACTGGGGTGACACTGGGGGACACTAAAGGGGACTGGGGTGACACTAAAGGGGACTGGGGTGACACTGGGGGACACTAAAGGGGACTGGGGTGACACTAAAGGGGACTGGGGTGACACTAAAGGGGACTGGGGTGACACTGGGGGACTGGAGGGACAATGGGGGACACTAAAGGGGACTGGGGGGACACTGAGGGGACTGGGGGGACACTGAGGGGACACTGAGGGAACACTGAGGGGATTGGGGGGACACTGAGGGAACAATGAGGGGACTGGGGGGGACACACTGAAGGGGACTGGGGGGGACACTGAGGGAACAATGAGGGGATTGGGGGGACACTGAGGGGACTGGGGGGACACTGAGGGGACACTGAGGGAACACTGAGGGGATTGGGGGGACACTGAGGGGACACTGAGGGAACACTGAGGGGATTGGGGGGACACTGAGGGAACAATGAGGGGACTGGGGGGGACACACTGAAGGGGACTGGGGGGGGACACTGAGGGAACAATGAGGGGATTGGGGGGACACTGAGGGGACTGGGGGGACACTGAGGGGACTGGGGGGACACTGAGGGGACACTGAGGGAACACTGAGGGGATTGGGGGGACACTGAGGGAACAATGAGGGGACTGGGGGGGACACACTGAAGGGGACTGGGGGGGGGACACTGAGGGAACAATGAGGGGACTGGGGGGGGACACACTGAAGGGGACTGGGGGGGGACACTGAGGGAACAATGAGGGGATTGGGGGGACACTGAGGGGACTGGGGGGTGACTGGTGCAGCTGGAGGTGATTGGAGCAGGAGGGCACATCCATCTCCTCCTCCTCTCACCTCCACACACACACGCTCCCCTCCCGGCCAGATATGGAGGTCCCGGGTCTGTGGAGGAGGAGGCCGCATGGACTACAGTAGGTGGTGATCGCATAGCTGCGGGTCACGGAGCTATACAGCGGGAACGGGGGTCTGCACCGAGCCCCCCGATCCCGCTGTATAGCTCCAGGACGAGCAGCGCCGCGATCACCACCTACTGTAGTCCCTGCGGCCTCCTCCTCCACAGACCCGGGACCTCCATATCTGGCCGGGAGGAGAGCAGGACGCTCAGTGGAAGGGGCGGGGGCAGATCAGCGGCGGCGCTGTCAGTGGCTGGAGGCCGCCGGCACTGCACCGCCCCTCTCCAGCCTGGCCACCCAGCATCTTCTCCCCGCTCACCCACACCGCCCCTCTACGGCTCTCCCGCCGGCCTGCACCGCAACCCCCCTTCTCTCAGCTCCTCCCCGGCACTGCAGCCCGAAATGATTTTTTGTGAAAATCGAATTTACGATTCTCACAAAAAATCAAATCGATTTCAACGTTCTGGACGATTAATCGAATTAATTCGATTAATCGCCCAGCCCTAACTCGATCCTTTGTTTGCCCCATAGTATAACTATGCTGAGCATCTTTTCTCAGAACTCCCTCTGATCTTAAAGGGGACATAGCTGTGTAAACAGTCAGACTATCCATGATTATATTATAGTTGTCCGAGGCTGCACCTAAAAAAATTGCTCTGAAGTGTCATAGAGGTGTGGCTATTGGGCGTCAATGTACTTCAGTGCCCTGGTCACGCCTTTTTAGCTCTTCAAGGTGGAAATAAAGAGCATTTTTTTAGATCACGGCAGCCTTCGACAACTATAAAGGTATAAGCAGTCTCGCAAGTTAAAGAGTTATGTAGCCATATAAGCAGTTTAAGTAAATTTCCAGGAGGAGTAACAAACTGACAACTGGACATTACCATTCCCTGTTTTAAATGAGGGTGGCTATATACAGTATGACGGTCAGTGTCAGTGGAGCACGGTGATACCCAGTTGTCATATATTTTTTATAATTTCCAGGAGGAGTAACAGAGGAATGACACAAAATAATGTTCTAGTAAAGTTGCTGCTCCGCCATTCCATTTTAGAGGTTGTTTTTCCTCCATTTTCAGGATCGTATAGGTGATAGCTTTTGATCATTGGAGCACTCATACGATATGCATACTTTAAAGGGGTTTTCCAATTTAAAAATACTTGTCCCCTAGAAGTGCTGTATTAGGCTCTATTCATATGAAAGGAACTGATCCTGGAGAGCGGAGGGCGGAACTCCCCCTCTGAGACCCCCACCCTCCCCATACCTTCACTTGCGCTTCCCGGTTTTGGTGCCGACGCCTCATCGGCGCGCTCAATATGCAGATGAGCTGAGATGACTCCGATGGCCATAGGAAATCACTGCTCCAGAGCAGGAAGCACAGGAATTGGTATGTATGCCAGGCCCTGTCCGGGGGGGACTGACAGGCTTCCTTTAATGTACATACTTAAAGCATGTTCATGTGTAGAGATGAGCGAACCGGGTTCGGGTTTGAGTCGATCCGAACCCGAACGATAGGTATTTGATTAGCGGTGGCTGCTGAACTTGGATAAAGCTCTAAGGTTGTCTGGAAAACATGGATACAGCCAATGACTATATCCATGATTTCCACATAGCCTTAGGGCTTTATCCAACTTCAGCAGCCACCGCTAATCAAATGCCGAACATTCGGGTTCGGATGGACTCGAGCATGCTAGGTTTGTTTGCGCACATGTGTTCTCTATATGAACCCCTAACAATCCTGATGTAGAGATATCTTTCATATATTTCATTCATCCTTTATTAATGTATTTCATCCATCTTTTATAAATTCAGTGCTTGGTCGCATACTGTTAGCTCCTAGGTGGTCAGAACTGTAAATGCATTTGGTAATTGGGTACAACAGTAGTGCCTGACGGATACCATTAGGGACCGTCTGAGAACACTAAAGATTTGTTTGTGATCAGAATGAAGGGTCTCTCTCTCCCTCTCTCTTTCTCTTTCTCTCTTTCTCTCTTTCTCTCTCTCTCTCTCTCTCTCTCTCTCTATATATATATATATATATATATATATATATAGACCAACAAAACACAACAATCACTGAACTCAGGGAGAACAGTGAAAAATTCCAATGGAGTATTCATTTACGAGTCTCCATTGATTGTCCCATGCAAAATTTGAATATGCAAAAAAGGGGTCCGTGGAGCCTCAGTTACGAGTCTCAAAACACGGGAATAGCCAGATATCCCTCTCTCCAGAGAAGGAAGCCCATTGCCAAGGGGTACCTCCTAGAGCACCAAACCACCCTGATACGTAGTCCCTCAGGTCCTCACTCTGTCGGAGCTTTGGGACCTAAATAGGGAAACACCAGGGTGGCCCCTGTAAGTCAAAGTCTAACTCTGTGGCGAGTATAACGACATAAGACAAGGGTTACCAAGGCTAGGCATCCATCCACAGACTGCAGTTTCAGGGTATTTGCCCCTCGTCAGTGTGGAGCAGGATTCTGGCTACTGGGGCAATGATAAATAGACCAACAAAACACAACAATCACTGAACTCAGGGAGAACAGTGAAAAATTCCAATGGAGTACTCATTTACGAGTCTCTATTGATTGTCCCATACAAAATTTGAATATGCAAAAAAGGGGTCCGTGGAGCCTCAGTTACGAGTCTCAAAACACTGGAATAGCCAGATATCCCTCTCTCCATAGAAGGAAGCCCATTGCCAAGGGGTACCTCCTAGTGGGGAGAGCACCAAAGCACCCTGATACGTAGTCCCTCAGGTCCTCACTCTATTGCAAATACCCCGAAACTGCAGTCTGTGGATGGATGCCTAGCCTTGGTAACCCTTGTCTTATGTCGTTATACTCGCCACAGAGTTAGACTTTGACTTACAGGGGCCACCCTGGTGTTTCCCTATTTAGGTCCCAAAGCTCGCAACAGAGTGAGGACCTAAGGGACTACGTATCAGGGTGGTTTGGTGCTCTCCCCACTAGGAGGTACCCCTTGGCAATGGGCTTCCTTCTCTGGAGAGAGGGATATCTGGCTATTCCCGTGTTTTGAGACTCGTAACTGAGGCTCCATGGACCCCTTTTTTGCATATATATATATATATATATATATATATATATATATATATATATATATTATATATATATAGGCTGGTATTGGAACTGAGCCACTGTGCCGCCTATAGGAGCTAAAAGAGACCCTTCTTTTGAACACATTTCTCCTTAATATGATCTTTCAGCCACTATAGTGTGAGCCGATAATTCCTATATAGGACCATTAATCATTGCGTATCCCATTTCATGAAGCGGGATTGATAAATATAAGGTCTCTAGGCTTAAATGCATTTTATACCCTGCATGGAAAATGGTTAATCTGTTACAACAATGTCAATCGTTGATATATAAACGTAAATTGCCTATCAATACTTTCAGAAGGGTTATGAATTTGCAGAACAGATACATTTTGTTATAAGAGCTCATTAAACCCACGTAGACGGAGTCCTGAGCAGGTATCAATTTATCAACATTCATAGGAAACTGTTCCCCTGGTACAGATCTACATCCAACCTAGACTGATGCAGGCCGCATTTACTGGATGCATCTGTAGCTAAGTGATTGTATAGCAAAACAGACGTCTGGATTGATCAGGTGCTACAACGGGGAGACCTGATGGTGGAGAATGGTACCTTTACAATAATATTTCAATACATTTCGCAAAAAAGGCAAAGGCCAAGGCAGAAGGTCACATCTCATTCAGATGTAATGTTAATATATTTGACAAATTGATATAATGTAATATACTTTTTACATGTATTTCTAAGTGGTATGTTCATTACTTTTTGATCAGTGACGGTGCCATCTGGGGATCCTGAGTTCGTTTTGCTGACGTTCCCTGCCCCGTTGGTGCTCACTTGAGTGGGGCTGTTTGCCTGCTGCTGTCCAGGGGAAACTACTGCAGGCAATGCTGTACTACAGCAGTGCTGCGGACCTTCTGTCCTAATGATTGGTGCTGGTCAGAGCCCTATTAGATTCTACGCTTTGATTGATGGGGATTCCACCAATTTTCTAGAATGAATGGGCCACAGATCTTTTTTGGCTCTCCATAGAAAAGAAAATGGACATGCCTGTGCATCCACATGGCTCATCGCTATTTAATACTAATATCATGAATTAGTTACAATTTGATCAAAGTGTATAAGACCACATACTGCTTCAAGGTTCCCCATTCGTTTTTTTTTCCTAACCAGTTCTTCCTGGTGACCACCATTGCCACTATAAAAGTGCCAGAGGAGGGACCGACCCAGTGATTCAGCAGCCCCATTGCGTCTAGACCAGTGCAATAATGCAAGGAAACAACCGCTCCGCCAACAGCTATTGAAGGTGTATACAACTGCACCTTACAGAGACAGACATAAGGATCAATAGGGTTCTCTTTTGCTACAGAGATATGTCAATTCCACACATGTCCAATTTACCTGGAATGAACCTCAGTCAGTGTCCATGACATGGCAGGATGATTCCTTTTTAAGTAGACATTTTTTATGTCATTTTTAGGTGCTGACTGCCTTAGCAACCCAATATTGTCAAAAAGCCACCGCTCAATTTAGCAGGGCATCGGACAAGAAAACGGGAGCAGGATAGGATGCATCCTCTTGCATAGCAACTGAGAGCAGACATCGTAGGGGGCCACAGCTGCTTGCTAGAGTGCTGCCCTAAAAGTGAGTAACAGTTATGGTGTCGGACCGGGAACAAGGAACCTGTCATCTCGCTTCTCACTTATTGATATTTTTTTCACAGTTTGCTTAAAATTGTAGAAATATTTTTCTCAAGTAAATGCAATAAAGACACGTTACGCAAACCATAATTGACATGTGTGCAAGCGTTCTTTCCATTTCTCATTGTTCTTTCAATGGAATAATTAACCGAAATATTAAGAATATCACCATGTGTAAAATAGAAGTGACAGTGGGTTTACCGCAATGTTATTAACTCAGACAATAGGAGCAGTAACAAGAGAAGTGGGAAATAAATGGCTTGGAACTTGCAGCAAGTTGGAGAAGCCTCCTGCCAGGGAGAGAGATTTGGGAAGAGGAAGAACAGACAAAGAGAAGAGAAAAGTGTTGTCTTTGTTTTCACTTCTACACATGACATGTCAGCAGCATGAAGGACACAACTTATTCTAGAGCCGCGGATTGGCACTGCTTGTCAACACTTTGTAATGATGTTAAGTCAGCAGTATGTAGGATTTGGGATGCCACAATGTCTCCGTGTCTCCCGGGATGCATGTTTTAACTGTGCCACTTCACCAACTCCTCACTGAATCATTAAAAAAGAAAAGTCTGTGTTTCTTCACTAAACCTGTAGCATCTGGCAGCTGAAAAAGTGCAGCAGAAACGAGCAACATGGTGCAGAGCATAGGAAAAATTTCATATTGTGACAACACATCAAAATAAATTGCTGTCAACAGACCCAAACACAGAGTGCTGTGATTTTATCTGACGTGTGAAGGGCTGAGACAGGCTGTCTTGACAAGTATTCCTGGAGCACCTGATATATACACAAGACAGTGATGTAAATCTGATTTGCCTGATACGAGTGTGTGGATACAGTTACAGCTGTAGAAAATAGCCCTATT
The DNA here is from genome assembly GCF_027789765.1 of Dendropsophus ebraccatus. Lineage (NCBI taxonomy): Eukaryota > Metazoa > Chordata > Amphibia > Anura > Hylidae > Dendropsophus > Dendropsophus ebraccatus. Next base: position 30,257,318 of record NC_091463.1, read on the forward strand.
CTCCATTATTCACACACACATGCTGGACTTTGATTTTGGCTCGAGATCCCTTCCATCACTGGTCATCATTGACCAAATGGATTAAAGGGGAGATACAATTTGTCTGGCTGGCCCTTTCCGGCTTCACACACTGGAAAATAAAATAAAAATATAAAAAATAATGTGTGTATATATATATATATATATATATATATATATATATATATATAGACATTTATCAAACATGGTGTAAAGTAGAATTGTCTCACTTGCCCCTAGCAACCAATCACATTCTACCTTTCATTTTTCAAGGAATCTGTGAGGAATGAAAAGTGGAATCTGATTGGTTGATCAATCCCCTCATAGTCTGCTGATCTCTTCAGGAGCAGGAAGAGTCACCCAATGACTGTACATTTGATTGCTAGGCAACAGCTCAAGCACTTATAGGAATTCTAGATTTTCCCTTTAAAGAAGGGATGAGTAACCTTCGGTCCTCCAGCTGTTGTCCAGGCATGATGGGATTTGTAATTTTACAACAGCTGGAGGGCTGATGGTTCCCCATCCCTGCTTTAAAGGGTACCTGTCATGATGTTTTCTGGCCCAATCGGCGTGATCTAATAAGGCTTGTACCCAGAACTTATCCAGTGTGGTTCATACTTACCTAAACTTCCAGGGCAACAATGACTGCATGCCAGTAAGGACAAAAACATCATGACAGGTACTCTTTAAAGGGGTTGTGCAGACAAAGTTATTTTTTGGTATGGTGCCCAGTGATCTGGAAAATAAAACAATAAAAAGAAGCAACAACAGACACTTAGCTCCCCACGGTTTACGCAGCTCTGATGTCCATTCTGGGTTTGGGGACATGATGTCACGGGCCCGTTCATCTAGTCAGCAGCTGATTGGCTGAGAGCCTGTGATGTCCGTTCCCTGAACCTGCATAAACCCAACACTGGTGTGTGTGTGTGTGGGGGGGGGGGGGGCCGGGGGTATAGAGAGGTAAATGTGTAAGGGTTCTTATTTTTTTAAATTCCCACATGCCTGGGCACCATATCACAAATAACGTTGCCCGAACAGCACCTTTAACCGCTTGGCAGGAATCACTTGCGATGTTGCCAGTCTGTAAAATAGGCTGGTAACTTTTTTGTTAATGTGCGGTGTTAAGCTGGCTACATTTCCTCAGTGATCAGAGTTGTCTTCTTGTATTTACCTTGCACAGACAATCCGTTTGGCGCCTACTCAGAACCATTACAGATCATTTAGGAATGCTACACAATCTCCCCCAGATTCTCACCGTCCTACAAGTATAAATACTGCATATTTCATCTCGCCTGTGGCAGCAGGGAGCGCAGAATGATGCATAGAAATTTGACTCTCACTAGATCATCTTCTTGTATGCATATTTTGCTTCAATCATCTCAACGCAGATTGTAAATGGGGGAGAGTGATTGTAGAAGAGCTATACTTTGAGTGTGAAGAAAGAAGTGGGAAAAAAACCAGTGCATGTAATCTGCATGTCAGGGTGTTATGCATAATTCCGATTTTCCTCGATGGCTCTATAAAACAATATTTTGCTTGTGGTCCCTTGAGACATTATGCATGAAGTAAGTGGATTCACAATTTGCATATATTGCAGCCATAGTGCAAGATGAAACCAAGCTACCAGAAATAAGGATTCCTTACACTGCTGACTTTCCTCTATATCAGGAAGGTATAAGGTATAAATAATGCTGGAAGTTGTAGTTACACAGCGGGTTTGGGGATGTCCGATTTACAACCTCATATGGTAGGCTTTTAGAAAACACCTTGGGGGGGATTTACGAACACCGGCGTACTTGTACGCCAGTCTTATATTAGGCCCCGCCTCCTTTCCCCCGGCAGGATACACTAAGGGGCGCCCAAATCTGCGCCCGGCATAGATTTTGATCATGATTACGCCTGCTTGCAGGCGTAAATCATGATTAATAAGGCGCAAGAGGAGGCCACGCCTCCTCTCCGCCTTATCACACCCCCACAAGCTCCGCCAGCCCACCCATTGGGCGAGCGGGGCGTACGGGAGGCGTATGCCAGGGAGAAGGGGCGAATCTGCAGTTTTTCCAAAACACAGCATGATGAGGGTATGGCTTTTTTTAATTTATTACCATAAACTTCAATGGTATTGTTCTGGTTGTCTCAAAAACGTCATTGCTGGGTGCATGGCGTTTTTTCTGGTGTTTTTGTCACCTTTTGTGGTCCAGCAACTAGGTCATGTGATGGCAGAGGAAAAGAAGTTCAGCACACTAACGCCTAAACCACAAAAAAGATCATTCACACATAGAGTAAAAAATACTAAAAAAAACAAACAATAAAACAGAATTGCATGAAAAAAAGCATTGGAGGCCTGAAAAACGCCACACAAAAAGGATGTGTGAGGGCACCCTATGCGTCTTTATGCACATGGGTAAAAACTTTGTCCGTGTGCGGCGCTGCACTACAGCTTTCTATAGTAAACCATAATCTTGAGGATCATTTTGCTTTCAATAGAAGCTTTAGAGAGTAGCTACACAGAAATAAATGACATCTCTACTTTTTGTCATATCCTTTCAACCTGTGTCCGTTGGCATATCTGCTTTTTTTTTATTTTTTATTTTTTTACAGATGATGAAAGGCTACAATCCGTAGAAAATAGCGGATCTCCTTGATTTCTATCGGAGGATCCGCAAAAAAAAGGGATCTAAACTTTTGATTAGATTGCGTACATACTGATTGTGGGAATAGCGTGATTGTGTGAATTACGGACTTGATTGTGGAATGTGGGAATAAGGCCTAATGGTGTGTTTACTCAAAGAGATTTATCTGACAGATTTTTTAAGCCAAAGCCAGGAACAGACTATAAGCAGAAAACAGGTCAAAAAGGAAAGACTGAGATTCCTTCTCTTTTCAAATCCATTCCTGACTTTGGCTTCCTAAATCTGTCTGTGTAAATGCACCATAATTCATTGAAATCAATGGAGGCAGGGTTTTCAAAGTGATACTACATGCTTTGTGACACCATGCTATGTGAACATGCCCTTTTAGTCTAGAAAATCTGGCTGACAACACACATGATGATGCCCATACTTACTGTCAGCCAGCCAGAAGCACATACAACCAAGATGGATTGCTATGGTGTAAAAATGTAAGCTAATAGGAGATCTCAAGGACTTGCATTTACTGGTGATTGTTTGATCCCAGAGGGACAAGGTCCGCAGTACTGACTTGTGATGTACAAATCATCATATTGTTGATATTATTCAGGTTATGCTCCATTTTATAAAACCTACGTACCTAAAATGTTAGTATAATGAGATTTTGAGTCAGCATGACACCTATAACCAACACTTATCTAGTAATACCTTTATTTTTCTGTTAAAATGCGAGTCGCCTTTTTCCTGTATTGTTATTTTATCCCTTAAAGGCTGCTAATGAGAAATAGAGGCTCATTATGATTTTAAGGATGAGAGAGGAATGCTTTTAATTAATGATATGTAAATGCTCTTGAATTGATTATGTTAGAATATCAAGAGAGATGGGTAGAAGCTGTGGTGTAATATATTTTAATTAAGAATTAATTAAAAATGATGGCAATTTCATAAAGCCTTGCAGAAAATAGTGGGAATTTACTTTCTGTCAGGAGTAAATTAGCTCGTGATTAAATAAAAGGGCCTCGCATTAATAGCGGAGTTATTTTTACATTGTGCAATGAAAAATTGCACCATTCTCCTAAATATATAATCCACTATTCTATACATTTCCGTTCAACGCTACCCAAACCTAAAGACGGCAAAAAGAAAAAAAAATTTAAAAAGTTTTTTGAAGACAAAGAGCAAGCTGTCAGTTTCTGACTCCGAACATCACAGGATACACTAGATGGATCATGAAGCCTGCGCCATGTTGCATCTTCCCAGGTGACAGTCAATGCATGCTTGGCTCCTGTCCATACTTTAATATGACGTCCCAGGTTTAGTAGCATCACTTGTGCAAGGTGACCTGGTTGGTAACTTGGGATACCTGTTACTAGGACACACAGAAGACAGAGGTGTAAGTCAGGAGGGAAAAGTAACTGATACGGTTACAAATCCAAGCCTTTAACTCATTTTTCACATTTGAAAGTAAATTCACAAAGGTAAAAAAACAAATTCTTGGTAATGTATATGTTTACTGTAAAGGAATAGGATATGCATATATTTAACCAGAGAGAGGTATATCTAAAGTGGAAGGCTAGGTTCCAATGTGTGTAAACTTAAGGCCCTAGTACACAGATCGATTATCAGACGTATTTGGCCAATTATCGGCCATTACATTCGCTATTCGTTTCGTGTAATAGAAGGCAACAATCAGCCGAAATGAACGTCTGTTGGTTGAAAGACAAACGACTAAGATAGCAACGATCTGCTGTCATTGCTTAGTGTATAGGATCTTTTATGGGCTCCCTGCACAATCTAACGATTGCCCAGCCGGCCCCTCTCCCTGCACTTACCCGCTCGCTGTCGGTGCGTGTAATAGCGCCGGCAGCGAGTTGGGAACGAGAAGTGAGCGAGCGCTGACCTGACATTTCGGCGCTTGCTTGCTCCTTCTGATTGCCCCATGTAATAGGGGCTTTAGCCTGAATGCTGGGGTTGTCCCATGATAAAAACAACACAATTGACTGATTCAGTCGACCATTGCATAGCCACAACCTCCCGTTGTAGTTATCACAAGGGATTTCAGTAGCCAGACTCGTGGCCTTTAACTTATTTTTTGGAGATCTTTTAAAGGAGTTACCCCAAGGCCAGATACATATCACCTGTTCTGTGGGTAATTACTGGGGGTTCAGCTTCTGGCAGCAACAGCAACAACTGGGGTAACTTGTTGTGAATTAAGCAAAAGTTTAAATGGTCAGCCATTGCTTCATGCACTGTCTATGGGACTGGTGAAGATAGTGGAGCACCATACTTAACTACCTTTGGCTTTCCACTAGTGAATGGAGAAGCAGGCGAGGGAAGATTCTTACACTCGCATACATTGGGCCTCACGTTCTTTTGCCTTTATAAACGATCCTGTTATTTATACAAAAGTTTATCCGTTTCATATGTGATATAAACTGGCAGTATGTTTTTTTTCTGCTTTCTTGGTGGACTGATTCTCTTATTTAGTGTCTTACTATAAATGTATATTCTACTATACAAGCATACTTAACGTTACTTTAGTTTGTCTGTTTTATGAGGAAATAGTTGACTTTGCAAAGGTGTTATCAGCTAGGTGCCAATGAGAGCCAAACTTTGCCTAAGACACATAAGGTGGTGACTTTTTTATGCCAAGGTATCCTCTCTTATGTTTTAGAATTGACTGTTTCGGTTCTTTATTACAAAGGTTTTAAAGGACAACTCCCACAAAAATTTTTTTTTGCTCATTTAACACACATTACAAAGTTATATAACTTTGTAATGTGGTTAAATACCCGGCCTGGCCCCCTTCCCCCACTTTCGGACCCCCGACCCCCCACCCCGGAAGTTAAGGAATGTATACATTACCTATTACGATCGTCACGGTCCTCTTCTCCGGGGCGGCATCTGGTGACGACGACGTCAGAGCCGAGGGGCGGTCCGGGTCTTCTTCCTCCTCAGCGTCTTCATGCAAAGTGAATGGGGATGAAAAGGCTGCTGGTGCACATGCGCACCAGCAGCCTTTTCATTGGCTGGAGCGCATCACATGGCTTCCAGCTTGCTCAGCCCTGATTGGCTGAGCTTGCTGGAAGCCATGTGATGCGCTCCAGCCAATGAAAAGGCTGCCGGTGCGCAAGCGCACTGGCAGCCTTTTCCATCCCCTGGACCCGGAAGTTGGAGACATCGCTGGATGGCGGACGGCGGCGACGGAGAGGCGGACGGCGGGCGAATCGAGTGGCGATCGTCACCGGAGAGATGGTGAGTATGGTGTCTGTGTGTGTCTGTGTTTTTTTTTTTTTTGGGGTCCCGCGGGAGTTGTCCTTTAATAATTCATTGACTGAGGAAATCATTGATGCTTATAAAATAAGGCCTAGGGCTACACAGCAACCTTGTTAGCTTTCAATGGGGGCAAAGATGTGCAGGGAGACATTGAGGTCATACAGTAGTACCCCTGCCTCTCCACTATGACTTTCAGACCACCTAAAGTCACTTGGCAGCCATGCTGTGATATGGCCTTTCCTCTTCATTCCATAGAGATCAAAAGGTATTTTTGTGGAAATAAAATGATCCATATTGTTATGGATCTAAAGTAACTTTCTTTTCACATTTTTCCTGCAGTTTTTTTCCTCTTATAATACACAGAGGGTATGGTGGCATCTATCTTATTTCCCGCATGATATGCCTAGCATGCTGTTTCCCTATTCTCTATAAAATAACATAGAATCATTGTGTTAGAAATCGAAAAACATATCTGGAAAGCCAATACGGATTGTAGTTGGGTTACATATCTGAGTTCTATTCCCTTACCCCTATGAGAGCTTCATGGCTGGACAACCCATGGCGTCTGCTGCTCTCTGCCTCTGTGGCATTGTGCCTCCGATTTCGAGTCAAGAGTTCGGTTAGAGGAAAATTCCTGATCTCCATACACGCCATGAGTTCAGCAGCACTTAGCCCTGGGAGGGAGGCAAAGACTATCTCTGAAATGGTTCTAAATTGACTTCACACCCATCGGAGCATCAGGGTTCATTCTCTTTAAGTATTCTCTTCCTCACCACGATGCCACCTAATTGCTTCTTGAATAATTTCACTGTTTCTGCCTGGACAGTTGTGCCCGCCGGCCCAACCGCATTTACCATTCTCGGCGTGAGAAGCGTTTTCTGCTCCTGCCTCGAATTAGCTTTGCTCTTAATCTCTTGTTCTATCTCTGTTTGCGCTCAACCACGATCAGCTCATTTACTTGCTCAGTAAAGAGTTTTTTTTTTTTCACTAGCGCGCCCCACCACTAATAACTTATATTTACATAAACATAACAGCCATTTGCATTAGAACTTATTTTACTTCATTATCCGCTTAGTGAATAATTTGGTCGCCTATTATATAACATTTAAAAAGCGTTAGCAATGTTTATTGCTTTTTTTTTTTCTAGTCATTAAGACGGCAGCATTTATGTATCTGAAGGCTCATGATGATATCTGGATCCCGTCTTCTTTACTCTATGAATTGGAACCTTCTGTGGATTTATGTGCGGTGTATATGAAATATATATATATGTGTGTATGTTTTTTTAAAGTCTGCATTTCATGGGATGCTTTTATTATCCCGCGGGTATCAGTCATTCAGGCTTCTTTTCAGCTGCATTAAACAAAAGCTTAGCAAATGTTTTGTTTTTCCGTGTTAAGCACTCTTCACGCTGCCCTCCGCGGTATCCACACACTTAATTAGCCATCAAATATTCACACGAAGGGTTAAAGCAAAGGCAAATTATATATGCGTACCTGCCAGCCAACTCTTGTCACACACCCATCAGCCGGAAAACATTAAATGAGTCGGAAAACATTAGCTAGATATGACAGCAGCAGCTTTTAAAGCATTTAATGCGTCTGCTACCACTCAAACCACAATGACCTCCCAGGACTAGGGGTCTCGCAGAGCCTGCTATGGGCGCGGGGGGGCTGCTTGTACATTTTCAGAGATGGAGCGCTGAGGGGGTGCGGTATAAAGGTGGCGATAATTATCGCAATAAGGTATTTGCTGACCTGCTTTATACACACAGGTCTAAGAGCTTTCACCAGTCTTTGTAGAGTTCAAGTCCATTATCCGGTCTGGAGTCATGGTGTATCGTTGCAGTCAATGAGAGGTAGCTCGTGTATGGTTTTACTAAAGGAAGGACCTCAATGCATGGTAGACCGTGGTCAAGTGAGGTTAAGAAGAAAAACAAGAGCTTGACTGATGAAGTATCTCCTGTCGTATTCTGTATTTAAAACCATCAGCATAAAATAACTTTTCGGGCCGGAACATGACGTTTCTGGTCCTTGCAGGTTGACATCCATTCAGTGTCAGGGTGATGCATGCCACGTTGGTGCTGTGGAAATGATTTGTCCTCTCCTTTGTGCTATTTGACATTAAAGAACCTGCAGCAAAGATCCAGTAACAAAAGGAACATTTCTAGCTTGGCGAGGACTGCGTTGTAATTATACAGTTCTTAAACCTTCAGACCCCCTGGCTGCTTTTCCCCCCCAGCTGTGCGCCAGTCACATCGCACCCCTGCCGACTCCCCATGCCTTCCCAGGAATCCTTCCTCACACCACCCTCTGTGTTACAATCTGCCAGCGCAGATATAATTGCCGGGTAGCTCCTCTCTCTCTCTGTCTCTCGTTCTGAGCCTGTTAAAGTTGGAGCTGACACTGCCCTATGAATCTCCTGTCAGAAACAGTACAACCTGAGCTCTTAACCCTAGATGTGCAGGACCCAGTATTGCTAGCGAGACGGAAACGATTTTTCATAATATATTAATATTCAGTCAAGTCCATGTATAGTGTTTTTTTTCTATTTTCCGAAATTATATGTTGGAGTGTTATGATCAGAGTAGACATTTATTTACTACAGTAGCCTCCATGCTATGCTTACTTTACTTGTTATACGTGTTTGCATTTAGTATACCATGCTTTTTATGTGCTTTTTATGGAATAAAAAGAAGAAATGATGGTGTGAACCTGAGCTACAAAGGGGCACTATTTAGATATTTTTGGTCCCTTTAGTTCATGTACTTCTTAAAGAAAGTAAAGTGTCCTCATAGATCATCAAGTGGATTGTAATTGTTCTATGAGAAAAATTCTTCTAGTAAGCGTATTACACCTAAAGCATAGAAATGATATTTTACCACCCTTTAGATGCCTTGAATCATGCTTGTCTATTTTATGTCTTTAAACTTTACACCCCAGTCAGGGCCGTATTTACCACTAGGCACCCGTGGTCCGGTGCCTAGGGCAGCACCTTGCAGGGGGGCAGCACCAGGGAGCAGGGGGACAGAAAAAACTAATTTTTTTGGTTTTATTTTTTTAGTTTCCCTCCTCCCGTTCAGACTTGCCAGTAAATCTGGTGTATTTTCCAGGGGGGTGGGGGGTATGGTGGTATTGGTCAGGTCTGGTATCGCCAATAAGTGCGTGTAGATGGGGCGTCTTAAGGTTTAGTGCCTAGGGCAGCAGCAGCTGTTAATACAGCCCTGACCCCAGTCATCTCAGATGTATCAATGGCAAGCTGCTCTCATCTATTAAAGGAGCTGTTTCACCAACAACGTTTATCATGATCTCGAAAAAGGTTATTCCAAGTCGCTGAGTGTCATTTGTAGCCTTTTGGGCTGCCACTTGATGGGCAAGATCACCTAATTAAACATTTGGTAAGAGCCCGCTATCTATTTTTTTTTATCTATTAGTTGGGTCAGACCAAATTTTTGGTTGTTACCTGCACCAGGACCAGGTGTTTGGAAGATCTGTAAAATCCCCCATTAAAGCTGTACTGGTGGATGGAGCCAGAAAATCCTAATCCAGGGGAGTCAGTACCTCTCGTAACCCATCAGCTCCACTGTTGGCTGAATGGGCTCGTTGACTGGAGCCAGCCATATGTTTATATTCTTAGTTACATGATATCAGCTGCTCAAACCCATAGGGCAGTTTTTGGTAAATGTTTATGCACTTAGTCTTTGGTTATCACAGTTTAAACCACTAGCTGCATCGCTTTGTGTTTTTCACATGAACGTGTGGAGATGCCGGTGTCGCAGTGCTTTTTTTGAACCGCTGCCACACATGGCGCCAGTATATTCCCAAGCATCGGCAGCTCATGAAGCACTGGGTGCGGGCTGCGTCACAGAGGAGAGGGGGTTTCGTCACATAAGGGGCTGGCTGCTTCAGAAAAAAGGACAGCAGCAGCGGCATCCCACGCCAGTGCCTGTCGGTTCATGTAAGTAACACAAAGGGATTTACGTAGTGGTACATTCGCTTAAAATTTTTGAGTAGGTTCCTCGCAATTCTGTTTTTGTTTAGAATTATCAAATTATTTTATATGTAGAGAGAAAGATGCCCTGTTGCATAGAGCAGAAGCCTCCTCAGCAGTATTGGGACTTTGCTGGCGGTGGGATATGTAGTGCCATTAAAATGAATGAGGTGAGCTGCAATACCAGGTACAGCCACAGTGAATGTATGGAGCTGTGCTGGTTAGGAAAAGGGTATGACCTCTTTTAGTAACTAATCTGTAGGGGTACCGGAAGTTTGAGCCCCAGACATTAATAGCATATCTTAGTGACAAGTTTATAAACTTGAAAAAAATAAATTAAAATGTATTTTTAGGCTTTCGCCCAACCCTAGTTCCCTGTGATATTGGTTCATTTAGTTTTTTTCTCTCTTGGATCTTTCTATTCTCAATGCCTCTTGCTAGCAATAATAATCACACAGTATGCGGCAGAGCTGATTATACAGCTGCCGGCTCTATAGGATTTTTCATAACAGATACTTTTAATTTATGTTCATAATCATATTGAGGCTCACACCAGTATTTGGAAGGCAGGGGGTATCTAACCAAAAATGGGAAAAGAATGGGAACAGGAAAACATTACAGAAGGAGAGGTTTAGGGCCAGACTCCTGTGGTGGCAACTTATTTCCATGAGAACAAAAGGATCAGGCAGTTGGAATTCATTTATGCAAGTTACATTATGTGGTTAGTGGGATCGGCCCACGGATATCTAATATGTTTGGGGATTTTTAGGGATCCTATTACCACACAGATTTATCTGACAGATCATTGAAGCCAAAGTCAGGAACAGCCTATCAAAATAGAACAGGTCATAAAGGAAAGACTGAGATTTCTCCTCTTTTTAAATTCATTCCTGGCTTTAGCTTTGAAAATCTGTTAGATAATCTGTGTGTGTATTAGTGCCTTTAGACTGGGGAAAAAAAAATGTATGTCTCCTTCTTCTAGTGGGAATGATTCCCTAGCGTGATGTGATATGGATCACTGTGGACCAGGGACTCTGCGTCCTTCCGTAAGATTCCCACAGCTTTTCATGTGCATGTGGTCTTACAAACTACGTTATAATTCTGCAAATTAAAGTACGGTATATTTTTTTTTTAGCACTGTGGATATAAATAGGGTTGGTGTGGCTCTTCTTTGAGGGGGCTTACCAGTTACATTAAGGGGCCCAGGTATGCTCCATAGAGGTATAATTTAGAAAGTCCAGCATAGTGTAGGTCAGTCTATAGTTGTTCAGATACAGATTTACCCTGGTTGGAAATCAATAGGAAAAAGAATAGCACAGAAAAGTGACAGAGATGGAGCATTTCATGGTTTCCGAGATGGTCATCTCTGTACCGAAGTGTTAGTAATTGAGGATGCTGTACACTACTATGTACCAGGAGCGGCTGCTATAAACAGATGGTGCTATGTCACATCATACCACAAGGTGTTAATAAACCCTTACCTGTGACAATTCTTTTACCTAGAAGCTCTATAAACCAAATGAAGAGCAGTATCATCCCATTTTCTGGCTTCTTCCATAGCACTGCACAGTTGGGGAGTAATAATGGATGTACACAAATGAATGGTTTTACAGACTTTGTGTGAAAATCCATCAGTGGTAGAACACAGAGTAATAGATAGAAGATAGATAGAAGTGAACAGTGTGAGGAGCTGAGCTTTTATGGGAAGGTTACCATAGGTGAGGGTAGGCCATCACAGTGTATTTCTGTAAACCCACCATTTCCCTTTACATTATCTCCTGAAACCAGTAGTCAAGATTTTCACATCTGATCTGAAGGACATCGCTCCTGTTGGTGATCAGGCATCACTGCGCCATGTGGATTGGTGTTTATGAATTGACATCCAAGTTCTGTGACAATATAAATGAGGATCACAGGTTTATAGATTTTCTTTTATTTTTCTCTTCGTATCAGGCTTGGCAAATTGATCTTATGGTGCTATTGGTGTCTCATGCTAAGGCAGTGGGAAATGATATATCGTCAGGGCAACATTGGGGTATATACATTATGTGCAGCTATTACCCCATAGGTCACATTGATTTGACTTTTTCCAATAAATTCTGCACCTAAAGAAAGAGATTATACCTATATTCAGCCCAAGAAAAAGACGTTATTATAGGGCAACCTGTCGAAGCACCTGAGGGGCATTAAAGTAAATTCTTACCACCAAAAGTGTGAATCCAGTTATACCGTCCTCCCCTATCCAACATTGCAAGTGGAAAGATGTTATTGCACTTCTATTACACTTGCCAAGGCTACTGTACACTGCCAAACAAGTATTGTGCACTGGTCCTATTCTGATAAGAACTGTGCACAGTACTTAGTGGGCATCACCTTGGTAACTGTACCACCCATAGTGGAGTTGTAGAAGAGGAACCCATATTCCTAGACTTATAGTATCGGACCTATTTAAGTATAAGGAACCTCAGCCTGACCTAAATCTTCTGCATTCTTCTTCAGTTTAGTTAAACCTCTTCTTGGTGCATTACTAAGGGCCAAGAATTAAAGATGAATGCAACTCGAGTCTGACCATTCAACATTTGAATACCAGTGGCTAGGGAAGATAGCTGTACCCATGTTTTCCTGGACTCCCTAGGGCTGCATCCAACTTCTTCAGCCACCAGGTATTCAAGTGTCTAGCGATCGGAATGGAGCATACTCGAGTTGCGCTCATCTCTACTAAGGATCCTTTTAAGCTGTGCCACTATAGACCCCACCAATATTAACTTTAGATATGTCAGTGATCATTAACAGATTTCTAGTCCCATTCTCTCTTCATTTTTAGTGTTATTTAGTCTTTTGCATCCCTTGAGCCAGCTGTTCTATCCATTGGCCTAATTTGGTTTTCTGTCCTCAGTAGTTACTTACGGTTACTTATTAAACAGTCATTGGCTGCATTTGGCAGTGTACTGTTATTCTCTTTCATGTAGAGTTTTGAAAGGGTTAAGGTTCTAGTAAGCTGGCACCATGCATGGCATCCCATTCTTTAGGTGCTACTCCTCCCTGCAACCCGCTGCAATATATCACTGTCAGCCCGCTGCCCTCCACACCTCGGATCTCCAGATCAGGTGCCCGGGCGGCACTCATTGCAGCAGCTGAACAATCCTGACACACTGTCCCCGGTGGAGGACTGAGGTGAGGCACGGTTGGAAGGCAGAGAGATTGGCGTCACTGTCTGCTGCCTCCTTACAAGGGGAAGCCTGATTAAAACTGAAAGGAGGAATTTATTGTTAGCTGTCGACACAAGCAAAAGTAATCCTACAGTGCTGGGTGCACCGAGATCCTGCACACTTTTTGTGCTTCCTTTTCTTCACCTTAAGGTTGTCACTTTAATAAACAAGGAAATTCATAAGGTTACGGGTTCAAGCCCCTTGCATCAGTTATCCTATGTCATTTCCATTGAATACATTACTATCACTGCTACATTCTATACTTTGATACCTGTAATTTTTTTTATGTATTGTGTTAGGTTTATTAACCGTCTTACACAAAGCTGGGTAGGAAGGAAGGAGTTAAGTGTGTTAAACAATGCTCTCTTTCCATTGTCATGGCGGTTGTTTGCAGCTAAGAGTTGTGGACCGGTGGCAGTCACGGGGAGGGGGAGTGTGGATGTGGCTAGATGTAATGTAGGCAGTGACACAGGGACAGTGTAAATATCCCAGTGCGGCACAGGGGAAATTAGATTTACTCCAGCAGCTTGAAATCAAGGACAGGCGAGCGCCCGGTGTGTATTACTGTAATAAAGACACACTGTTCCTTGTGTAATGCTACAAGCCACCCCTTGTGTGTGATACCGTAATATAGATGCCCAGCACCGTGCATTTAATACTTGAAAATGGATTTGGCGCTTGTGGGTAAATATAGTATTGCTTTGTAGGTTAAAGAGTAATATACTCTGCACTGTAGTAGAGAAATTCAGGTATTACATATACTGCCATATACCGGGGGGTTATTTATATAGACCTGTTCAAAGAAAAATAATGGAAGTGTAAATCCCAGCTAGGCTGCAATGGTCGGTATACTGTACTTAGCCCTTATAACTCTGTGTTTGGTGGAGGTAGCACTGACTGGTAATCCTAGTTTATGTCATGTTATTATATGAGTCCTATAGCATAAGTATTGGCTGTATTGATATAGGGGTCCAGTACCAAAAAGCAGAAACCACAGTGGCACATAATGGACTCCCGTAGGTTCAGGAGCTTCAAGTTCTTGCTGGTAGACAAATGCCAGGCCAACCTTCTTTTCCATTAGGTTTCTTCTCTGAAGCTAACCAGCAATGTTGGATGCTGTGTACCAACATCTCACGCTGACTGATGTCGCCATATAGATCCTTTTCACCGTCTCATTTGCAGTCTGTCGAATACTATATTATTATCTTGTTCAATAAGGTTCTTAAGATGAAGGAGGGGAAGTAATCGCATTCAGATACACATGCATCCCCAAGCATTTGGCTCATATAGCGTTGATCCTCAAGATGTTGACCAAAATACATAAAATACTTTGCAAAGTTGTCCAGTTACATGGCCGCCAGTAAATATAAGTTTCGCCATATGAGCGAGCACTTGGCTTCCTTCGCTTTAGTGCAGATTTTGGACCTATTTTAATTGTTGCTTTAAAAGCTTTTTGTGATGCTCATTGCCTTCATCTTATGCATGGCTAGTTCTTCTATGTGGCACTTTGTATGGGGAAGTCATGTTTATCTCTTACAAGTAAGCAATATGTCAGCTCACACCCAGGCTTCTAAATGTAGATATGCAGAGGCAGCATCTTTTCTGAATAAGGTATACCGTGGCCATATGTCTTGCTCTACATTTATATTCCTTTATATCATTGTTATGTTTATTCCTCTGTAAGATGTAATGGCAGAAGCCTGTGTGGCCATAGTGATCTTTCCTCCATATTGATGTAATGACCTGGTTGATGCACTTACATGACATCCTATCACTACGGACACAAGCTAATACAGAGGACTGGCAAGTGTGGTGGCCAAGACTGAAGGTATTATAACCGTAGCTAGGTTTTAGATTATCCTATTCTTAGCCACTTGGAAAAAATGGCCAACTTTGGGAAAACTACTGTAAAATGTAGTACTGACATACTACATACTAGAGACAGATGAACATATGAACAAGATTTAAAGGAGAACTGTGGCAAAATGTAAAAATCCAGCATGGGCGGGGCATATGGGAACATAACAGAGAAGTTATACTTACTTGCCCTGGTACCCCCGCAGTGCCACCACTCATGGTCGCTCGCCGGTCTTGTGTAACTCCCAGTCCTCCATTGCCATATCCAGAATTAGAAATGCAGCTCTGTACTCCTGCAGACACTGATTGGCTGTGCGTCTACTTCCTGCTGGGTCGTGATGACACAGGAAGCCGAAAGAAAACTAGAGACCAGAGGCCGGGAATGCGTTGGTTGCGCTACGGCTGCGGGAGCAAAGGTCAGGTAAGTATAATTTCTTGAATATGTTCCCACCACTCCTGCCTGCCTTGGATTTTCACATTTTGCCAGAGTTCCCCTTTTAAAGGGCTCTATTAATTTGCTTTATTGACAGCAAGTACCATCTCCTGGACCTTCTCAAAGTCCAAGACATCAGAAAGAAACCTTACACAGTCTTGTAACAGACATGAAAGACATGAGAAATTATAAGGAAACAGCCTGCTTGGTTGAAATGGGCGACTACTTTATGTTTCCTTTGTATTAGTTTATGGTGTACCTTCCCCATTGTTTACAATGCAGATCAACTAGCGAGGAGGGGGCTACGGTGTGATTGACAGCTCATCTTGCCAGTCTGATCATTCCCATATTGTACAACATTTAAAGATTATGAGGGAGATTTATCAGACATGGTGTAAAGTGAAACTGGCTCAGTTGCCCCTAGCAACCAATCAGATTCCAACTTTCATTTTCCAAAGAGTCTGTGAGGAATGAAAGGTGGAATCTGATTGGTTGCTAGGGGCAACTGAGCCAGTTTCACTTTACACCATGTTTGATAAATCTTCCCCTATGTATTAAAGCGCTTATGGCTGAGAGTTGCAATCTTTGCAAACACACAAAGCAATATACTTCATGCTGTCTTTGTCTATGGAAATGCGTGGACACCCCCAACATTGTCTACGTATATCAGAGCAGCCCCACTAGAAAGAAACCGGTCAGGTTTTGTTTTTTTTTAATCCGAAAATAATTTATCCTTTATTTGCTACTTTGTATATGCTTTATATGTATATAGTACATTTATTCTGTTGTGTTTATGTTAAGGGGTGATTGGACATCTTCTTTATACAATTAGACCACATCCTTGTCGTCTCTTATTCCCTGTTGCCTCTCTCTCCGCCATTCCCTCTTCCCTCCGTCTTGCTTTTATTTATTAATAAATGACAGTGCTGCTCAACGAAGAACAAGAGGGGGGGGAAAAAACAAAACAAAAGATTTTTAATAGCTGGCGCTGAGTCTCCATGGCAACACATCCACCCCCCCCCCCCCCCAACACACGATACCACTTTCTTTCTTTTAAGGAATAGCACATTAGGACTGAGAGAAGTTTTAAAATCTAACTAATGGAACGCGTTAGCCGCCACACCATCTACTAGTCATTTTGGCCACGGCGCATAGAGGTCATATGCCGAGTTCAGTGAAGGGAGCCAGGACGCCAAATGATGCTGAGCGTGCGTCTGGGATATGAGAAGAACAGAATTACAAGAAGAGTGCAGACCTGCTGAGGCAATTACGACTTAATGGGGTCATTTGGAAGGCAATTGCTAGGGGTTAATGTAGTATGGAGAGATGAGGTGAGATTGAAGTGAAATTTGGGGGCTGCAAATATCTTAAGATAAGAGAGATCAGAGAGCAGAGAATTTCCTTGCAGCCAGGACACCAATGAAAATATTCACAAGAAGGAGCAGGCAGTGAGGCAGAAGGGGTGAGGAGGGGTTCTGGGATGATGGCGGACTGAGGGGAAAAAAAGAGGTGGACGCATGGGGTGTATATGCAGGATATTGCAACCTACCAGGAGTCTAAAGCTAGGGGGCGCTGCTCATGGATAGCCAGGCTGCAATTCTTACCTGTCCCCTTACATGCACCTACAAACTTCCTATTGCATATAGATGTAGACGAGCCGAATTTGTCAATTTACACGTCTCGTTTAGATGAATGAAATTTGCAGAAATCCATGCACCTGCTGGTTAAATTATTTGGAATACACTAAAGGCCCTATTCCACCGGACGATTATCGTTTGCATAATCGTTAACGATTAACGATCTCAAACGACCGCTATTGCGAAAGACCTGAAAACGTTCACTCATTTCCATGGAACGATAATCGTTACTTATGATCGTAATTGCGATCGTTTTTTCTTCGCTATTTATTCGCTATTGTGTTCGTATCTATTGCGAACGACCAAACGATGTCTTATTCAATGCGAACGATTTGCGAACGTTTTGCGAACGAGCAACGATAAAAATAGGTCCAGGTCTTATAAAGCGATCAGCGATTTCTCGTTCGGTCGTTAATTGTTAACTGCATTTCAACCGAACGATTATCGTTTAGATTCGAACGATTTAACGATTATCTGAACGATAATCGTCCGGTGGAATAGGGCCCTAAGTTTACCTACAGAAAAACAACCCGTAATCCGGCACAATCCCATAGGTTTTGCAAACCTTGCTCTGTTGCACCTGGCCAACTTAACTCTGCTAAATCTTTTTTATTTCAGGAGATTTCATAGCGTGTGGCCTGCAGTTTCCAACATACATTCTCAGGGTATAAAACACAAAAGTCAAATTAGACTAAGGAAGAAGGTGTTCAGGTCATATAATAGAAATCCATCGGGTGTCTCTACAAACCTGGCTTTTAGCAGAACAAAAAACAAAAAAAGAAAGAAAAAAAAAACAGAAAACCCTCCGCGGCATTGTTTGATTATACAGCGTGAGGCTTTGGAGCACATCACGTTTCCCAGCATCAGAGCAAAGCGAAGAGAATGTCAAAATATTATATGAATATCAGCTAGCGTTCTCTGAATGGGTATTTGGGTTGTGCGGAAAAATTACAGGTGTTTCAATTAAAAGTGTCAAAACGCTGATGGCATAATGAAAGTCATCATTTTTGTGTTAACCTATATTTTAGGCGCTCGTGTACAAACCGGGCCGAGAAGCTGAGAGTTCAGATTAATTTCTGAATAAACCGTTAGGAATTTATTAACTATTATGAGGAGCACAAAATAAATGATGCAAAATCTACAGGAGTTAGATATGTAATTAGAATTTTGGAAGCTCAGTTACCTGACTTTTTAAAGGGATACTCCGTAGAAAAATTATTTTCAAATAAACTGGTGTCAGAAAGTTGTATAGACTTGTAAATTACTTCTATTTAAAAATCTCATGTCCAAAACTTATCAGCTGCTGTGTGTTCTGAAGGAAGTGGTGTATTCTTTCCAGTCTGACACAGTGTTCTCTGCTGCCACCCCTTTCCGTGACAGGAACTGTACAAAGGTTGAGAAGTTTTCTATGGGGATTTGCTACTGCTCTGGACAGTTCCTCTCATGGACAGAGGTGGCAGCAGAGAGCACTGTGTCAGACTGGAAAGAAAACTGTGCTTCCTGTAGGACATACAGCAGATGATAAGTACTGAAAGGCCGGAGTTGTGTGTTTTTTTGTTTTTTTTTAAATAGAAGCGATTTGCAAATCTGTATAACTTTCTGATACCAGCTCATTTAAAAACAGTGCCCCTTTAAACATCCCCCATCCCCCTTTAACATCTTGGTATGTCCTGTCATCATAAACTATAAACTGTATCTGTTTATACCCTTTATATGTTATTTGTTTGTTTGTAGTATATCATAAGTACATAAGCAAGTAGTCACCCCCCCCCCCAAAAAAAAAAAAAAAAAAATTATCGTATTAGCAGATGTCCAGGATTTATCAAAATCCTAGGCACATGTTGTCAGTGGAGTTGAGATACAATACCATGTACAACCTGAAATGAAAGCAGTCATGTTTTTGTAATCCTGGACAACATTTCAGCTGGCAACTATTTTGCTTGATCCAACTGATATACTTTGTAAGTGTGACTATTTTATCATAAAGGGGTGTGAATGCTAGACTCAGGATGGTGTGGCTAGCACCATCGGTCCTCTAACTTTTTGCAAAAACAGTACCATTCCTTTCTTTGGATTGTGTGTTATATTACTGTTCAGCTCCATACACTTCAATGGAAATGAGCTTCAAAACCCACACCCAAACTGAGGACAGGAGAGGTGCTGTTTCTGGAAGAAGACGGCCTGGACAACCCCTTTAAAAGTTAGCCGAGGACAGATGGAAAGCAGGATCAGACTACGCAGGGTTTGTTTGTAGTCTGTTACCATGGAGACACACAAAGTCTATATGCAAAATGGTTGGGTATTATTTATGAACAGTGTATATGGTGTATTCACTTTGTATTTCAAATGCACTGGAGGAATACAACACAGTTGCAGAGGTGGATGTAGGGAGAGATTTCTTAGTAAGCAATCACAGCTCAGCTTTTAATTCTCATATTGCTCTGGTAAAATGAAAGTGAAGCTCGGATTGGCCAGTATGGGCTTGATAAATCCCCCCTGATAGTTTTTAATACTTCCTTGCACAGCTAGGATGACGTATAGTATGTCTTCCATGTTTTTGCAGCAATAAGCATTCCCGCTATGATGTTGCCATGATATTGAGGGCTGTTTGTAAGAATCCCACGCTCTGTGCTTAGAATAATTGGATTTACCATTATTACAGGTATTTCAGCAATTCCTTGTGTTTACCCAGGTTATCAATGTTGCTCATGTTTCACCGTGAAGAATATTTGAAGGAGAATAATGTTTCTATTCTGTAAAACCAGCCTTTTCTTTATCCTCAAACCAAAGCGCATATCAAGACCAAAAAAAAAAGCGTTGAACAAGAGAGGGAAGCTAGAAATTATGACTTAAAAAGTCTGAAGGGTTGGAATTCATTGCTGGCCACGTCTGTACTGTTGTAAGGTAGAAAAATCAATGATGCAATCTTTTCCCTCTCTCCTTGTCCGAGCCCTAATTGAAATGGAAAATCAGATGAACGGCCAGCAGATAATTGTTTTATCAATAGTGCCTGCCTGCCCTGGAAGGGTCAGCCTAGAATGATCGCGAGCCAGAGGTATGACGGGGACAAAATGTGAAATTGAACGGGGAGGAGGTCATAAATCAACCGTGACAAGGAAGAGTGACCGATGTGCGTGCAGCTGCTGGGACAGACTTGCTCTACTGCTTGGGATGTCTTAACCCCTCGTGGGGATACAGGTGTTCATAATAATATCTCGGGCATGCTAATTACAGTGATGTGTGGCGAGTGGGCAAAATGACAAGAAGTTGGCACAAGAAGGTTCCACGTAGCATCAAAGCATGAAGCTTCCTAGTGCCTAATGGTTATTATTGCAGTTACCTTCTAGACCGAAACATTCACCCTCATCATAGTTTTTTTTAGCATAGTAGTCCAGTTTGCTTATTTAACCCCTTTTTATAACAGCAGCATTTATCGGCCATTCCCCGGGTTTAGCGCTTGATTTAATTATTACATATATGTGGCTGTTAATTATGGCTTGTAGCGTATGTTTGACTCCTTCCTTTGATACAGTTACTATTACTTTTACCACCTTGAAATGAAGTCTCAAAATGCGTTATTAATAAGTTATTTTTCAGTATTTACATTTTTTCTTAGGTTTTTTTTATGTCTTTATATGCTAACCTATTTCCTGCATTGGATTTTATGGTGCGGGTTTTATCATTTATTTACATAACATCTGCAGCATTTAGAGTACATATGAACATATATATCTATATAGTTTTTTTTTTTAATCATTTGTTATGCCTGAATAAAAATGACAACTGATGTGTAAAAGAAAACATCTAAATGGACGTGAACGCTCCTGATTTTATGGGATGTGAAGGGCTGGTATCTGTGAATGACTGTGGTCTCCCTTTCTGGCTGTGCAGCAGTCGAGTCCCAGAGGTGTGAGGTGTGGATGTAACCTCTCGTGTCTGGGAGATCATGACGGGGATGCACAGATAACACGTCTCATATATCTAATTCTGATGTAACTTGTTTTGAGCAGTAAATGGCATGATGTTGATATATATCCCCACCTGACATTATCTAGCAGCTGGAGCATCAAGCTGAATCCTCAGTCACATGGGGATCCAGGTTTAGTGCAGTCAGACCATCCTGACAGTGAGTTGATGCTTGGAGAAGCAATGTCCCCTTGTGCCTTTAACACATGAAGATGTTTCCCTCTAGTCTCCATTTTGCTCATGTCAGACACTTGTTCTGGTAGCAGGTATCACTGTCCCAGCTGGTGAGTTAGAACCCCCTGCTTTTCAGACACCGGTTGCACATTTTAAAATTAAATGTATTGTTATAGCAGAGCTGAGCTTGTTAATGCAGCAGAGGTGTATTTCTCACTTGACATCAGTCGTTTCAGATATCACAATATGTTATCCATGAGTATTTATAGTTAAATAGCACACTTCATTTAATAAAAAAAAAAATAATAATTTCTTATATTATTTTTAATTTTTTTTAAATATTTTTGTGATTTATTATTATTTGTTTGTGTGAATATTTTAATTACAATCTAGCTGAGCAGATGTGTCATTCAGGATTCCAGGAAAGATGGTTGACAGCCCTCTTCGGAGCTGTAATCCCAGCCAAGGTGTTTGGACCCATACACAGGATAGTGTTGGTAATGTGCCCCTACAGACTAGTTTGAATACAGGTAACAATTATAGGTATGGGGGGGGGCTGATATATCATAGTGTTAAACAAACACTGTGCAGGTGACGTGACTATTTTTAAGACCGCTGAGACTTTTTTTTATCTTTAAAATATGTTTAGCAGGTGGTTAGTGGTAGAGTGAGCAAGGCCTGTTTTTTCTTGTTCTGTATAATCTAGGCTTTAGCATTGAGTAAATTTATAGGAGTTTTTGGCTATATCAGTTTTTGGCTGCACAGACAAAATGAAATCATTGTCACCACTAGGGGGAGTTTTTAGCATATGATACTGTACACAGAGTGCAATGTATAAGCAGAATGCTGTAGGCTCCTGAGCTCCCCCTAGGGGTGACGGAATCAAATTATTTGTCTTTTATGTTGGAAATGTTCAAAAAGTCATAGAAGAATCAAAAATTTATGGTGTTTATTTTTTTAGTTTCTGTAGTGATTCCTATTTTGGCTTTGTTCTTTTTTGACATATTTTATATAATAAATTCGATTTCTGCCTTCGTTTTCATATGTTATGTGCTACTAGTAATTTTGTTGAGAGCTGTTATAAGAACATACAGGCATATTTGTTGTGTTTGGGTATTATTGGATAAATGACATAATCAGTATACAGACACACGGCTCATGATTGCCATATATGTGAATAGTGTTGTGTATTGATCTATTGTCTAGTGTCACTAGAGGGTGCTGTTATGGGAGGTCTGTAAATTAAGGTCAATTGTTTACTCATACACTCGATCATTTTATATACCCATTATACAGTATATGAGAGAAGAACGGACATATAGGTATAAAATGATATATAATATGTGTGAACAGACATATTATGTTATATAGCAGTATACATTTCAACTGTTCCTATATATTGCCTGTTCCTGTTCATTATCTGTGCATATGCCAATTCACATATTGTGCATTTCAGTATATGTAGAGTATATGATTTGGACACTTGGGACTCCTTAGTGTATTTGCTGGGGAAAAAAGCAGAACAGAGCACCAGGGTCATATGTAACTGTGATTACCCTTCCTTCTTGTACTTATTCAGGATTAAAATTAATATCTTCTTAAAATTGAGAAGACAGTCATGCAATGTTCTGCCCTAGTAGGTCATATGTCATTGTACAATTTCATAAAATTAAAAAAATATATATTTGATGTGTGAAGATTGGGATCCATGTTAGCGCATTATTGAATGTCGGTTAAAGTTCGGGATTGACCTCCTTTTTTCAAAACATAAAAACATGCTCCTACCTTGCTGGCTCCAGTGCTGGGGTCTCCTGTCCTCCACTCCGGTCCTCCGGCTGCTTCCTAGTCTGAACGGCAACCCTGGTCATGACATGTCATAACCTAAGACCCCGCTCAGACCAGGAAGCGGCCAGGGGACCGTGAATTGAAACAGAGAACAGCGGACCCCAGCACTGGAGCCAGGTAGGTAGGTGCGTGTTGTTATGTTCAGCCACCTACCCCCAGTTTTTTTGAGAAAAAAAAAAGGCAGACCCCTGACTTCTCCTTCAAATTTAGTGTACCTGTCATAAGGGCTTCTACTGGGTCAGCAATGAATTCCACTCTGCCGATGAAAGTTTTGGTCTCCATCTTTAAAAACACGCATGAGACCGTAATACGTGCCACCTGCATGTAATTCACATTCACATGTAATTACATACCCATCACTGCAGGTGGCATTGTATAAGTTTGCTGTAATTTGTGGCGCTCTACTCGACTCTGTACTGCCACCTGTTATATTATGCTTCCTGGGGCTTCCTGTGCTTGCTGTTAGACTGTTATAAATAGGAACCTGTATTCTGACGTAGATCAAGGGCCCTATTACATGGTGCGATAATCTGCTGAATCGGGTCCATTCAGCAAATTATCACTTTGTCTGATAAAGACAACAATCAGCAAATGAAAATTAAAATCAGCTGATCTTTTATTTTTTTCTAAAACTCATCGCCTGCGATCACGCATCACTACACATAATAGCGATGCGCAGCCAACGGCTGTTGACTGTGTAAAAATAATAAAGAAATGTTATACATACCTCTCTATGCTGCCCGCAGCCGCTAAAGTTTCTACCCTGGTTTTTGAAGTGACAGGCCTCTCAGCCAATCACTGGCGGCAGCGATGTTCTATTTTGGAACAATCTAGCAGATCGGCGCTTATTTACATTAGTGATCAGGCCGTGTAATACAGCCCTGATAGTGGGGAATTGTATTTCCAATCTCCTGACACAGTTTGAGTCCCCCACTGCATACATCTTGTAAACCAGTCAGTCACATAACTACTTGGCTGGCTCACACAGGGTTCGTGCATCACCCTGCAATAATTGTTGTGTTCAGGACCCTAACTAGTTACAGTGAAAAACAGTAAATGCCCCCTCCCCCATCCTAAAAAAATGGCCAAAAATATGTGGTGTACTGTATAGGTATTAAAAGTAGTTTATGACCTCAAAATTTCACACTGAATCTGTCCAGCTCCCCTCTTCCAGCATATATTATATATCTGAAATAGTGCACTCGCCATACAACCCCCGCTAGAAGCACTTGGAGAAAATCATCATTTTGTTTCTACCTAAAGTCTCTTCCTATCTTGCTCCCGTCTGGCTCAGAGAATTGACAAAAATATGAAATTGATTTGGTTGAGGAGTGTTAAAGAGCCGAGAGCCAAATGTCACAGCAATGAATGGCCACCGAGCCGGGAAAATCGATGCGGAGGTTACGGTGGGGCTGGGTGGAATGCTGTGTTCCTGGAAGAGATCAGTCTGCTACGGCCTTGGAGAGCCATCAGCCGAAGAGCCTGAGAGGTTTAATGACAGTGGATACAGAGAAGATGACAGTATGAATGTATACACACCAACATACACAGAAAATCACTACTAGAGAGAAAAACTTTATTAAACAAAATGCAGTATATTGCCTGCATTTATTGGAGCCATCCATGGAGCTTACAATCCTACAAACATAATTCAAATATTAGATTACTTTATTCCAAAGTTGCTGTTAGGCAGACAAACCTGCGTAGAGTGGGGACGGGGCAATTGTTTTGTGGATTAAACCTACATCCTCAAGTTGGCGCAAGGACATGGGGTATCCCAACGGAACAGCTGGTGTTGTCTCTGTCTAACGCCAACTTCGAAATAAGTAAATCTGATATCTGAATTATGATCAATGAGTGACGTTTTTTTCCTTTGTTCTTTTTGGCTTGTGCATTTACACCACTGCTGAGCACCACTGTATATATAATTTTCCTTTATATCCTACTCTGGATCCTATCAGTCCCTGCATTTTTTTCTGTGTCCGATTGCAATGGCAGTACCCGGGTCTTATCCTCTATGCCGTCGTAGTTTCACAACAATGGTCTATGTTAAGAAATCTCAACAATGATATAGTAAGTGGCTTCCAACCAAACAAGATAGTTACATACCGCACACAACATATTAGGAAAGAGCATATAATGTAATCCCTCTTAGGGAAGACTAAAGGAAAACTTTTACATATTACAATCTCCAAAGCATTTGCTTGGCCTTATGTACTCCTCTGTTATACTTCCCTTTCCTTCTTTGTAGAACACGCCTAACCTTTGTCTGCTCCTCTGAGCTCCAGTGTACAGCACATACACCTGCCAGACTTTCATTGCACCACCTTTTGCTTCCACATCTTAATTACTTCCCCTTTTAATTCCCTGCTTGCTGCCATTCCTCCCCTCATGCCTTTACCAAGCTCATCATTGCTGCCAGCCCCTCCCCCCATAAGATTCTGCCTGTTTTTCCCCCCTTTTCTTTTCCTGAAGAAAAATCGCCTCATTAGTGCTAAATTCCCAAATGCCACATCATCTCAAACAGGGAAGATTATAACCTGAAAGGAAGAAAAGACAAATATAAAAAAAAACACAAAAAAAACTGCAAACCTATGGCAAATAGTCTGCGAGTGGACTGCATCATAAAAATGCCCCCTATGTTGTTGGGAGTGTGTTTGGAGAGCCGCCGCCATATGTTCCTTGGGTTTTTCGCTGGGATTATGCCATCATTATTGCTGATAAAAGCTGTTTACTGCCTTGGCAGAAGATTCCTGCTCGGAGCCATTCTGGAAATTGGCATACAGTTTACAGAAAAGTTCATTTAATGCCAGATGCCACAATACAGGGCTTTTGTTTTACGCTGCGATTACTGGCTGCAGTTCGGCCATTCCATCCTATTGTCCCTTATATCAGATATCAGTTGATTTTTACAGGTATTCTTTTGCTTTTTTGGAGCCTGCAAATACCCAGAAGGCAACATGACAGTGATGACCCTCATTGGTAGTACCATAGAAAAAATGGAGACCCCCCCTATGAAATTACACATGGGCAGCTTTACTCTCTATATTGTTGTCCTGTTCTCTTTTACATCTAAGTTTTTTGTCCAGACTGTGTGTCCTTTAAAGAGTTAATAAGCCAGCATCCCAAAATAGTGACCCGACGAGGGCTCCGAATGTGAGGTTTAGCTACTCTCTCTACTTTAGCACAGCCTGACCTTAGAGAGGTAAGCGATCTATAATTCTCGTGTGGGTACAATTCAACCTGCGCTCTAAAAGTGTATAAAATTTACGGCTCTGCCCGCTGTAAACTTTAATGGCTTGTGCCAAGATCATACTATAAAAGTGGGAGCTTTTAGGAAGGAATGGCGCTCATAGAGCCTTACATGATTCAGCAGTCTTATGGACATCCTAAACAGGACTTGCTCAGTCAATGACTTGCCACTAGTTGTTTTTGTATTTAATTTAATGTTAATTCATTGTAAATTTACCTTATTGTTTCCTGTTTGTTTTTGTTTTTTTTTGTTTTCTTGCTATTGGCTTACGTATGGGGACAGAGAAGGTTTATTAAATGGATCACATCCAGAATGGACAACCTGTACTTATCGGAAAGATCCTTCACCAATGTGCATGTTATGGTGTTATATGAAAGAAATAGGCACTGCATGGATAAAGAAATCACTGTAATTTGTTGGCTAGGGAATAGCTTGCTGCCCATGGATACTGGGATTTCTCTAAAGGAACAACCACTCTTTGCAGTTACTCTTTAGCCTGGTTAGAGGAGGGTCCTGATTGGGGGTCCATCTTCTTACAATCAGATCTCTTAATGGGCATATAAGATACCTACTACCTCTTGAATAAAATCCTATGTGTTTCCTTCTACTGTTGCTTGCTCATGCTTCCCTAACATAAAGGGTGATGGGGGTAAGGGAGCAGAACAGTATGTTTTTGAAGTGAGGGAAGAAACCAGAGCAGAGTACCTAAGCAAACATGGAGAGTACATCGAAACTCCATCAGAGCTAAACAGTCATCACACTGCTCATCTCTATCAAAGAGCTAGGTAGATACAATGGGGGGATTTATCAAGACCAGCGTTCTCGTACACCAGTCTTAAATTAGGTCTTGCCCCCTTTTCCCGGCCAAATTCACTAAGAGTTGCACACCTCTTAGTAAATCTGTCCAGCCCTCAGTCCGATCCTGCGTTCGGCGCAACAAATCTAGGTGTAGATTTGAATCATGATTTACACCTGCGAGGCGTAAATCATGATAAATGAGGCACAGGAGGAGGCCACACCTCCTCCCCACCTTGCCACGTCCTATTTCTGATTTTTTTTCCCCAATGTTGTCTGCCTGGTCACTTTATTCTGGCCATTTGGGGCTTCCTTTGGTAGAACCCCAGCAGATTTTTTTGTTCTTTTTTTTTCCTCTTATTCACATAAATCAATAGTGAAATGTTAGTACCATGAGGATCAGTTTAGAACAAGTGTTACGATAAGTCTAGCAGCACGGCATTGTCTTTATATGAACATTTCCCTGTACACCAGTCCGTAATGAATCTGTAGAGAATTCATCACTGTCCCAAGTTGTCTTAGTTTTCCCTCGAGCAATGAAGCATTGTTAGTGTAGGTAGGTATAAGAAGAAATGTTCACAGTAAAGTCAGTCTACCTCAGCCTTCTCCTTTTATTTCTTTAATATTTTAGTTTAAAGTTCTAAAACCATCAGCCATGTTACATGTATTATAATGCAACCACGGATCTGAACTTCTGCAGCACCTTCTATTGTAGATAGGTCAATGGAGGATGAACACCATTCTCTATTCTGCATTTATGCTGTAGTCTTTGTCTCTTTGCCATAAATGTTGATAATGTTTTGTTAGAGCTCAGTGTCCACTTTAGTGGCAATCAGATTATTTATACTCTACTATGTTACTATATTATCTTTCATTGGAATCCATCAAGTTCCTTCATATACTTAAAGGTACCTATCATTTAAGCAAAGTTCTGACATGTCAGAAGTATGTATCAGTGGGGGTCCGGGTGCTGAGACCCACGTCAATCGCTGGAATTAAGGGACAAACCTGCACAGCAGCACACTCAGCTCCTTCATCCCTGTTATCACTTGTAAAGTTGAGGTGGACTGAATTATAATCGAGCCTATGGAACTTCTGATAGACCTGATTGCCGGAAGTTCCATAGACTCCATTATAATTCCGTCCACCACTACTTTAAAAGTGAGAGCAGATATGAAGTGGCAGATCATGTGCTGCTGAGCTAGTGATCGGTGGGGTCTCAGCACCCAGACCCCCACCAGTACAGTTAGTTCAAATGAAAGGTACGCTTTAAAGAAGCAGTCCAAGATTTTTTTTTTGCTATTACAGCAGTTCTTGTGTATGCATTACCTGTTTTAGCTGATGTGGCATGGCAGACATACTGATTTCTATTTTCACACTGAAATAATTTTCTAATGCTCCCTACATTTCCAATAAAGCCCCTGGCTTGAGGTGTTTTTATGAAGTTATAAAGTTTTTAGGCTATGTTCACCTGTTTTACTGTGTTTTGGCCGTGTTATTGCTGCAACTTTCTAAACTTGTGTTAAAAATTGTTTTTATTGTTTTTTGCACAATCGTGGTACATTAGCACTATTTATCCATGATTTTGAGAAAATCATACCCAAATTAAAAAAAGAACACAGCATACCAAAAGAACACGGCAGGGGAGGTGTATAACGATTATATAGCTTGATCCCATAGAGGTAGCAGTGTTGAAATAGATGCTCCCCAAGAGTGCTATCATATTGACTGTCTGTTCCAAATTACATAATAAAAGTTTATTGTGTGCACGGAAGAATCACATTGTCACTCTGATGGTCAAAGTGGATCTTGTTTTTTCAAAGATGGCAAGCAGCTCATATATTCTGGGGGCGGGCGTTCTTCTACTAAGGCTTGTGTCATTGTTTTTTCGGCTAAGGTCTGAAAGTTACTTGCATAGCAGTTGTGTTTACTTACATAAGCTTTAAGGAATGTAAACATCTCAGTGTTTACATGGTCAGTGCCATATTGTAATGGCTTCACTAAATATACAAAATATAATCATGGCATCATTAAAAGTCCTCCCTTTAAAGACATTTTAAAAAGAATGGGAACTTTATTGCTAGGCCAAAATGCTAACAATCTGTGTGTTCTGAAGTCTTCACCACTTTGGAGGCAACCTATCACTAGCAGATAGACAACCTCTTAAAGGGTTGAATGTTTCTAGTTTCTAATATGGGGGTGTCCTCGCTTGTTTGTTTATTGGCTTCAGGCTTTTTTGGTTCTTCTTAATCATCTGAGATGGTAAAATCAGCATACCTAGTTGAAGTTGCTTCTTTAACATCTGGAATGACTATAATGTAGATTAAGATAGAAGTGAGAGGAGGTAGATCTGATAGGTGATGATGTCATCCAGTTGTTTACAGGAAGTTAGCTGACACAGTACAGATTACTTCTTGTGACACAGTAGACACTATACTGTTTTGATGGTCTGATAGCTAATACCATGATGCCCTACAATTATAAGGCTATGTTCACACAACGTATTGAGACCGTCCGTTCCGTGACCCGTGCACAAAGGTACCGGCTGGATGATCTGTCCGGCCGCAGAGCTCTGATGCGGGAGCATCAGCGTGCGCCCGCATCAGAGCTTCCCCCTGCACACTATGGAGCGAGCGGCCGGAGCCGCTCGCTTCATAGTGTGAACTGACAGAGTTTCCTAAGGCCACAATTCATTGAATTGCGGCCGCAGAAAACTGATATGTCAGTTATTTGGGGGGCCGCACGGGATCTTGGCCGGAGCGCATACTATGTGTTTACGCTCCGGCCGGGATCCCATTGAAACTAAGGTATTGTTCCAAGCCGCAAAAAGTACGGCCGTTATTGCCATTGGCAACAATGGCCGTAGTTTTACATAGTGTGAACATAGCCTAAAGCATATGC